>NC_052167.1:4157202-4457202 GCF_902713615.1 Scyliorhinus canicula | reverse complement strand
CCACAGTGCGCTTTCGCCAATGAATGAAAAATGAGGATGTACCAAAATGCAATGTGATGTATGTCATTGAACGTATACCTTCCCATGAAAAGGGTTGTTACAATAACAGGCCTGTCTTTAGTGAGCTGAATGTTTATTTAGCTGCGATGATAAGTAAGCTAGTAAGCTGTGGGGGGGGGGGCGACCTCTCTGCTCCGTTTGTTCAGACTGACTCAGTCTGCACCTCTCTTTTACCCGCCTGCGATTGGGAGGTTGTAGCAGGACTACAGAATGTGACTGACATTGCTCAGCTGAAGGTTAGCAACAGGCTGCTGCACATACAGAAGAATAGGTGTTGTGAGACGAGATTCCTTGGTTTATGTGACGTAGCAGCTCATTACTGGATTGAGTGGGCGAGCCGCGAAATGAAATATCCTTGGGTCCCTGACAGCACAATCCATGGTGAGCGGTAATGATGATCCTTTGTCCTGAGTTTGGAGAGATTTTGTACCAACAGTGTTGATCAAAATCTCTGGCACAACATTATGTGATTGTTGTGACACTCTCTCTACATGTTGTCTCGGTGTATCTTGTCAAGTTTGTACAGTTCTACCAGACTGAGATTGGCAGAGGCAATGGAACACTCTCTGCTATGTAAAAATAGTGCAGTGGTACAGTTAAGAAACTGATTATTTAACTCACCTGATCTGTATTGATATTTATGCAACTCACAGGCTATCTCCCACCTCCCTACCTCTTAAGAAAATAAGAAAAGGAACAGGAGTAGACAATTCAGACTTTGAACCTCCTCGACATTCAGCAGGGTCATGGCTGAATTACTTTTGAAGTGCCGTCACCATTATATATGTTACGTAATTGATTTGCCTCAGAGCAATGCAGAGATGAAACCAGTTTCAAAGTGTGAAACATGTTTGTTTACAGGCGTTTCAAAATATCTCTGCAATCATAAAACATCTGCACCCATGCTTTCAGCTTAGCTTCTGGTGGTGCCTGTTTGCTCTGAGTCCACACCCAGGCGTAAGCTATCAACCACAGTGAACATAGTTCAGTTACCGGACTCGCATAATCAAATGCAGAACAATTGAACCACTGAACACTACAGTCACTGCTATTAAGTAGGATATGCAGCAGCCAAGTTGCCAATGGAAAGATCCCACAAACAACAATGAAATAAAAACAAATTATTTTTGCCGTGTTGGCTGAGAAATAAATATTGGCGAGCACATTGGGACACTTCCCCTGTTCTTCTTTGAAACAGGATAGTTGGATTTTTACATCCTCTGAGAGGGCAAAGGAGGCCTCGGTTTAATGTGTTGTCTGAAAGATTGCACCTCCGATAATGCAGCACCCGTTCACTGCCCTGGGAGTGTCAACCTGGTTTATCTGCTTGGGACTATGGAGGGAGATTTGAATGCACAACGGTTGGACCCGGAGGAGAGGAAACAACCCACTGAAGACTGGGAGAATTTGTACTAAGTTCTCAATGCGGGGGTGACACCCTGAGTCTTATAGAGACGACCGCCATTCTGGGTGAGGACAATGGAATTTTTAAATGGGACAAGTTGACAGCAAAGAATGACAAAAATGTGATGCGCTTAAAGTAAAGAGCAGTAGATGGGAAGTGCTGACGGATGGAAGATTGCGCTAGGATATTAACGATTCTGGAACCACGTTTTGTAAATTAATTCAAGACACAAATCAACCATGATGTAATTGAATAGCGGATCAGGCTCGAGGGGCTGGATGGCCTGCTCCTGTTCCTATAGCTTGGGGCACTGTGAATTCAAAGAAATTGCTCAGGGATCTGGCAAGTGGGTTTTGGCGACAGATTGCATATTCAAGTTCTTTTTAAATTGCTCTTTTTGTAACTGGCATAAAATGGAGAAGGTGTGAGAGAGTGAGAGAGAGAGAGAGATGGATTGATTTAACTAACCAGGGCACGCTGCAATGTGAATTCACTTGGAAAATGGCTGGATTACTCTCCAGGGAGCACGCCACACGGGTTGCGAAAGAAACCGAGAATCCAGGGAGCAAATGTTGCTTTCACAGTTTATTTTCGATCAAAAGACAATTTAAATCAGAAAATACAACATTGCTCGGTCTGCAAAACTGTGCTTGATACATTTTGGGTGGTTCAAAAAGAAACAACTTCATACAATGGTTTCAAAATACTGCAGTAAATGTACCCCCAACTGAGGCTCTCTGTGTGAAGACAGGCCCCAAATACTGAAGGACACTTCCCAATGCTAACGAATTCCTATAGATCCTCACATACTGGCACATTCCTGAGATCCTCTGTGTAAACTGATGCGCCTCTGGGAATTCTTTCTGAGACATCCTGGGACCCTCTGTAAGCACTGAGATTCTCCTGGGTTCCTCTGTAAATATTGACATACGCCTAAGACACTCTGTAAATACTGAGGCACTCAAAGAACAAGAACAAAGAACAATACAGCACAGGGAACAGGCCCTCCGGCCCTCCAAGCCTGCGCCGACCATGGTACCTGCCGAGACTAAAATCATCTGCGCTTAGGGAGTCTGTACCTTCCATTCCCACCCTATTCATATATTTGTCTAGATGCTCCTTAAATGCCGTTATCATACCAGCTCCCACCACCTCCCCAGGCAGCGCGTTCCATATAGTTACCACCTTCTGTGTAAAAGCCTTGCCTCGTGTGGTAAACCACTGTTACACCTGTATTAGGTGATGTAAGGTAGGACCTGTACTACAGGTTCGCCAGTAGCCCCTGCCTGCTGGCTCCGCCCAGTAGGAGGAGTATAAATATGCATGTCCTCTATCAAGCAGCAATTTCACCAGCTGCTGTGGGAGGCCACACATCTTACTGCAATAAAGCCTCAGTTGTATCCAACCTTAGTCTTTGCACAATTGATCGTGCATCACTTCGCACATCTGTTCTCCACACCTTAAATCTATGTCCCCTAGTACTTGACTCTCCTACCTTAGGAAACAGCATCTGACTATCCACTCTGTCCATGCCACTCATAATCTTGTAGACCTCTATCAGGTCACCCCTCAACCTGCTGGAACCCTTGTAAAAATTAACAAACCCTGGGTAACATTTCTAAACACTGCTGTACTGGTCACTTGCACTTGTTATGGCATTTTCACTGTCAAACAATAAGGTAAACTGGCAAGATGGGGACAATAAAATTATTACAATATATACGATGTAATATAATTGGATACATTATAAAATATAATTGGGAAATGGGTTTGGTTTCAAGCTGTTACTCTCAGGGTTCAGGTTCTATAAACAATGAGTATATAGCTCTGAGGTTTTAATGTCACTTTAACTTATCCTGACATTACAGTGAGTATTGGGTTTCTTAGTCCCAGTAATATAAATTGATCCAACAGTCCAAAGTACACATAAAAACTTGAAAACAACAAAAACAGTTGTGGTGACCATGCCGGGGTGCAGAGGTGAGTATAGACCCCCCCCCCCTCTCCCGGTTTGGTGAAGGACATGGCACGGCAGTGCCCTGGCACTCTTCCCTGGCACCCCTGTAGCAGCCGCCTGTCATCTTGGCAGTGCCAACTTGGTACTGCCAGGTTAGCATCAGGAACGGGCTCTCTGTGGTGGAGGTCAGATGGATGATAGTTGGGCGGGGAGGGGGGTAAGCTTGTCTCATTGGGGAGGGGGTGGGGAAGGAGAAGACCGTGAGTAGGAATGCCCTGATGCCAATGGAGGGGGGTGGGAGTGGGGGGGAGGGGGGGGGGGTGGGGGCAGCCCCAGCCCCGATCGTCCAGTGCTCCCACGTCTGTCAGAGGTCCCGCTGTTCATGATGGGGGAAGGGGGCCTTTAACTTTACTTTAAGATCTGGGAGCACTTTTATACAGGGACATTAATTTAAAACAGGGTTGGGGAGAAATTTGTAACTCTGAGCTCTACCCATTTGTTATTCCCGCAGAACTGTTCGGTGCTGCAATGTTTGAGACAACATGGCTACTTTAGAGCTCTCAGACGATTATGCCAATGGCTCGGCAGATCAAAGAACTTGTCCATCCAGAGCATTTAGATCTGCAGGATTCGGAATAGATTGGGATGTTGGCTGTCCCTTCTGTTCCCATAGGGTAGTGAACCTTTACAATGTCCAGTCCTATATTCTCTGGAGTTTAGAAAAATGAGAGGCAATCTCATTGAAACATCCAAGATTCCGAAGGGGTTTGATCGGGCAGACACTGAAGGATTGTTTCCCCCAGCTGGGAAACTTATACACAAGGCCACAGTCACAGGATACATCGGCCGATCATTTAGGACTGAGTTGCGGAGAGCTGGCGTGGCTGAAAGGGTTGTGAATTTTTGGAATTCTCGACCCCAGAAGCTTGAGGATGCTCCATCGTTGAATACATTTAAGACGGAGACAGAATTTTGGTCTCTCGGGGAAATAAGGGATATGGGGAGCGAGCGGGAAAATGGAGTTGAAACTCAAGATCAGCCATGGTTGTATTGAACAGGCTGGGCAGGCCAAATATTCCATTCCTGCTCCTATTTCCTGTGTTCTTGAGGCTGGTGTGATGGGTTTGCCATCAAGAGGGAGGAAGAGCGGTTTGTGACCATGGCAAAAAGTGCATCATGTGGAAGGTAAGTGTCTTTACAGAGAACATTTGGTTAGTGTGATCTTTTGAGGTGAGTATGAGGGCCTAATGGGTTTAAAGAGGAATCTTTCAGTGTACTGTGTTCCCTTATTTTCTCCTTGTTTGTGTTGTGGCTTTTCTCCTTCCCATGAAATAATCGGAGGAGCCTCAGGTACAACCTTGGGTTACGGGCACAAGGAAGTGCTGAGGTTTTAGCCAAGGATGGTATCATGACCGGTACGGGCCTGGAGGGCCGAAGGGCCTGTTCCTGTGCTGTACTGCTCTTCGCTCTTTGTACAGAACGGTCGTTTCTTGACCTTCGCCTTGGGCGAGCCCGACTTCAGAGATAGACCTCCAGAGCTGACTCTGCCCAACATAAAAAAATCAGGTGACATTTATTTATTTTTTTTAAAATTTAGATTACCCAATTATTTTTTCCAATTAAGGGGCAATTTAGCGTGGCCAATCCACCTACTCTGCACATTTTTGGGTTGTGGGGGCAAAACCTATGCAGACACGGGGAGAATGTGCAAACTCCACACGGACAGTGGTCCAGAGCCAGGATCGCACCTGGGACCTCGGTGCAGTGAGGCCACAGTGCTAACCACTAGGCCACCGTGCTGCCCAGGTGACATTTATACAGAGTTTGGCTACGTAGGTAGCAAAATATTAGGATGTTTGCAAAAAGATATTTGAGAACCATTTATGAAATGTAATTGAAGTGGAAATGTGAAATGTAGGGTTTAATTTTTAATGTTAGGAAATATGCAGTTGGAAATTGTGGTGTGCCCAGCTTAATATTTAATTTTTTTATTTTGTTTTAATAGTTCTGGCAGCACAGGGAACCGTTTAAGGCTCCATCTTCTGTAAAATGAGCTGCCTCCTGCCTCTCTCCAGTGGGAATTCTTATTTGACAAAATAAAGTATTAAATAGTTTGACTGTTGCAGTCCTCAATGTGTCCTGCTTAAATGTGACGAGTCATTCAGTCAGAGAAACGGCGGCCATAACTTAGCCTGCTGCTTTTTGAACATATTTGTGTGTGTGTGTGTGTGTGTGTGTGGTGGGGTGGGGGGTGGGGGGGTGGGGGGTGGGGGGGGGGGGGGGTAGGGAGAGAGAGAGAGAGAGAGAGAGAGGGGGGGATGTAGATTGCTGCAGATCTTGTCACGCTGCCTGGCAGTCCCTGGGGGATGATGACATATTTCTGGGCAACTCTCAGCGCACCTGTTACTATCGTGCGCAGACATACTGGCATGCTCCCACAGAACTCTTGCAAATGCAAAGGAGAATGCCCACTTCAAGCACTGCCATACGTCTGGGGATTTTCTGCCCACATTATGGGGGAGCCCTGGCAACATTGTCACACTCTCAGGGACGTTGATGCCATCGTCATCAATCCCCACCCTAGGGCAGCACGGTGGCCTAGTGGTTAGCACGGCGCCTCACGGCGCCGAGGTCCCAGGTTCGATCCCGGCTCTGGGTCACTGTCCGTCTGGAGTTTGCACATTCTCCCCGTGTCTGCGTGGGTCTCACCCCAACAACCCAAAGATGTGCAGTTTAGAGTGGATTGGCCACGCTAAATTTCCCCATAATTGTAAAAAAATGAATTGTAACCTCTAAATTTATATTTTTAAAAATCCCCGCCATAAACTCTCAACTTTTTCCCATTGGGTTGAACTAAACTGTCGGCAATCTTAGTGTCTTGTTCATCCCCAAGCTGACTCCAAATTCACCCTTATCATAAAGACTTGCCCACTTCTACTTCCATAACAACCCATTCCAACCCCAACCAGTGTTAGTCCATCTACTACTGAAACCCTCATCCACGGGTTAAATCCCATCATGGTCTTGACCCTCCTTATCTCTGAATCCTCCTCCAGCCCAAAAGCACAACAGGCCTCCCCATCCGATTTTGTGCATTTTCCACCCCCCCCCCCCCCCCCCCCCCCTAACCTCCTATAACCCCTTTTCAAATCTCCCCCAAAACGGTACCTCTGACAGTGCAACGCTCCCAGCACTGTACTGGGAATGTCAGATCCAATGGGGTTTTTTTCCAATTAAGGGGCAATTTAGCGTGACCAATCTACCTACCCTGCATGTCTTTGGGTTGTGGGGGTTGAGACCCATGCAGACACGGGGAGAGCGTGCAAACTCCACACGGACAGTGACCCCCCCGCCAGAATCAAACTCGGGTCCTTGGTGTAGTGAGGCAGGCAGTGCTAAACTACTGCGCCACCACGCTGCCCGTGTTAGATCCAGTGTTCAGAGTATCATAGAAAAGTTACAGCACCGAAGGAGGCCGTTCAGAGCCCATCTTGTCCATGCCAGCACCAGGACATTCAGGTGCCCTTTCTAAGCCCACCTTCCTGCACCCGTCCATGCCTGTAGCTTACAGCACTTAAGGTGCGGATCCAGATCCCTTTAAATGAGTTTTGGGTCTCTGCCTCCACCACCAAGTCGGGCAGCGAATTCCAGACTCCGACTACCCTCTGCGTAAAAAAGTTCTTCCTCATGTCCTCTCTACACCTTCTGCCACTTATCTTGAATCTATGTCCCCTGGTTCTAGAATTTTCCACTGGGGAAACAATTTTATCCTGTCCATCCCATCTCTTCCCCTCGTAATTTTGTACACCTCAATTAAGTCACCCCCCAGCCTTCTTTGCTTCAAGGAAAATAACCCCAACCTATCCAATCTCTCCTCGTAGCCACACCTTTCTAGCCCTGGCAACATTCTTGTAAACCTCCTCTGCTCTCTCCCCAGAGCAATAACATCCTTCCTGTAATGTGACGGCCAGAACTGCCATCACTACTCCAGTTGTGGCCTCATCAGTGTTTCGTACAGTTCCAACATTATATCCTTACTTTTATATTCTATACCTGTGCCAATGCAGAAGAGGATTCCATATTCTTTCTTCATAACCTTGACTCCTTTTTGTGAGACTTCCACCCACAACCTCCTGACGAAGCGACAAGAATGTTGCCCATTAAGCCATGTTTGACACTCACAAGACCCACTTGGACCCTCAGAGTCCATACATTCTCAGACAGAAAATTATATGGCTCACATAGGCACAATGCAATAAATAAATCCAGGCAAGAAAGAAGTAATAAATTCAGGGTCACCCACTGCATGCATTGAAAAACTACAAATGCCAATATTAAGCACAGTTTTTCTCATACAGCACTCAAATGCTACAGATTCAATTTTAACATTACAATGTGATTTTATATATATAATTCTCGAAGCTACTAGTTCCTTAAAAATTATTACATTTCCCAGCTGACAGCCTGAAACAGGAAAAGTCTTTTTCAATCTCTATCCCTTAGCAACTTTCCTCTGTCAAACATCTCTGTTTTATTCGAGTTGAATTTCTAGCTCAACTCCCAGGTGTAAACTTTGCAGAGAAAACAAGTGTAAGATTGACATGGAGTGAAAAAAAAACACCTTTGCTTCTGAGGTAAGTGCCCGTTGAGTTCAGTTTTTAACAAGTGTGTGCATATTGGTGCTCAGACATCAAGACACACGCTCGTCCTCCCCCAAATCTCCAAACCCTTCCATTGCAGAACCATCTTCGAAATATCCCGAGATCGATTGTCCTGAAATGAACTGCATTTCTACGGCAATCGTTCGTATTTAACGATTGGTTCCATGCTGCCCACTGGCAACTTCCTCAGGAACATGAGAGTCAGGATTTCCTACACTTCTCCACCATCTCGCTCGACCCCCTCTTTGCCTATGTGTCACATCCAGTCTTAAATAAACTGCAGTTTCCTCCAGTTAAACATTGAAAATACTGAAGCCATCGCCTTCAAAACCCAGCCACCAATTCTACTCTGATTCCTCCTCCTTCTCTAGCCATTATTTTAACTTGACCGCAGGCAGTCAAGTCAATGGCGTGGTGGATTACTAGTCCAGTGACCCAGAGCCATAGAACATAGAACATAGAACAGTACAGCACAGAACAGGCCCTTCGGCCCTCGATGTTGTGCCGAACAATGATCACCCTACTTTAAACCCACGTAACCCGTATACCCGTAACCCAACAATCCCCCCATTAACCTTACACTACGGGCAATTTAGCATGGCCAATCCACCTAACCCGCACATCTTTGGACTGTGGGAGGAAACCGGAGCACCCGGAGGAAACCCACGCACACACGGGGAGGACGTGCAGACTCCACACAGACAGTGACCCAGCCGGGAATCGAACCTGGGACCCTGGAGCTGTGAAGCATTGATGCTAACCACCATGCTACCGTGAGGCCATGCTCTGGGGTTCTGAGTTCGAATCCCACCATCGCAGATGGTGAAATTTGAATTCAACAAAAATGAATCTGGGATTAAAAGTCTAAAAAAAAAGTGACCATGAAACTACTGTCGATTGTCGTAAAAACCCATCTACTGCACTAATGTCCTTCAGGAAGGAAATCTGTTGTCCTTACCTGGTCTGGCCTACATGTGACTCCAGACCCACAGCAATGTGGTTGACTCTGAAATGCCCTCAAGGATGGGCAATAAATGTTGGCCCAGCCAGCGACGCCCACATCCCATGAACGAATAAACAAAAGGTCCAGGTGTCTTATTTATCTCAAAGCTGAACTTTCGATCCTCGTCCTTGCGTCTGTCATCATGGGATTGAACTATCTCAATGCTACCCTCGATGACCTCACATTCCCCCATCTCCCATAAACCTCAGCTCATACAAAGCTCTGCCGACGATATCTGAACCTGTACCAAGTCACATTCACCCTCCCCTTGCTCACCTGCGTTGGCTTCAGGTCATCCAATGCCTCAAATTGAAAGGTTTCAATTCTTGCGTTTCAATGGCTCAATGGTATTACCCTTTCCCAAGTCTGCAACCTCCTCCAATCCTACCGCACCCCCAGAACTCTCCATTCCTCCATCCCTTGTATATCTGATACTCTGTGCACCTCATCGTTGGCAGTTATGCTTTTCAACCATTGGCATCCAAGCTCGGGAATTGCCTACTTAAGACCCTCTGTCTCGTCACCTCTTTAGGACCCTCTTCAAAACCTATTCCTTTGATCGAGCTGCTGGTTATGACCGGTCACGTCTCTCCCTTTGTCTCAGCATACATGTTTACCTGGTCATACCTCTGTAAGGCGCCTTGGGGTATTTTTCTACAAGAAAGAATTGTTGTTGATTAATGCACTTCCTCATACAAACTGTCAATCTGTCGCTAGTAAACTGCAAATTTGTTGATAGTAATCTGGTAATCTGTTGCTCACTTGCTACAACCATGTGAGGATAATTTTGTTTTAGATACAAATTACAAATTAATTCCTCTGAATAGCCACTGAAAACGTTCACAAGTTTGGTCAACATTTGCGATGGAAACCATGGGCGCGATTCTCCGCACTCCACGTCGGGGGGGAGAATCGTGGGAGGGCCGGGCGAATCATGCCACACTGCCCTGGCACCCCCCGCGATTCTCCCAACCCCCCCCCCCCCAAAATGGCGTGTCGCGTTTTGCAACAGGCCGCTTGGAGAATCGCCGCTCATCATTTCTCACGGCGAACGGCGATTCTCCGGCCCGGATGGGCCGAGCGGCCTGCCGAACCCGACCGTTTCACGCCAGCAGCAACCACACCTGGTCGCTGCCGGCGTGAACAGGTGAGTGTGGGGCCTGTGGGGGGCGGAGGGAGGATCGAGCACCACGGGCGTGCTCAGCAGATGTCTGGCCCGCGATCGGTGCCGACCAATCGTCGGGCCGGCGTCTCTAAAAGACGCACTCTTTTCCCTCCGCCGTCCCACAAGATCAAGCAGCCATGTATTGCGGGGCAGCGGAGGGGAAAGACGGCGACCTGTGCATGCGTGGCTGATGTCACTTCGGCGGCACCAGCATTCGCGATGTCATTCTCTGTGCGCCGCTTTGACGCAAGCATCAAGGCCCGGCGCGCAGAATTCACGCGCCACCACTCCTAGCTCCCCCGGGGGGGGGGGGGGAGGGGGGGGGGGGGGAGGAGGAGAATAGGGGGCGAGGAGCGGCCTCCAACGCCGGAGTGAAACTCTCCGGGTTTCACTCCGGCGTCGGCTGTTTGTCTCCCGATGGGAGAATTCCGCCCCATATCCTGTGTTTCAAAACTGGATACTGGGAAGCAATTAGTAGATAGTTGATAAATAATTTGAAATAATACGACGCTGCAGGTCTTCATAAACATCATCTGTGCCCAAGATTAGATTATCAGATTGAGATCATTGTGGAGTGCCTGTCATTGTTTATCTTTAAATTGCTCGCTAGATTTTATTCCATTTGTGGGCCAGAGGTAACTGTAGGTCTATGACAGCGGCTGTCACTCACTGTATGTCCTCAGAGCATGATGACGCTCGCATGAGACAGTTGGAGAATTTAACATCGGCATTGCAGGTTTGTTAAGGAATGTTTATGCTCCACTTTACTGGGAGATTTGCATCCCACGCAGATTATACACATTGGATTGCTCACTCTCTGTGATCGCTATAATGTTTGCAAACTGTGAACAAAGATTTTGAAAACAGAAGTGAGTAATGTTTGGGATTGCGTGCCTTGTTAGTATATTCAGGCAATATACAGTGGATATGATGGTTTGACTGCAAATAAACCGATGACAGTTCTCTATAATCCATCGAATCCCATTGTGCATTGCATTTATAACAGAGTTGACTGGCTTTATCAGTTTATTTAGGTGGGTATGTTTTGTTGAGATTGGAGAACAATATTCTGCAGGCACAGCCCGGAGCAGACTGGATGCCTGTGGATACATTCGGCGTGGAGATGGACAGCTGATCAAACCATTGAAGAAACAGCGCATTGCAACTAAAATTTGTTTCATTATTAACACTGGAAACATTGAGCCAGTCTTGGTCTTGTACCAACTCAGCTCAGGAAAATGGTTAGTTAACTAGTTTAGAACTTTAGAACAGTACAGCACAGAACAGGCCCTTCGGCCCTCGATGTTGTGCCGAACAATGATCACCCTACTTAAACCCACGTAACCCGTATACCCATAACCCAACAATCCCCCCATTAACCTTACACTACGGGCAATTTAGCATGGCCAATCCACCTAACCCGCACATCTTTGGACTGTGGGAGGAAACCGGAGCACCCGGAGGAAACCCACGCACACACGGGGAGGACGTGCAGACTCCACACAGACAGTGACCCAGCCGGGAATCGAACCTGGGACCCTGGAGCTGTGAAGCATTGATGCTAACCACCATGCTACCGTGAGTTGTGGTGGTGTTACTTATTGACCAGACTTCCAATCTTCTGTTAACAGCAAACACTTGAAACTCTGGAAGAAATCTCAGTTTAATGTGTCTGGAAGACAGCAAGCAACACCAACAGTACCACACTGGGTGGTACAGTAGCACAGTGGTAGCATTGTTGCTTCAGAGCGCCAGGGTCCCAGGTTCGATTCCCACTTGGGTCACCGTCTGTGCGGAGTCTGCACGTTCTCCCCGTGTCTGCGTGGGTTTCCTCCAGGTGCTTTGGTTTCCTTCCACAGCCCAAAGATGTGCAGGTTAGGTGGATTGGCCATGCTAAATTGCCCCTTAGTGTCCAAAAATGGTTAGGTGAGGTTACTGGGTTACAGGGATAGGGTGTGGGCTTAGGTAGGGTGCCCTTTCCACGGGCTGGTGCAGACTCGATGGGCCGAATGGCCTCCTTCTGCATTGTAAATTCTATGATTCACAGTCCCTCGGTACTGCACTCAAGTGTAAACTTGGATTGTGTGGCCCAATCTTGGACTAAGCTTTGAATCCACAACCTTTATTTTGTAATCAAAGCGAAGAATATTAGCAACTGAGTCAAGTTAGCAACGTCGAAAACAATTGTGTTCATAAATATTCATCCTTTCCACTGCTAACAGTTTAATTGCTGGATCTATTGAACGGCCATCGAATAGTGGTGCTATCATGATTTATTGCTCCTGTTGGGGATTACTCATGTTATGTTTAAGATTTTACCTGTTTCAGAATTTCAAGTTTCAGCTATGATTCAGTGAGCAATACACTAGCCTCTGAGCCAGAAGAGAGTATTAAGCTCAAAATCTAGGCGGACACTCCCAGCGCAGTGTTGCGGGAGCACTGCATTGTCAGAAACACCATTCTTTCACATGAGGTGTGAAAGCGAGCCCTTCGCATCAGCTCTCCCAGCTGGCTGCGAAAGATCGAATGACGCTATACGAGGAAGAGGCCATCCAGTGCCCTGGATAAAGTTTAACCGTCAACCAACATCCCAAAAATTAGATCAAATGGTCGTTATCTCATTGCTGTTAGTGTGAGTTTGCTGTGCGCAAATTGGCTGTCATTTCTCCGACATTACATCATTCACTACACTTTGATAAAATACTTCATTGAATGTAAAGTCAGTTGAGACACCTTGAGGTCAGGGAAGACATTATAAAGGCAGCACGGTGGCGCAGTGGGTTAGCCCTGTTGCCTCACGGCGCCAAATCCCAGGTTCGATGCCGGCTCTGGGTCACTGTCTCCCCGTGTTTGCGTGGGTTTCGTCCCCACACAGCCCAAAGATGTGCAGGGTAGGCCACGCTAAATTGCCCCTTAATTGGAAAAAATGAACTGGGTACTCTAAATCTTTTAAAAAGAAAGGAAAGACATTATATAAATGTAAGTACTTTCCTCTATATTAAATGTATCTAGACAAACTTTTTTTTTTTATAAATTTAGATTAGCCAATTATTTTTTCCAATTAAGGGGCAATTTAGCGTGGCCAATCCACCTACTCTGCACATTTTTGGGTTGTGGGGGCGAAACCCACGCAGACACGGGGAGAATGTGCAAACTCCACACGGACAGTGACCCAGAGCCGGGATCGAACCTGGGACCTCAGCGCCGTGAGGCGGTTGTGCTAACCACTAGGCCACCGTGCTGCCCCTATCTAGACAAACTTGATCAGTTGTGGCATTTAGTCTTTCCCAGTAACCAGCCGGAACTGTTTTTTCCCCACTATCTTCCCTTACTGAAAAATATATTTACAATGCAAATGAGCCATTTGGAAAGAAATATTTGTTATCCCCGTGTCACATTATTAATGAGACTATTCTCAAAGCATTGATTGAGAAAAGAACAAATTGCAATCATATCACATCTCAAGTGCTTCACTTGCAATTAATTACTTGGAAGTTCAGTGACTATGTTCCTGTAGATAAATGTGGCAGCTATTTTGGCACACAGTAAGATCAGAAAAATGACATCTAACCCATTAATCTTCATTTCTGGTGCGACTGAGGGACAAGGTTACCAGGACACGGGTAAACTCTGTGTTCTTGTTTGAAAAGGGCAGTGGGATCTTTAACGTTCACCAAACCACTGGAGAAACAGGCGCGAGGATCTCAATTTCATGTTCCATTGAAAGGCCGGCACCTCTGACCTAGCTGCACTCTGGCAGCGGTGCACTGCCGTGTAGGCCTCGATTATATGCACAGGTTTCTGGCACAAGTCTCAGAATGATGAGATTGCTGCTTGGGGAGGCCAGTTTCGCTCAGTTGGCTGGACAGCTGGTTTGTGATGCAGAGCGAGGCTGACAACCCAACGCTGTTCCAATCAGATCAGCCATGATCTTGTTGAATGGCGGAGCAGGTTCGAGGGACCAAGTGGCCTTCACCTGTTCTTAATTTGTACATTTGTAAGATGAAATGAATTAACAAACATGCTAAATTTATTGGTCGGAAAGGTCCATTAGAGTTCTCCGATACACATGGCACAATATCGCCTTATAAGATCCATGTCACAGTGTAATTTACCATCATTTTAATGTAATGATGCACAAATCAGGTGGTTTGACATCACATTTTTGAACCAACAGAAGTAAAGTCGCTGTCATGGTTTCTGATAGTTGGACCACTTAATTACTTTTGGTTGGGCCTTTTGTTCTTTTGGTGTTAACATGGTTGCTAAGGGAACAAGTTTATTGCTTGGCACAAAACGTTCTGGGTACACAGAGGGAGTGTGAAGCAGCGACCTGGGATCTGCCTGCTGTGTCCATATAAAGAACTGAAATGTTTCTGTTGAAAGTCATCATCAATATTTCAAAGGTAGGTTGACATTCCAAGTGCAGGACTGAGGGACGGCCATTTTGCTGAAGGTGCTATTTTCCAGGTGGGACGTCAACCAGGAAACCCTGTCAGACCGTTCTGATGCTTGGCATGGCCTTGAGAAATTCCCTGATACTATCTGAAAGAGTTCCTCTTGGTTTCTCACTCAACCAACACCATCAAAAACTGATCGAGAAATGATTGATCTCAATGATGGGATCTTGCTGTGTACCAATAGGTTCCCACTTTCGCCGATGTAATAGCCGTCACAATCGCAAGTAATTCGATGAGATGTAGTCATGTGCTGTGCAAACAGTGGCCTCCTTTATCTGACAGATGTTAGTGTGGATTGAACAAGTATGCACACAGAGTGAGGTTAGTAATAATTTGCCTTGTGGAATGAAAGTTATTCAGTCGAGTGTTGCCAAAATAAGGGAAGGAGAAATGCCATTAAGTGAACATAACTGGGTATAACCTAAAATAAATTAGGGGTAATTCAATGCAATGACAATCCACGCATTGTCCAAGTGATGGGACTAAAAGGGAGTTTCACTGGTACTGTTCTTAAAGTATTTTAATATCTTTCATTTAAAATTATTTTAGATATTAATGCATTATACATTCCATTTGATGGCTTTAGCTTCTACATCAACATCTCATTAAGAGTTGGCGAGGCATTTCAATATGTAGAATATATATATTTTGCATTATGCACACTAGATTTATTGATGTTTATTAATTTTTAATATTATGAACAGTATGCATTACATCTTTTATAATGTACGTCCTGCGAGTATATTTATGTTTGTTCATATTGTGAGCAAAAACGATAGGCTGGAGAAGCCATCTACTGACCCGCAATGCTGCTGCACATTGAGTTACTGGTATTTTTTAAAATTACTTTCTGTAAATTGTGTGTTCACCAAAGTGAGGGCTGTTAATCTTGGCAAATGGAATATTTTCTATTTTAACTACCCAGTTGCCTCATCAAACATTGCCAATTAATGTGCAGCGCTGCCGAGTAAAACTTCCTGACCTTTGGCCCAACAGGTTTTCGCCGCATTCGACAACTTTCCCGTTCACTTGGAGCTGAACCTGCTTCACATCACATCAACCTGGAGCTCAGCAATCAAGCCAGGCGTGGACTCACTCCAGAGAGGAGGGGAGTGTGACTCCCTACTCTGGAGAGTTTTAGTCCCATTTATTTTGATATTGGGGTAGGCAGTAGCTGACCTAGATGAATGGCTTATTGTTTTTGCGATGTTTTGAGCAATCTCCCAACGGTGCAGCGAAACATTAATCTGGGGTACGTTCCGAAGACTCTGGTGAGGCTTGAACCAGTGACCTCCTGTTTCTGACACAAGCAGGCTACAGGTGCCACCTGTGAGAGCTCTACACCTGTGTAAGGGGATGTGTTTCTTGGAAAGGGACAGTGCATATCTTACCATTAAAATGTAACAATTGAACAGGTTCAAAATGGCATGGAGTTACAACACATTACACTGATAGTGTGACACTATGTGAAGTCAAACGTAAGTGCAGCTAGGGCGTCACATGGCACAGTGGTTAACACTGCAGCTTACGGAGCCGAGGACCCGGGTTCAAATCCTGGCCCTGGGTCACTGTCTTTGTGGAGTTTGCACATTCTCCCCGTGTCTGCGTGGGTTTCACCCCCACAACACAAAGATGTGTAGGTTAGGGATGATTGGCCACGCTAAATTGCCCTTTAATTGAAAAAAAAATAATTGGGTACTCTGAATTAATCAAAAAAAACCATAAATGAAGCCACAGAGTGGGACCCAGCTCTATCTTAAATCCAATTTCTCTGCTTTTCTCAATATCCTTTAATGGTCCTTTAAATACTTCACCCAGGTCCCTTTAAATTTAGTTATAGCCATTGTGTCATTGGTCGGTTGTGGTAAAGTTCTTAACCTTCTGTATGAAACAAAGCAGCACGTGGTTAGCACAGTTGCTTCACAGCGCCAGGGTACCAGATTTGATTCCCCGCTGGGTCACTGTCTGTGCGGAGTCTGCACGTTCTCCCCGTGTCTGCGTGGGTTTCCTCCGGGTGCTCCGGTTTCCTCCCACAGTCTAAAGATGTGCAGGTTAGGTGGATTGTCCATGATAAATCGCCCTTAGTGTCCAAAAAGGTTGGGTGGGGTTACTGGGTTACGGAGACAGGTTGGAAGTGTGGGCTTAAATGGGGTGCTCTTTCAAAGGACTGGTGCAGACTTGATGGGCCGAACGGCCTCCTTCTGCACTGTAAATTCTATGAAATAAGTTCTTCTTCTGTCCGTCTCTCCGAAGTAACCCAGATTCTAAATTCCGGTGTTCTAGCGAAGGGGTTATTGACCCGAAACGCTAACTCTCTTTGTCTCCCCACAGATGCTGCCAGATCTGCTGAGTATTTCCAGCAATTTCTCTTCTTGTTTTAGAGTCTTTTAAAAATAAATTTAGAGTACCCAATTATTTTTTTTTTCCAATTAAGGGGCAATTTAGTGTGGCCAATCCACCTACCCGGCACATCTTTCGGTTGTGGGGGTGAAACCCACGCAGACACGGGGAGAATGTGCAAACTCCACACGGACAGTGGCCCAGAGCCGGGATCGAACCCGGGTCCTCAGTGCTGCAGTCCCAGTGCTAACCACTGCGCCGCATGACGCCGTGTTGCTTTAGAGTTTAAGCTCTCTTGTCACTATGTGAGAGCCTGGATTGGAAATTAAGAGGAAGTGTGTTCCTTGTTATCATTTGTTTTACTCTGTGAATCTTATATCGGGTTTTATTCATCGACCTGCCACGTGTTTTTCGGCGACAGTGGGAGCTCCCCAGTGGGATCTATCTGTTCCACCGTTGTCAGCGGGGTTTCCAGTTGACTGCACCGCCCCCCCCTCCCCTGTCACCAGGAAGCCTGTGCGCTGGCGTGGGACTGGAATATCCTCCCGGCGTTAACAGCCGGTAAATCCTGCCTTTAGTGTCTCGAGTGCCTAGTGGTAGACATGCTCTAGTACAATTCCTCACCCGGATTTTCAAGTAGGTTTTCCACATTTCTGCCTTTGCTGAAATCACATTCCTGTTTGGGATATATATCAGTATATTCTTGGTTGGAGGGGGGGGGGCGGCAGGGGGTGGTGGGGGGGGGGGGGGGATAGGGGGGGTTGGAATCTGTGGTTTTCCACTTTAATCAATCACAGGATGTGGGCATCGCTGGCTGGGCCAGCATTTATTGCCCATCTCTAATTTCCCTCAAACCGAGTGGCGTGCTCGGCCACTTTAGAGGGCATTTAAAAGTCAACCACATTGCTGTGGACATGTAGACCGGAGCAGGTAAGGAAGTTAATGAACCAGATGAATTTTTACCACAATGTGCTTCCAAAATGTGAACCAGCTTGTTGCAACTAAGGAGGTGAAAAATCTAGAAATAGATAACTTTTCAAAAGAGTTGTGAAATAATTTTTGTATCTGATAAGCTGCTGTATAAACGGAGCGCAGCAGTTAGCGTTGTTGCTTCACAGCGCGAGGGTCCGGGTTCGAATCCCGACTGGGTCATTGTCTGTGCGGAGTCTGCACGGTCTCCCCATGTCTGCGTGGGTTTCCTCCGGGAGTTCCGATTTCCTCCCACAAGTCCCGAAAGACGTGCTTGTTAGGTGAATTGGACATTCTGAATTCTCCCTCAGTGTACCCGAACAGGCGCCGGAATGTGGCGACTTGGGGATTTTTGCAATAACTTAATTGCAGCGTTAATATAAACCTATTTGTGACACGATTAAAGATTATTGTTATTATTATTTTAAAAACTTCTTTAAGAAGAGAGCTACTAATCATTTTGACAGGTAGAATTTTGCCTAAAAGAAAGGTGGATCTCTCCAGAATTGTAACTTATCTCCCTCATTCGGATGTTGAATGACCCCTGCATTATTTATTTAATTTATGTGTTAATATTGTTGCTGTTATGATTAAACCTTTCACATCATAAATATTTTCTCCTTGAATTTTCTAACACTTGTGGCTGAGCCCTGTGGGTATATTTAATGAGTAGATTTGCATGTAGTTATAATCCCAATTGACATTATAACTGGACAGAAAAACACTCCAGTCGTGGAATCAACTGTGACAACATTTTGGCCGAACCAAAATGTCCAACAAAGCCCCCATCTGCAACAACCACAGGTTCGTGCCGGCGGTCATAGACGCCTCCTTCGAAAGGTGGAGACAGGACGGGGGTACGCTGACAGTTAGGGACCTGTACACCGACAGAAGGGTCACAATGCTCAAAGAGCTGACAGAAAGATTCCAACTAACATGGGGCAACGAATTCAGGTACCTACAGCTCAAAACCTTTCTGTAAAAGAAACAAGGACATACCCAGGACCACCATGACAGTCACTGATAGAGGAATTACTGGACGCTGACATTTTAGGGAAAGGGAAGTGTAGTGACAGGTACAGACGAGTGCTAAGGGGGCCGACACCCAACTGGGTGAGACAAGGGAGAAGTGGGAGGAAGATTTGTAGGTTAGATATAGTGTGGGGATTCTGGAGTTAAGCACTGTAACAGGGTTAACTCCACCTCCACATGTGCAAGGTTTAACCTAACATAGCTAAAAGTGATACATAGAGTCCACTTGACCAAAACCCGAATGAGCAGGTTCTTCCCGAAGGTGGAGGACAGATGTGAACAGTGCCAAGGAGGCCCGGCCAACCACGCCCACATGTTCTGCTCTTGTGCCAGACTTGTTGGGTACTGGACAGCCTTCTTCGAGGCAATGTCCAAAGTGGTGGGGATGAGGGTGGAGCCATGCCCAAGAGTGGCAGTCTTCGGGGTAGAAAAACAGCCAGATCTCTTCATGGGGAGGAGGGCGGACACCCTTGCCTTTGCCTCCCTGAGTGCACACCGGAGAATCCTGCTCGGTTGGCGATCGGCAGCACCACCTAAAGCTGCAGACTGGCTGTCCGACCTGTCGGAATTTCTCCAAATGGAGAAAATCAAATTCGCCATGCATGGGTTGGAAGAGGGCTTCCACAAAACGTGGTTTCCACATTCACCTGGTTGTCCCAAGACCTCTTTGTAGCCAATAACCAGGCAGCCAAAGAGCAAGAAAGCGTTGCCACGACACAGAAGGGAAGAGAGGGGGAGATCCAGGAAACAAGAAATTCAACCAAACCCAGCAGGAGACTGTAACTTTTCCTTTTCTTTGTAAAATGTGGAGGAACAGAGTTACAGGACTGCTAATTATTTCAACAACAAGAAAAACATACATTAAACATTAAAAAATTGGATTATGCTACAATACTCCTTTACTCCCCCTTTAGTTTAACAAATAGACACAGATATAATGGTTAACATGGATTACAAAGTAATTCTTAAGCTGCAATTACCTCATTAACACAAAGTCAATTTTAAGCACACAAGATGACTATGACCAAATACAAGTTAGTCTCTGTGGATTTCTCCTCAGAATCCCCCCCAGATGAGGATCACAGGAGAGTTTCCAAACTCCACTCCTCAAAACACGCTTTAAAATCTCCTCTAATAATAATGCTTTCCCTTAAAGGTTTGCGTTCCGACATCCAGTTCAGTACAATGACAAATGACACTTTTAACCCCAGCTTCCACTCAACTTTTAACAGCAAATCCAGTTCAGGATTGTACATCAACCACTTTAGGATTTTCTTTGTCTTGACTGCTAACTGCTTACGACTGCTTTAGCTTCTGATTCCCAGACTATTAAAATGTCATCAGACGATTAATTTACCACTGAGGTCTGCTGTCCCACTTTATGTCTAGATAATTTAACTCAGAACGTTTTGTTTATTCTTTCTTTAATTCTTCTGGACAGTACCTTGGTCCTTGTTCAGATGTCCCAATTCTCTGGTTACCTGGATTGTATCTTATTCCTGAGGGAGCTTGCATCTTTGCAACTCCCTTGTCCTGTCCAGCTTCTCCTGGCAGAGTTAAGAGCTGTTGACCTGCCTCCAACAGCCCTGCCTTCCAGCTAAAACTAAGATCAAAGAAAAGTATGCCCCACTGGAAAATGGCCTCCTGTTGCTAATCAATGACTTACTTCTTCCATTTATACTTCACACCATAGCCCTCTCTAAGCACAATAGACACACAACTGGAACTGAACCAACCTCAACACATAACTTTGTCCAGCATGAATCTAACCATAGGTTTTTACCTGTCCAGGCACAGGAACATTAAATTAAACAGACGTAAAACTGTCTCTTATTTCTAATGTTTACCAATACAAATATAAATCTCTTAAATCTACCTTTGTTTTCCTAAAATTGTTTATTGATTAAACCATTTTGATATTGTTGTTTTCACAATTGCCTGTCTCCTCTGTCACAGACCCTCGCCTGGTAAGGAGAAGTTAGACAAACTGGCCTTATTCCCACTAGAGTTTAGAAGATTGAGGGATTATTTAAAGGGAAGTTTAGCACATGGCTAAATAGCTGGCTTTTAAAGCAGACCAATGCAGGCCAGCAGTGCAGGTTCAATTCCCGTACCAGCCTCCCCAAACAGGCGCTGGAATGTGGCGACTAGGGGCTTTTCACAGTAACTTCATTTGAAGCCTATTTGAGACAATAAGCGAATTTCATTTCATTTCAAGTAATAAGATTCTGAATGGCCGTGACGAGGTGGATGTGGAAAGGGTGTTTCCTCTTTTGGGTGGGTCCAGATCCAGGAGGCACTTTTTTAAAGTGGGGTGCGGATGGGGAGGGAAGGTGGGGGGGGGGGGGGGGAGATGGAAGGAAGGTGGGGAAACCACAAAAGAAGAGAAGAGGTAGCCCCCCTTTATTCCCCTCTGAAAATGAAACCAAAGGGGTGGTGGAGGAAGGGTGGGAGAGGTGGGATGGACCATAGACTGATTCAGAAGGTGATGAATGTATATAGGGTCAATTAAATGAAAGACAAAATAAACCTCTCTGTACAATAAAGTAAATTAACACGGGTAAGAAAAATGTGAAATATATATACAATTTTTGTAAATATGAGAAATGCCAATAAAAAGATTTTTAAAAATAGAAAGCAGGAACCATAGAATTCCTGCAGTGCAGAAGTGGACCATTCGGCCCATCGGGTCTGCACCGATTCCCTGAAAGAGCAAGATCATTGAATATTTTTCTCGGTGTAGGTAGATAGATTCTTGTTAGGCAAAGGTCTCAAAGGCTATTGGGGAGGTGGAAATGTGGGCATTGAAACATAAACAGGTTAGGATTGTATGAAATGGCAGGGTAGGCTTGAGGGCCGAATGGCTACTTCTGCTCCTATTTCTTAATTAACTACCTGCCCCCCTCCCCATCTGTTACAGAACAGTCTCACAACTCTCTCTGGCCCCTCTGTTCCAGAACAGTTTTGCAACTCTCTCTGCCCCTCTGTTCCAGAACAGTTTCACAACTCTCTGCTCCCTCTGTTCCAGAGCATTCTCAACTCTCTGCCCCTCTATTCCAGAACAGTCACAACTCTCTTTGCCCCCGCTGTTCCAGAACTGTCATACAACTCTCTCTGCCCCACTGTTCCAGAACAGTTTCACAACTCTCTGCCCCTCTGTTCCAGAACATTCTCAACTCTCTGCCCCTCTGTTCCAGAACTCTGTCACAGCTCTCTTTTCCACCGCTGTTCCAGAACAGTTTCACAACTCTCTCTGTCCCCTCTGTTCCAGAAGTTTCATAACTCTCTCTGCCCCTCTGTTCCAGACAATTTCACAACTCTCTCTCCCTGCCTCCTCTGTTCCAGAACAGTTTCACAACTCTCTCTCTCTGCCCCTTCTGTTTTCAGAACAGTTTCACAACTCTCTCTGCCCCTATGTTCCAGACATTTCATTACTCTCTCTGCCCCTCTGATCCAGAACATTCTCAAGTCTCTGCCCATCTGTTCCAGAACTGTCTCAAGTCTCTGCCCGTCTGTTCCAGAACTGTCTCACAACTCTCTCTGCCCCACTTTTCCAAAACAGTTTCACAACTCTCTGCACTTCTTCTGTTCCAGAACAGTTTCACAATTCTCTCTCTCTCTGCCCCTCTGTTCCAGAACACGTTTCACAACTCTCCCTGCCCCCTCTGTTCCAGAACACATTTCACAACTTTCCCTGCCCCCTCTGTTCCAGAAGTTTCAAAACTCTGCCCCCACTGTTCCAGAACAGTCTCACAACTCTCTGCATCTCTTCTGTTCCAGAAGTTTCACAACTATATCTGCTCCCTCTGTTCCAGAACAATTTCACAACTCTCTCTCTCTCTGCCCCTCTGTTCCAGAACAAGTTTCACAACTATCTCTGCTCCCTCTGCTTCCAGAACAGTTTCATAATTCTTTCTGCCCCTCTGTTCCAGAACAGTTTCATAACTCTCTCTCCCCCTCTGTTCCCAAACAGATTCACCTTTTTACGTTTCCCCATTTGGGTCTCATTGTTATTGGAAATGTGCATCATGAATCATTTTGTGTTGGGCGGGGGGGGGGGGGGGCGGGACTGTACAGAGTCCACATTCAGCACTAATTGTAATATGATTTATTCCTAATTTGTGTTTGTTCTGGATGAGCGATTGCGAGTTTAATCAGGTCTGGTTGGTCTGGTGGGTAGCATTGCACAGGGAGCTTTTTGGGATTGACACGATGGTTGGAAATGAACCATTTATGCAGAGGAATGTTTGCGAGTATGAAGCTCTGGGAACATTTGACTTCTGCAAAAAAAAACATCAGCCCACTTAGCTTTTTTTGGGAGGGGGGATGCAAAGCAGGAATGATGGTTATAATACAGGCAATCTGCATTTTGCAAGGGCTTTATTCCCCCCCCCCCCAAAAAAAATTGCAACTGTATCTGCTAATCCCAGGTTTTGATGGGGGGGGGGGGGGGGGGGTTGATGGACAGTGAGTGTAGCCCCGTCTATTGTTCTGGGGCACCGCCCACAGTGATTGATTGACGTGCCCAGCCTCCAATGGGAGGAGAGGAAGCCCCCCCCCACCCTCCCCCCGCTGACTGACAGGTGGAGCTTTAGCTGTCAGGTAGCCGGGCTGCTGCAGACTGTGGTCCTGCTCACCTCCTCTCTGAGCAACGGCGGCCAAATGCCGGGGAAGATGCAGCGAGCAGCCCCTCAGTGAGCCGGAGGACAGGACCCCCCTCAGCAGCGGCTCAGTCCAGCACAGCCCGGGGGGGGAGAAGAGTGTCCTCAGCCAGTGCGAGGAAGCAGCTACCAGGTAAGGGAATGTATCCATTTCAATGTATCCTCTTCCTCAGGTAGTTTTGTTGCAATTGTGAGCGGCCTTTTGTTACTTTGTGTCAATTTGATCCGATGTCTCCTTAAAAATGATTACACTCTTTAAAAAATTATACCCCTTTAAAATTTTCATTTTTAGAAGTTGCACCTTGTAAAAATTGTGCCCCCTTTAAATTTACTTCCTTTTAAGTTGCACCCTGTGAAAATTATACCTTTAAAAAAAATACACCTCAATAATGCACCCTTTACAAAAACTATATTCCCTCATTACAAATTGTACCTTTTTTAGAAGTTGCACCTTAAATGTGCCCCCTTTTAAAAAGAAACTCTGCCCCCATGTTAGAAATTACACGTTTGAGTAAGTTGCACCTTTATAAAATTGTGCCGCCTTCTAAAAAAAATGTGTACCTTTTTTTCTAAAAAAAAACCCCCAAAATATTGCAATACCAGTCTGTCCTGCAAATGGGGAGGTCTTGTAAATATTGCTGCTTCGCTCGTAAATGCTTAACGGATGTCATAATGTGCGGATCCCTCTGAAAACGAAGTCTTAAAACTAATGACTTGTTTTTAAACATCATTTCTTCTCTGGTGTTATTCTCTCTCTCCTGCACGTGAATTATTCTGAAGCTGAAATCATTCATACTGTGGCTGGAGGAAGAGGTCGCGCTTTCCTCGCTATTCACACCAGTTTGTGGTTTATTCCCGATTATCCCAACAACTGTCTCAGCAAACCCGACTCCCCCGATCAAATTGGGGGATGATTATTTTGGGAAGTAATCTCCCAGCTGGGGATTTCATTGGGGGGGGGGATTTTTTTTTTGCCTGCTCCAGGAGGGATCTTTTCCCTGTTTATTTAGGGATTGAGTATTCTAACGAGAGGGAATGTGTCCCGAAAGGAGGACAGTGTGTCTCTGTGTTAATCAGAGCAAAGACAGTTCAAACGCTGCCTTGAGATTTCAAAGCAAAGAGACATGTCCACAGAACGTGCACAGCCCCCCAGCTCGCCAACCCTCCAGCATACCTGCAGTCACATCCCCACTCTCCTGCCCTGGCTCAAAGATACTGGAACATTAAATTTGCATATGCCAGAAAGAAAGCTAGCGTGTAGAATTTCCCTCTGAATGAATTATGGATCTTCGTGAGGCGGCTGACTAATAGATGTGTTGGATTTGGAAGAATTGCATGCTTTCCAGCCAAGGTATTTAGTGGAGTTATTGTCTGTTGACTGGTCTTAGCAATAAAACCCTCTGGATATTTCTTAACTTGTCAAACTAATGCGGCCTGCACGGGCTCCCTTCATTGTTAGTCGGTGTGTGTGGAGGTGTTCTGCCAGCTCATTGTTGTGGTAATCGAGTTTAATAGAGATTCTCAGGACTGGAGATTCAAAACATCAAAGGCAAGCTTCAGTAAAGGGTCTCAACTGTTGGCTGGCGTTCAGAGCATTAGACAGCACACCATATTCTCGTGGTATTAAAGTGAGGGGATGGTGGAAATGTCTTGGATTTTAACAACTGCTCATTGACACTAATTGAGGTATTCATTTACTGATGAGCCCCTCAGGCTGTGGGCTGTTAAACAACATTGATTTGGGGTCTGTCCACTGGCACATTGTGTGTGTGAGGCTCATGCAGGTTTGATTCCGACCTCGGGTGACTGTGTGGAGTTTGTACGTTTCCTGCGTGGGTTTCCTCCCGCAGTCCAAAGATGTGCAGGTTAGGTGGGGTTACGGGGGAAGGGAAGGGTGCTCTTTCAGAGGATCGGTGCAGATTTGATGGGCAGAATGGCCTCCTTCTGCACTGCAAGGACTCTGTGGGATTTGCCGCCATGTTACAGGGTTGTTTGTGGTCCAGTCCCACTCCATTGCAGTATTGAGGGAGGGTCACATTGTTGGGGTGCTGTCTCTCAGATTACATTAATCCAAGGCCCCAGCTGCCCTTCAGACCCTGTGGTCACTTGTTTTTCCTTTTTAAAATAAATTTAGAGTACCCAATTCATTTTTTCCAATTAAGGGGCAATTTAGTGTGGCCAATCCACCTGCCCTGCACATCTTTTTGGGTTGTGGGGGCGAAACCCATGCAAACATGGAGAATGTGCAAACTCCACACAGACAGTGACCCGGAGCTGGGATTGAACCTAGGACCTCGGCGCGGTGAGGCTGCAGTGCTAACCACTGCACCACCATGCCGTCCTCATGATCACTACTTTGAGGAAGAACAGGGGAATTCTCCCTGGTGTCCTCATCGATATTTATGCCTCACTAAACATATGATCCTGGCCATTATTTGTAAAAACTTACTGTCCACAAACTGGTTGCTGTCTTTCGTAAAGCACAGTGGTGATTGCATTTGGCTGCAAAGTACTTGGCTTCGTGTTTACTCTGGTTAGGAGCAATAGAGAAATGCACAATCTTTCTTACTTCATAGAATCGGTGCGTGCGTTTGGTAAGATTGGTTCATTCTTGTTCTATTTCCAGCAAGGATGTTTTTAAAACGTGCAGAAAGCTTGTGTGACTGACCGTATGTTACAAACAATTTAACTGGCTCCAGTTTACTAAGTTAGTACAAGGTCACGCTGTCCCTCCTGTCTCAAGTACAGTTTAAGTTGTATACTCTTGTGAAGTCATGTGAGGCGACACTGTGTAGGAGCATCTTCCCATGGTCCCCAGAGTGCAGTCAACACCAGCCTAAAATTATTTAATAACTTTTGCAATGCTGCATTGGAAGTTTTGCTGTCTTTTTTTTTTAAACAAAAGGTGGTTAGCATCGCTGCCTCACAGCGGCAGGGATCTGGGTTCAATTCCGCCCGTGGGTGACCATCTGCGCGGAGTCTGCACGTTCTCCCCGTGTCTGCGTGGGTTTCCTCGGGGTGCTCTGGTTTCCTCCCACGGTCCAAAGATTGCAGATTAGGTGGATTGGCCATGATAAAAATTTTGTCATTTGGTCCAAGGATATGCAGGTTAGGTGGGGGTCACTGGGATAGGGAGGGGTGTGGGCCTAGATAGTGTGCTCTTTCAGAGGGTTGGCGCAGACTCGATGGGCCAAATGGCCTTTTGCACTGTAGGGATTCTATGATCCTGCTGGCTGGTATAGTGTAATTGCACCCATAATTTTAATTGGGGTTTTTGGAGCCAGTCCAATTGAACATACTTTGCAGCAACAATGTACATATTTGCACAAAGTGAGTTTAATTAAGCATTTGCCATGATCTCTCAGATTAGGAATGAACACTAAACATAACTTTCAACTGTGCTAATTGGAGATTTGCACTCAAATTTAACTGCTTGCTGGCACAGTCCAGAGATTAATTGAGATTTGCTCAGTTAATATATTTAGTGCCAAGGCGCTAACATTCCTTGCATGATACTGTGCTGAAAGAGGTCATTCAGCCCATCATGTCTGCGCTTGCTCTCTGCAAGCACCATCCATTAATGAATGCCATTAATAGACTTGAGTGATATCCAGGGACATTTTCAAAACACTGGGCAGCTAATCCGATTCTGAATGTAATTGATTGATTGAGTGGCAAAGGGAAACTGGTATCACCTCATTTTCTGTAACTATCTGTACTTAAAACTGAATGCAAGCTCCATTCTGTTCCAAGGCTTGTGCTTGCAGGAAAGCTGGATTTACCGCACAATGAACTGCTATCACGCTTGCTCGTTGAAATAAAATGACTCGCAAAGTAAAATAACATCCCCTGCTCTGTCAGATGCAATAATGCGTCCAATAAATTCTTAATGAGGATGTTTGCCCTCTCAGGTGGCTGTGAAAGATCTCATTGTCAGGGCGATCACCAGCTGTTATGTATCCCACAACAAACATCAGTAACGCAGTTTCTCTGGTCATTTATTGCGTTGATGTTTGTGGGAGTTTGCTGTTTATACATCAGCTGCCATGTCTACCTCGATTACAGCAGTAACTGTGCTGCAATTCTGTGCCAACCGAAGTGTTTCTTATATCCCGAAAAGTGCTTGTATACATGTAAGTTATTTCTCCCTACTTTCTGAATCTCTGTTTCGAAGCATTGTTTAATTCCTTTCCCCACTGCAGTTACCAATTATTGTATGTCATTTTTTTTTTTTTTGAAACGTAGTTATCCCTGTTACTTCTCCAGTTTGGTTTTTGTGCGGTATGCCAGCCTGGTAAAGCAGTAATGCCGCTTGCTGTCCATTATGGGCTGTCTCTGACGGAGAAAAACATGACTTGCTCAGAAATTGGCTGTTTTTCTTTCCTCCTGTTGAATCGATGTGTGGTATCGCAGCTATTGATGTTTGATCACCAAACACAGACTGAGCAATGTACAGGGGCGAGTCTGCTATTGAGCCAACTTCAGCTTTACCTAAAAGAAAAGGAACATCCTTTTGAACGACCAGGCTAAATGACTTGGTGTGCTCCAAGAACACTGACTGACAGGGAAATTTAAACCCTTTGACTGTCACCTTAAAATCTCCCAGGTGGTCTGTACCCTCTTGCATTTTAAGTTGTCTAACTGTAACAGGTTGTGCATGGTGTACACAGACTGAGACACAGTGAGGTTTACTGAGTAGTTGCAGCTGACCATGGAGATATGGAATGATGACGCTGGGTGGTCCGTGTCCTTTAAGGGTTTTGGGTTGACTCTGGATGGAGTGGAGAAAAAACTGCTTTGAATATGAGACAAACCATTCTTATGTCAGCATTTGCGAATGAGGACAATCGAAGACCCAGCAGTTGGTATACTCTGCCACTCTTGAACATGCTGCCAGGAGACCAACGTAGGCAATTTAGGTTCCCTCCTGATTTAACCTCCCTCTCTGACCAACTCATCTGTCAACTGCTGGCCCCCAATGAACTGTGGAAACTGGATAACTTTCCATCACCAGTCCTAAAACGCAGCCTCTGTACATATGATAAACCGGAATCAGCATTAATTACATTTTTTAGATTTATTTATTGTGATTTTAACACATCTTGATGGTACAACACCGCAAGAACAAGTAAAGGCTCCACATACATGAATGCAGCGGGAAACAAGCAAAAAGCCACACAACTGGTTCAATACAATAACTTGATACCTCAAAGCACCACCAGAGAGCAGGGAGAATCAGGATAAAACCACGCCAACATGCTGCATTCCTTCCCATGTGGCGAACATTACCAGAGTTCAGGATGACATTTTCACCCCACGATTGGGCATGCATCAATGTACATCTCCCTCAAACCTGCGAGCATCGAAGGCTCCCAATGACACACCACCACCTCCTCTCCTTGGATACTAGACCCGTCTGTACAGGATTAATCGCAGATTATTTAAACCCACCCCTTTCTGGGAGAACCGCAGTTCTAAAGGGTTGTTACATATACCACACAACGTAACCCCAGTCTCAGGGCCCAGTATATAACCAACATTATTCCATCCAATTACACAGAGCAGCTACGCATTTGAATTATTTTTAATTTTAAAGAATAAATTTAGTGTACCCAATTCATTTTTTTCTAATTAAGGGGCAATTTCGTGCGGCCAATCTACCTACCCTGCACATCTTTGGGTTGTGGGGGTGAAACCCACGCAAACACGGGGAGAATGTGCAAACTCCACACGGACAGTGACCCAGAGCCGGGATCGAACCTGGGATCTCGGCGCCGTGAGGCAGCAGTGCTAACCCACTGCGCCGCCGTGCTGCCCTCTACATTTGAATTATGACCACTGCCGTCAATGCCTCCTAATAAAAGGGATAGAGAGCTATCAGGAGTGGATCACAGGATAACAAAGGGTCAGGATTCAAGCGTGGTCGAACTTCCGGTGACGGCGGGCAGGAGGCAGCCACACAATGGAGGGCTCCCGTTCGGGAACGACATTTTCGGGGCTTTAAGCCCGGTCCCAGGGTCCACGGAGGTGGCAAAAGCAGGGAGAAGGCACAGAGGAGGCACAGTAAAGGAAAATGTTGAGGGTGAGCAAACAAACGGCCGTAAAAAAACAAACAGCTGAAGGTCTGTCGGGGAGTGGAAAGGTCACCGCGGGGTCACCAAGGAAAATGGAGGCTGGAGCACCAGGGGAGGCCGCATTGCTTACGGCTGAAGAAATGACTTGAGGTGATGGCTATGGAATTTGAAAGGCAGTTTACAAAACACATGGAGACAATGAGGAAGGAGATGAGGGAGGTTTTGAGTGTGCTGGTGGAGGAGGCGATTTCCCCGGTGAGGACGGCGGTGGCGAGCGCAGTGGCGGAGGTGCGGGAGCAAGGGGAGGCGCTGAGGTAGTGGAAGAGACATTATTGCAGCACGGTGATCAACTTACCTCGATGGGGAAGGAGATGCGGAAGGTGATAGAGAATAACAAGGATCTACGAGGAAAAATGGAAGACCTGGAAAACAGATCCAGGCGACAGAATTTGAGGATTGTGGGGCTGCCCGAAGGAGTTGAAGGGCCGAGGCCAATGGAGTATTTTGCCGCGATGCTGGCGAAACTATTGGGGCAGGGGGAGGATCCCTCCCGCTATGAACTGGATCGGGCTAATCGGTCATGGAGGCCTGTACCAAAGGCGAGTGAGCCGCCAAGGGTAGTGACTCTGTGCTTCCGTAGGTACAGTGTGAAGGAGAAGGTCCTGTGCTGGGCTAAGCAGAAGCGGGTGGTGCAGTGGGCTGGAGCTGGTATACGTGTATATCAGGACTTTACGGTGGAGCTGGCGAGGAGGCGGGCTGCTTTCAATCGGATGAGGAGGGCACTGTACATTAGCAAAGTGCAGTGCGGCATTGTATATCCAGCGAAGCAGAGGGTGACTTACAAGCTCAAGGACTTTTAGTTTGGAACGGCGGAGGCAGCGGAGGAGTTTGCGAAGGCAGAAGAACTGTGGCAGAACTGAGAAATTGAGAAATACCCATGTGCCGATGTATCCTCATGAAGAATGTATTTTTTTTTGTTTCACTGTGTACGGGTGTATGGGCTAAAGGAGCCAATGGTGTATATATTTGGACAAGGGAAGTGACGGGACTTTCACTCTAAGTGAGGGCTTTGGGGTGTAGGTGTATATGTGGGGTCTGTGCTAAAAGGGGATTTCTGGGCTTCCCTAGGGCCGGGCAAGGGGGAAAGGGACCCGGGCAAGGGGGAAAGGGACCCGGGCGGGGGGCCTCCACGCTGGCCGGTTTCAAGTGGGGGGAGGGGCTGCGGCCATCGGAGCCTAGCAGAACAGGGTCCGAGTGGTCTAGCCGGGTTGGAAAGTTGGGGGGGAAGGAACCGAGATTGTGGGGAGGAGTTTTACAAGAGGGAGTGGAGGGGAGGTTGGGGGGTGAGGGGAGGTATTTACAACTCTTGGGTATCATGTACGGTACTCTTTCAGAGGTTGGATGGCATTGAGTGGGGGGGGGGGGAGAGTTTGTTTTATTGGATGCAAATATTGACAGGTAGGCTGTTGTTTGGGGTGGTGGGAGGATGGGATCGTTGTTATTGTTAAGGGGATTGATTTTGTATTTGTTACCGTTTACTGTCTGTGGGTGGGGTGTAAATTTTGAAGGAAAATGTAAAAATGGAGAATAAAAACATATTTTTAAAAAAGGATTCAAGCGTGGTCTGTATTTCCCCCAGCACCCGCTTACCATCATTAATGAGAAAGAACAAAAATGCTTAACCAAATGGGAAGCCTCCCGACTACAGGTACGGGGTGAGGGGGCAACAGGATATCAGCCAAAGTACAGGACTCTTCTCAATCCCCAGGCCCCCGTGCACAAACGGATTCACCCAAGGTGCCCTAATAAGTGCCTTTGAGAAGGGACAGCCCAAGCTGCTGGGCAGCAGGGTGCAAACCACAGCACCAGACCTGGCCTCGCCCAGCACAGTCTGACACGCACAACGCAGCACCCCCGGGACCACTAGCGCACCCCAAAACCTGTACCTGAGCCAGTCCTGCATCTCCTCGACCGCACCCAGGGCAGTACACCTTCCCCACTGAATAGCAAACTGTTCAACCCAGCTGGAGAAAAGATGGGGGGGGGGGGGGGGGAAAGCCCTGAAGGGAAAAATGCCCAGGGAAATCAACAAAGCCCACCTCAGCATGTGCCACTACTCACTTCGTAAGAACACCAACCTCGAGGAAAAGTCAGAAGAAGCCAAATCCTCCCCTGGGTGTATAATCTGCCCAGGCCATGAGCTGAGATAGGCACAGGTTCTTAAGTTGAAATAACAAAGTTGAATAAAAACCTGATGTGATTAACTCGAACTGCGGGGTCTGCGTCTATCTCAGTGTGGACTTAACGTGCCCTCTTATCCACCACACTAACCATCCACCAATCACCCTACCATAGCTCCACTCGTCTTCACTATCAACAAGATGAGGGCTGTTCAAAATACATCCCTCCCAAAACCGCAAGGGTAACTGCGTAAAGAGGAGCAAAACTGTGCACAGACCACGTGTTACATAATCGGCGACTTGATAGGATTTTTGCTACAACAGGAGACTCTCGCCCTCGTGCTCACACCTTGCACACTCTTGCAGGGGAAAAGACAAAATAAATCAGCAGCATAATGGTGTAAAATTCAGGATAATTGTTTTGTTATGCTCTTGACTTAGCATAAGCGGCTTCCTTGATGTGCACTCTGACAAAGGAAGGTTCAGACTTCAAGATAGCTTTAACACATTTATTAAACTATTTACAATTCTCCTACTTGGATTCGACTGTACTGTTAATCCTTCTATAGCTACTCAGACTGACGAACCAGTCTGCTACAATCCACGTGGTGGGTGTGATGTTCAATCAACCCTGTGTCTGTACTCTCTGAGTGTCTCCACTGGAAAGAGGAAGATCATGTGTGCTGTGTCCTTTTATATATGAGTTGGTGTAATGCCCCCCTGTGGTAGTGTCATCTCTGTGTATCGTGAATGCCCATTGGTCGTGGCCTATCTTACTGACCTATTGGTTGAATGTCTGAGTGTCGTGTGTCTGGTGCTCCCTCTAGTGTCTAGCTAGTCTACGCGTATTTACATTAACCCCTTGTGTATTTACAGTGATGCATAGCACCACAATAATAACACCTTCTGTGTTTGAAAAAGCCACAACAGGATGATCATCTCACTTCCTGTCAGAACACGGACATTCTTTGCCAGGCCCCTGCCTCCCAAACCCATCAGGGTGGATATGTGACATGCCCTGCAGCAGGATCTCAACGAACCAAAGGTGGTCTTTAACCAAGGAAAGAGTTCCCTTAAATTCATCGATTCACTTCTGCGCCTCTGCCATCCTCCCAAGGATACCTCACGGTTCTTCCAGATGAGCACCAAAGACCTGCACCATGGTGCCAAGATCATCACCCAGAGCTGTCTCTCTGAGCCCACCCACATCTCAATGCCCACCCTCACCTCGGCAATAACGCCAGTGCAAGCTGGGCCTTGACCCAAACATCTCCAGCCGCCTTCATTGCACGAGGATTCTTTATGATTTAATTCCGCTCCTCTTCGCAAAACTCCCAATCAAAAGCGAAAATGCTGGAAAATCTCAGCAGGTCTGGCAGCATCTGTCGGGAGCAAAAAGAGTAAACGTTTCAAATCCGATGACTCTTTTTTTGTCAAAGCCAATCAAGCTCATCAGGGGCATATTACCAAGCACATGAGCCCAAAAAAGACTTATGAAATATGCACAAGGAAAAATAAAGGATTGAAAGACGAGCAGAGCGAGAGCTTGCAGAATCTCAGCCGCTTCTGCACTTGACCCCCTCCATTATTTCGATCTTGATGCAGTGGTGTATTTTATAATCATTGGAACTTTAATATTCAGATTCCACCAAATCATCCCTTGTCTCAGTCGGGCTAATTAAATTAATTTTTAAAATTTAAAGTGCCCAATTCTATTTTTTTTTTTTCAATTTGAGGGGTAATTTAGTGTGGCCAATCCACCTGCTCTAGACACTGGGAGAATGTGCAAACTCCACAGAGACAGTGACCCGGGGCAAAAAGCTGGCCGAGTGGGCGTTTCGGTATGTCCGCGTTTTGCTTCTCTGTCACTGGGGTTTGTGCCGAATGTGTGGATCTTCAGCGAGATAATTGGATGGTCGGCGAAGAAACGGAAGTGCTGGATCTACTCAGTTGGTCCGGCAGCAACTGTGGAGAGAGAAGCCAAGCTGATGTAGCAAGCCCAACAGGACGCGTTGCATTCTTCATGTACGTGTTTTTGTGATTAAGTTGCACTGCTCTGAGATGGGTGCCTGTGCTGAAGGATTGAGATGGGCACACCTTGTCAACCTGATATCAGGATCAGTCATTTTCGGGTTAGTTATCAATATAACCTGAGTTTCCTGGAAGGTAATTTATGGTGGCCGTTCGATTCTCTTGATCAGGAGTTGAGTTCCTGCGACTCGGGGAGCATGTTCAGTTAGATAAAGGGAACCTGTTCCTATGATATAAGAACATACAGTGCAGAAGGAGGCCATTCGGCCCATCGAGTCTGCACCGACCCACTTAAGCTCCCATTTCAGCCCTATCCTCCTAACCCAATAATACCTCCTAACCTTTATTTTTTGGACACCAAGGGCAATTTATCGGCCAATCCACCTAACCTGCACGTCTTTGGACTTTGGGAGGAAATCCGAGCACCCGGAGGAAACCCACACAGACACAGGGAGAACGTGCAGACTCCACACAGACAGTGACCCAGCGGGGAATCGAACCTGGGACCCTGGCCCTGTGAAGCAACTGTGCTAACCACTATGCTACCGTGCTGCCCACTGAGGGCCCTGGGAGTGTGTTAATGGTGATGAAGGGATATGAGGAGCGTCAGAGTATTTACTGGGGGGGGTGTCACTGAGAGCTTTGTCACTTGTTTGGGGTTGAGTGATAAAAGGGACCCATGAAACACTGAAATGATTTGGACTATTCTGTTAACCTGCACTGCAGAAGGCAACACTGGCTGAATTGTAAATTGGCAGGGAGCTATTGGTTGAGAAACAGTGTGTGAGCTTGGAGAAGCTGACAGATATCCCATGAGATCGGGACAGTACAATTTCAGTGACACTTAATTCAAAGGCAAAACAATGCTCGCGCAGCTTCTGTCTCGGTCTTGTCAGAATGCTTGTTTCACACTGAGTAATGTTAGGAACATCACAAGCTATACCGCACCAGGCTGCTGTCTCTGCAGAATGCAATGACTCACTTTAGAAATTCAAACGAATGTCGGGCAGAATTGTCATGGGGGGGGGGGGTGGCTTGAGGAAGGATAAAAGAGGAAAAATGTTATTTTTTGTCTTGTGTGCCTTTTGCACCAGTCGAAGCAGGTGAACAGATGGACGCACAGCAAAGGATAACCTCTTTACTCTGCGGCTGGTGAGATTGTGGAACTTGTGACGACAGCAAGTCTTTGAGGTGAATATCGAAGTTGCATTTTAAGGGGGGGCTCGATACAAACAGGACGAAGAGCAGAATGGATGGTTTGCTGATACGATGAGATGATTGGGAGGAGGCTTTTGTGGAGTACGAACACCAGTGTGAAGGAGTTTAGCCGCATGGCCTCTGTGCTGTACGATCTGCGTAACCTTAATCACCCTGGGCGTCTTCCGTCCTGCTCTGGACAGTTTGACAGGATGTCGTGGAATCCATGGTTATCAGGCTTGTGCTTTTTTCTTTTAGGCAGACCTTTACTGAAAACAGAAACTGAAGAGACAAAAAGGGAACACAAAAAGGAAACTGCCCCCTCCCCCCATGCCACCATCCAGTTTGTAGGGAAACAAACTGCAACTGAGATTTAGAAACAAAAACCTCTGGGTAGACTGAAGCTGGTCGAGGTGACACAGCCATCCAAGCTCAGTAGTGGTAGTAGTTGAGTCCAGTGGTGCAGTACAGGCAGGCTGAGGAAGACAAAGCTGCGAATGGATTGCTGCGGCTCTTTTGGTTACTTGCAGATCAGATTGGTGGACCTGTACCACCCAGACTGAGTGAGGGGAGGGGCCTCTGCAGATGTGTCGTTTTTGGTGAAGACATGCCCAGGGAGCCCAGGATAGTTGTGCGCTCCTTTCATTTGTGGATCATACAACACGATGTCCAAGAAGAAGAGGGGCTGGTTTTCATGAGGAAGGTCGTTTTGCATCTGTTTTTGATCAGCCAGTAGCTGTGAATGCTGAACCAATTCACAGGATATTTCTTTATAAATTACATACACAATGGCAGGTACAATAATATATATTTGATTGGAATTTGCCTGTTAATTCATGTTTAGCTTCTGTTGATTCTGAGTGTTTGAATATAGGATAGTATCGAATAATATTCAGTTTGTTTTTGTTTGACTGTTATAAAAATTCTTTGGTTTTAAACTATGGCTTCTCTCTTTTTGTAAATAACTGGGATTTTTAATTTCAGTTTAAAAAAAAAAAGTTACTGGTATCGACCAAGAGGTATCGACCAAGAACAGAATGTAATTGCTTCTTGCCTATTTTTTTGCTGGCAGGAAGATGATGATGGATTGAACTAGATTTGATCTACGTTGTAAAGCTGGTCCTTTTTTTTGGTTGTTGACCTGGATTTTGCATAGAGAATAAGGCTGAGTACTCTCCAATATATTTTTTAAAAATCATTTTTATTAAGATTTTCACAAAATATAAACAACAAAACAATATTAACCAAACAACAAAAACCAACCCCCCCCCCCCCCCCCCCCCCCCCCCAGCAACTGTACTCTCCATTATTAAGGGGTGAATCAGACCAGAGTCCCTGCTATCATGCACTGTTAAATGCGGAAATCTGCTCTTTGCTATTTGATTTGCCTTGTCTCCACAGGTTGCACCATAATGGTACCACATGCAAGTGGGTTCAGTTCTGGCTGAACAGAAAGTTGTAGCTCAGTTCCTTGTGTAACAGTGTGATAAGGTGTAATTGCTGGCTGACAAATCTCTGGCATTGGAAATGCAATTTTACAAGCGTGGAGGCTCATTCCTTCCTTTTCGATATTAATTATTGTTGGAGAGCACACGCGAGAGCGCTCTCCTTTATTCCCCTGTCTCTAGATGATCTAATTTATACCGCCCGTCCCAGTAAGGAGTGTTGCTTGGTCTCAACTGACGTGCCACAGATCCCTTCTAGAAAACATTACAGTGGATTAACGACTGTGATAGACATTCAACGGGAAATCCCGCAGCAATTCTCTGGATATCATTGCAAACAGAAAATGCCGTTATTTTGCCACTGACTGCAAAATCCAGGCTGTAGTATTTGTCAGACATTTCTGCTTCGCATTTTAATACTGAAACAAAGTATTGTAATTTTAAAAAACATTTGATTTAGTTCAATGTGCACAGTTCATTGAGCATTACAGGCTATTAAATGCAGATTAAAATAAATAATAAGCATTTGCTTCTGCCAAATCTGTGGTTTGTTGCCAAAAGTTTACTTTGCTCCCCACTTGAGTGGGATTGTTTCATGAAGCAACTTGAAATGAAATGAAAATCGCTTTATTGTCACGAGTAGGCTTCAATGAAGTTACTGTGAAAAGCCCCTAGTCGCCACGTTCCAGCGCCTGTCCGGGGAGGCTGGTACGGGAATTGAACCGTGCTGCTGGCCTGCTTTAAAAGCCAGCGATTTAGCGCAGTGACCTAAACCAGCCCCGGAATGAGGAGAAAGGCCTATGACTGTAAGCAAGATTTCTCCTGCTGGGTCGTAAAGAAGCAGTGTGCATCGAGAGTTCCAGAGAGTGGCCAATTACATATTAAAGATACATTTTCTCGTAACTTCAAGTTGAATACATATTTTTGAGACATGTAGGGCTGGATTCTCTGATCCTGCGGCTATGTCCCCCGTTTTTGAGGGGGCGGTGCATTTGAAAAACCCCCCCCAATTCCGGCGTAAACAGGGATTCTCTGGCCATTCGCCGGACGCAATTTCAGCGTCGGCAGGCGGAGAATTCCACCCCCTAATCTTTGTCACCAGGTTGTAGGCTCACATATTGCTGCAAGGTTCGAGTGTCTAGTCTCAGCTGGTATCTCATCGCAGCACGAAGGGAGTGCTGTCTTGGCCGAGGTGCCATCTACACAATGGGATGTTAAACTGAGAGCCCACCTCGCCCTCTGGCACTTTTAGAGAAAAAGGAACATTTATCTCTCAAAAGAACGCCAAGGCAGATTTGTCAAGCAATTCACTTTGTTGTGGGAATTGCTGCATTTTGATTTAAAAACGTGTGTTCTATAATATCACCGACACTTAAAATCATTTATTTATGGTTGTATAGCAAAGTAACGCCACAAACAACGGATGTAACGCAAAACAATATAGCAAAAACACAACCAACCATGTCATCCACAGGAAAAAGAAAAAAAATCCCCCCCCCCCCCCCCCCCCCCCCGGCGCAACAATTGATGCCGACTAACTCCTAAAGGAAGGAAATGGAAGGGCAGCACGGTGGCGCAGTGGTTAGCATTGCTGCCTACGGCGCTTGAGGACCCGGGTTCGAATCCTGGCTCTGGGTCACTGTCCGTGAGGAGTTTGCACATTTGAAACCCACGTTTGCGGGGGTTTCACTCCCACAACCCAAAAGATGTGCAGGAAAGGTGGATTGGCCACGCTAAAATTGCCCCTTAATTGGAAAAAATAATTGGGTACTCTAAATTAAAAAAGGAAGGAAATGAATGGCTTCCATCTTGGGTAGAACCCTTCATGCTACACCGACCGGTGTACTTGACCTTCTCCAGCTACAGAATTTCCATTAGAATCGAATCCCTAGAGTGTAGAAGGAGGCCATTCGGCCCATCGAGTCTGCACCGGCCCTTGGAAAAAGCACCATACTTCAGCATTTAATTAGGTTACCAGACCGAAGCGCTGGGTGGAGTAGGAGATCTCCACCCCAGCAGGATGCCAGTCTGGGCTATCAATGAGGCAAAGTCTGCCTTCACCCCTGTCTGCAGCTTAGAGTCTGAAACCCTGAAAATGGGCATCAAAGAACAAGGCTCCAGATTGATGCTGAGAGTCACTGATGCAAATGTTTACCAGCTTAGTTCACGACCAGAACATCTGAATGTGGTTAGCCGGCCCCCGGGAACACCGCTCACACTTGTCATCTATCCCCGGAAGGAAACTCGCCCTGGCCTTTAGTCGGGTGAACCCTAATTATCACCTTAAGTTGGATCAGCCTGTGCCATGTGTAGGCGGACACGGGTTTACCTGTGAAGGACCTCACTCCACGCTTCCTCATCCAAAATAGGCTCTAAACAATAACTGTACCCATGAAATAAACTTCCCAGACCAAACCGCCCAACCCTATCAAATGCTTCCTCAGCATTCATTGACACAACCACCTCCGGTTCCGGCACGGAAGAGGGGAAAGAACAATATTCAATAACCGCCGTATGTTCACCAACAATCGCCAAACCTTAACGAAGTCTGTCTGAACTTCTGCCCGTGTTTGCAAAAAGAAAAGGCTTGGAGTGCTGCAGTTGGCTTACGGTCCTATGATCAAACTGCGTCTGCAGCTCCTTCCTGCGCTCCTCCTCCAGGACAGGATCCACCAACCTCTTGCCATCACCGACACTTTTGTGACAACGGTGTCATGAATGTGTTTTATTTTAACATTTCTATCGATATTTAATCTGCAAATGTGTTACTTTTATTCTTTTGGGATGCACGTGGGCGTCACTGACAGGCCGCCCAACTCTAATTGCCCTTTTGTGGCTTGCTAGACCATTTCGGAGGGTAGCGAAGAGTTAACCACATTGCTGTGGGTCTGGAGTCACGTGTAGGCCAGACCAGGTAAGGACGGCAGATTTTCCTCCCTAAAGAGCATCAGTGAACCAGATGGGGGTTTTTACAACAATTGGTGATAGTTGATAATGGTCACTTACCGAGACGAGCTTTATATTCCAGATTCTATTAATATGGATTTAAATTCCACTAGCTGCTGTGGTGGGATTTGAACCCGTGTCCCCAGAGCAGTAGTCTGGGTCTCTGGATTACTCGTTGAGTGATGTTACTATTACACCATCATCCTCCGTTGACAGCCTCGAGTGGCAGCTCTGTAGTTTGTTTTAAAGGCGGATGTGTTTTGTTTTTTGCTTGGCAATCCTTTTTATAATTCGGTGACCAAATATTCATTGTTTTCTTTCCCTTCTCCTCCAGGACACCGGCACGTGCACTCTGAAATGAAGGTCAATACACACAGTCGTGTCTTTGAGCTGTTACTTTTTCTGCAGTCTCTATCTCTGGGTAAGTACCATTAGCAAGCACAATGGCGTTTGAAAAATGCTTTTTAAAACGCATGTGGCTGAAGATGTAACCATAAGTCAGTTCTTCAACATTTTTGCCATTTCTTTTCCACTAGGTTACTTTATTCGTGTTGGGGAAGTCAATGAGCAATGAACAGACAAATGGAAAGCAGTGATTCTGTGCTTCATAGTCATCAGAATCTTTAGTCATACTCCAGATACTGTTAGGCTGCATGCCAGTATTATTATTTTTTATTTATTTTATGGTGTGTGGACATCACTGGTTAGGCCAGCATTTATTGCCCATCCCTAGTTGCCCTTCAGAAGGTGGTGATGAATTGCCTTCTTGAGCTGCTGCGGTCCCTGTAGGTGCAGCCACTTTGCTGTTAGAAGGGAGTTTCTGGGATTTTGTCCCAGCCACAGTGAAGGAACGGTGATATATTTCCAATTCAGGCTGGTGAGTGGCAGGGAGGGGAACCTCCAGGTGGTGGGGTTCCCAGGAACCTGATGCTCTTGTCCTTCTAGATGGTAGCTGTCGTAGGTTTGGAAGGTGTTATCTAAGGAACCTTGGTGAGTTACTGCAGTGCATCTTGTAGATGGTACGCACGGCTGGCGCTGTTGGTCAGTGGTGGAGGGTTTGGATGTTTCTGGAAGGGGGAGAATCATCGAGCTGGCTGCTTTATCTGGGATGGTGTTGAGCCTTTTGTGTTGTTCCAGCTGCACTCATCCAGGCAAGTGGAGAGTATTCCAGCACACTCCTAACTTGTGCCTTTTAGATGGTGTAAAATCCAGGACTGGATTTGCTATTAATAGTGGAGTGGAAGCTTTGTTTAAAAGGGTCAGTTGGGAAACCTGGCCTGGATTTCAGAATGCAAAGGAAAGAGAATTATGGAGAAGATTTTAAAGCATGTTTTTGGGAGTGGAGCTTGGAAACTCGCACGTGGCAACAATCTGAGGAGATTGAGGAGGCATTCACTTGGGGTTCAGAGTGGAGAGTGTATTTGCCCACAGTCATCTTGTGTGCTTACAAGGGACTTTATGAGACCATTCTAGATTAATATATACTTTGTAATCCGTGTTAATCCTAAAAACCTGTTTGTAATTTTTAGGATAAAGGGAGAGTAAAGCCATAACTTCCAATTCTTTCATGTATAATGTGTTACCTTGTTAAAACTAATTATCGGTCCAGTGACTCTGCTTATCCATGTTTCACAAAAAAAAAATTCAAGTTGCGTTGTTTTGAGCCAGGGTTTCATTCTGGGATCTTTCTGTCCAGTTATAACACCAAGTGGGATCGTAAAAGATTGTCTTTGAGGACCAGCTCTATTTGGGTACTGATGGGTAGTTTTGGCAGGTGATCAGTTGATCTCTGGTACTGCAGTTTAGCTGAAAGATCTCTCACTCAGGAGAAGGTGCAGTGGTAATATCACTGGATGAGTAATCCAGAGGCCCAGGCTAATGCTGAGGGCGACATGGGTTCAAATCCCACTGCAGCAGCTGGTAGAATTTAATTCAATTAATACAATCGGAATGGAAAGCTAATCTCAGTAATGGTGGCCGTGAAAATACCATTAATTGCTTTTTAAAAAAGAAACCCATCTGGTTCACTAATGTCCTTTTTTAAGGAAGGAAATCTGCCATCCTTACCCGGTCTGACCAACATGGGACTCCAGACCCACAGCAATGTGGTTTGACTCCTAACTATCCTCTGAAATGGCTGAGCGACACATTCGGTTCAGGGGAAATTGTGAATAGGACCATAAAACACGAGAGTAGAATTAGGCCATTTGGCCCATCAAGTCTACTCCGCCATTCATTAAGATCATGACAAATCTGATATAATCCTTGTGTTCCATGTTACCGTTTTATCCCCATAACCCTTGATGGTTAAAACATCAATATTCCAGATCACAAAAGCTTGCTACGGTTATTTTATTAAAGTCCTGTCCGTGTCGTCCTGGCTATTTTGACAATTTCCCTCTGTGTCCTCTTCCCACTCGCCCTTCTGCCCCTGCAAAGTTTCCCCTTACTTGCTCTGTCAGCACCCTTCGTGGCATTTGCACACCCCTATCAAATCTCCTCTTAATCGTCTTTGCTCTAAGGCAAACATCTAATCCAGGAGGAGTAGTGCTGGTGAATCAACATCCTGGGGGTTACCATTGACCAGAAACTGGACTGAACTAGCCATATTAATACTGCCCCCCCCCCCACCACCACCACCACCACCACCAAAAGCCTGTCCACCATCTATAAGGCACAAGTCAGGAGTGTGATGGAATACTCTCCACTTGCCTGGATGAGTGCAGCTTCAACAACACTCAAGAAGCTTGACACCATCCAGGATAAAGCAGCCTGCTTGATTGCTCCCCCTTCCACAAACATTCAATCCTTCCAACACCAGCCCTGTGTACGATCTACAAGATGCAAGGTTTCTTAGACAGCACCTTCCAAACCCACGACACTACCATCTAGAAGGACGAGCAGCAGATACCAGGGAACCTCCCCACCTGGAGGTTCCTCTCTAAGTCACTCACCATCCTGACTTGGAAATATATTGCCGTTACTTCTGGGGCAACATTTTGGAACTCCCCTGACAGCACTGTGGGTGTGAAGGACAACTAGGGGTGGGCAATAAATACTGGTCTAACCAGTGCCCACGTCCCGTAAATAAATTTTTTTTTAAAATTGAGCATTGGTATTTGAATGGTCCTATTGTGCACAAAATGCTGCTGGAGGCAAAACTCCCAAGGATAAAGTTTGCGAATGTGTCTTCTGGCACAATTCCTATCCAGAGAGGAATAGGGCCTGAGAATCTGTTGTCCTCAGTTTCCTACGATTTTGTCCTGGGAGGGACCAGAATTGTCCGAGTGGATCTCTGTACTCTGAGCCTCGGAGGGGAAAGTTCCGGAAAATGAAAGACCATCACTGGTCAATGATGCTCTTCCTCTACTCCCTACATTCCAACTTTACTAAATCATGCTTCAAAACTCATCTTAACTCTTTTTCCGTTCTATTTCACTGTCTAAATAGATTGAGGGCTGATGCATGATTGAAACAAGCAATCAAGTGAAAATAACTTTTAATTACGGAGTCGGGTAGTTCAGTGAACTGAGTTGTGTTGAGTGACAGGGGTCAAAAGTTATTTTATGGGCTAGTGAGTCAGGAGTAGTTTATCAGGGAAACTGTCGGCTGCACATTGTAATATCAGAATATGGGCATAAATGTTTCAGTGGCTATGGTGTTAACTTTTTATTACTGTCTGTATCGCTACTTAAGCTTCAGTTTTTAACCGTGGAACTGTTTTATCCTGTTGTCTTAGATTGATTTAGATTCCTCTTGCTCATAGATTGTTCCCTTTTGTTAAAAGAACAATTCTGCCAGATGTTGGAGGAGTTTCTGTTGATCTGAGTTGTTAAGATTTCATTCAGGTTGCTGTGGGTTCCTTGAAGGTTTTATTATCATACTTTTGGTGCTTGCTTTGCACTGTGATGTTCTGACGGTCTGTTTTTCTGATGGTGGCTGAGTGATCTTCATTGGCCAGGAAACTGGGTGTTACATTATGGGAATGTTCAGAATACAAAGGGTTAATGTCATACTATATAAAGCACTGACTCTCAGGCTTCTGGGAGAAGGCTGGGGAGATCTGGAGGAGAGCTCGAGAGAGAGCAGTTATAGAGCGGAACAGTACAGTTCTAGATACAGTGTAGAGACTAATGTTAGTTTGAGTGTACATTACTAGAATATTGTTTACTGTAGGAGTAAGTGGTTGAGCTTAATTAAGTAGTGTAAACAAATGTTAGCTTTGTTAATGAACTTGGCTTGTGTGGTCTTTGTGAGCACTACAACATCCATCCTGAGAACAAGAATCACAAAGAACACCGCACCGGGAACAATCCAGTCCTCCTTCAAAGTAATGCTGTGGGTTCCTGTGTGTTTGAGGGGGCGGACGGCGCCTCGGTTTAACATTGCAGCGCGAGCGAGTGCTGCACTGTCACAGCTGCAGGCTTTGATGAGATGTTTTATCGAGGCGCCCCCCCCCCCCCCCCCCCCCCCCGGTTGGTACAGATGATCTTGTGGGACAACTTTGAAGAAGGCCAGGGGCATTGCCACCCCACTGCCATGGGAAACATTGAATATTTATCAGTCAAACGTTATCCTGTTTGTGGGACCTTGCTGTTTTCTAAACTGGCCGTTCCGTTCCCTACATTACAACAGTAACTGCACTTCCAAGTTCATAATTATCTGCAAAGTGCTTTTGAGGTCAAGAAACATGCTCCACAAGTGGGGCTTTCTCTTTGATATGTTTGTTTGGCATATCCAGTTTAGCTTCCCCTTGCATGTCTGAAAGGGGTAGACTGAAATGAGAATGAGTTCCAGAAAGATAGTCAACATAGTTGATTCAAAACATGTAATAAATAAAACCATTGATGGATTAGAACTGGCTGATGCAAGCTATATTCATGCTATGGGTAGCGCAAGTGATTAGCACTGTTGCTTCACAGCGCCAGGGTCCCAGGTTCGATTCCCCGCTGGGTGACTGGGCGGAGTCTCGCGTTCTCCCCGTGTCTGCGTGGGTTTCCTCCGGGTGCTCCAGTTTCCTCCCACAGTACAAAGATGTGCAGGTTAGATGGATTGGCCATGATAAATTGCCCTTAGTGACCAAAAAAGGTTAGGAGGGGTTATTGGGTTACGGGCATAGGGTGGAAGTGAGGGCTAAAGTGGGTCACTGCAGGAACGAATTGCCTCCTTCTGCACTGTATGTTCTAAACAACCTACCAGAAAATCGCTCCTGATGTTGTCATTTATTTTCATTTTTGCAGGCCTATCCTATAATCGACTGCCTTATTTCTTGAATTACTACTTTGATCAATATATTTTAATATATGAAAATGCCTCTGTTGGTGAGTACTTTTTTTTTTAAAGCGGTCTTGCTTCTGTTTGTTTGTCGGTTAGGGTGTTCGTCCGAATGCCGTTGCTTACAGAAATATCATGATGCAGAGTGTGTGTTTGACATTCTTCCCATTCCAGTGGTTAAGGTGATTGTTGGAGCTTCTGTTGAGTACCCTCCCCAAGTGTCCCAGCCTCCTTCAACCTGACGTCGCCAAGGTAAATGGACTGGTAAACTCGCTCTTTGTGCCTGGTCACCAATGCCTGCTTCATTTTCCTGTCTCACTCCAGTTGTTTAGAACCGCTGGTGACCCTGGACCTGGAGTATTGTGCAAACACCCTATTGGGTGAGATATGCACCAGTGCATGATGCATGGAGACAAAAAGAGAGGAAGATAGAAAATGGCAGAAGTTTGGTCAACAAAAAGCATTTGGGAAATGTACACCGTGTAATATTCGTGCAGATTGTTCTAGTTTTGCAATACAGTATTTCAAGATTGTTAGTTTACTGAAAGTTATGCCACTGGCGATCTGCAGATTAATGCAAATATCAAACATTTGAAGAATCGCCAAACTACACTTGTTCTGAATTATCTTGGGAGTGACTGTCGAGATTGAGTTGATTGTGTGTTTAGAAAGGAGGCTGATGAGGGAGGCAGTGGCGTAGTGGTGTCATCACTGGACTATAATCCAGACACCCAAAGCCATACTCTGGAGACTGGGTTTAAATCCCACCTTGCTTAAATTTGAGTTCAGCAAAAATCTGGAATTAAAAGTCTAAAAGGTGACCATGAAACCATTGTCGATTGTTGTTCCATCTGATTCACTAATATCCTTTAGGGAAGGAAATCTGCCATCCTTCCCTGGTCTGGCCTACATGTGACTCCAGACCCACAGCAATGTGGTTGACTCATAAATGCCCTCCGGTGTGGGCACTAAATGCCGGCCCTGCCAGCGACGCCCACATTTCTGGATAACTGGGGCTCTTTCTGGGGAAGGTGGGACCTCTATAGACAGGATGGTCTACATCTGAACCTGAGGGGCACCAATATCCTGTGGGGGAGATTTGTTAGTGCTCTTTGGGGGGGTTTAAACTAAATCAGCAGGGACATGGGAACCTGGATTGTAGTTTTGGGGTACGGGAGATTGAGAGTATAGAGGTCAGGAGCACAGATTTGACTTCGCAGGAGGGTGCCAGTGTTCAGGTAGGTGGTTTGCAGTGTGTCTACTTCAATGCCAGGAGTATACGAAATAAGGTAGGGGAATTGGCAGCATGGGTTGGTACCTGGGACTTCAATGTTGTGGCCATTTCAGAGACATGGATAGAGCAGGGACAGGAATGGTTGTTGCAGGTTCCGGGGTTTAGGTGTTTTAGTAAGGTCAGAGAAGGGGGCAAAAGAGGGGGAGGTGTGGCGCTGCTAGTCAAGGACAGTATTACGGTGGCGGAAAGGATGCTAGATGGGGACTCTTCTTCCGAGGTAGTATGGGCTGAGGTTAGAAACAGGAAAGGAGAGGTCACCCTGCTGGGAGTTTTCTATAGGCCACCTAATAGTTCTAGGGATGTAGAGGAAAGGATGGTGAAGATGATTCTGGAAAAGAGCGAAAGTAACAGGGTAGTTGGTATGGGAGACTTTAACTTTCCAAATATTGACTGGAAAATATATAGTTCGAGTACATTAGATGGGTCGTTCTTTGTACAATGTGTGCAGGAGGGTTTCCTGACACAATATGTTGACAGGCCAACAAGAGGTGAGGCCACATTGGATTTGGTTTTGGGTAATGAACCAGGCCAGGTGTTAGATCTGGAGGTAGGTGAGCACTTTGGAGACAGTGACCACAATTCGGTGACCTTTACATTAGTGATGGAAAGGGATAAGTATACCCCGCAGGGCAAGAGTTATAGCTGGGGGAAGGGCAATTATAATGCCGTTAGACATGACTTAGGATGTGTAGGTTGGAGAAGTAGGCTGCAAGGGTTGGGCACACTGGATATGTGGAGCTTGTTGAAGGAATAGCTATTGCCTGTTCTTGATCAGTACGTACCAGTCAGGCAGGGAGGAAGGGGTCGAGCGAGGGAACCGTGGTTTACCAAAGAAGTGGAATCTCTTGTTAAGAGGAAGAAGGAGGCCTATGTGAAGATGAGGCGTGAAGTTTCAGTTGGGGCGCTTGATAGTTACAGGGAAGCGAGGAAGGATCTAAAGAGAGAGCTAAGACGGGCAAGGAGGGGACATGAGAAGTCTTTGGCAGGTAGGATCAAGGAAAACCCAAAAGCTTTCTATAGGTGTGTCAGGAATAAAATAATGACTAGGGTAAGAGTAGGGCCAGTCAAAGACAGTGGTGGGAAGTTGTGTATGGAGGCTGAGGAGATAAGCGAGATACTAAATGAATACTTTTTGTCAGTATTCACTCAGGAAAAAGATAATGTTGTGGAGGAGAATGCTGAGACCCAGGCTATTAGAATAGATGGCATTGAGGTGCGTAGGGAAGAAGTGTTGGCTATTCTGGACAAGGTGAAAATAGATAAGTCCCCGGGGCCTGATGGGATTTATCCTAGGATTCTCTGGGAAGCCAGGGAAGAGATTGCTGAGCCTTTGGCTTTGATTTTTATGTCATCATTGGCTACAGGAATAGTGCCAGAGGACTGGAGGATAGCAAATGTGGTCCCTTTGTTCAAGAAGGGGAGTAGAGATAACCCCGGTAACTATATAGGCTGGTAAGCCTCACGTCTGTTGTGGGTAAAGTCTTGGAGAGGATTATAAAAGATACGATTTATAATCATTTAGATAGGAATAATATGATTAGGGATAGTCAGCATGGTTTTGTGAAGGGTAGGTCATGCCTCACAAACCTTATTGAGTTCTTTGAGAAGGTGACTGAACAGGTAGACGAGGGTAGAGCAGTTGACGTGGTGTATATGGATTTCAGTAAAGCGTTTGATAAGGTTCCCCACGGTCGGCTATTGCAGAAAATACGGAGGCTGGGGATTGAGGGTGATTTAGAGATGTGGATCAGAAATTGGCTAGTTGAAAGAAGACGAGTGGTGGTTGATGGAAAATGCTCAGAATGGAGTTCAGTTACGAGTGGCGTACCACAAGGATCTGTTCTGGGACCATTGCTGTTTGTCATTTTTATAAATGACCTAGAGGAGGGCGTAGAAGGATGGGTGAGTAAATTTGCAGACAACACTAAAGTCGGTGGAGTTGTAGACAGTGCGGAAGGATGTTGCAGGTTACAGAGGGACATAGATAAGCTGCAGAGCTGGGCTGAGAGGTGGCAAATGGAGTTTAATGTGGAGAAGTGTGAGGTGATTCACTTTGGAAAGAATAACAGGAATGCAGAATATTTGGCTAATGGTAAAACTCTTGGTAGTGTGGATGAGCAGAGGGATCTCGGTGTCCATGTATATAGATCCCTGAAAGTTGCCACCCAGGTTGATAGGGTTGTGAAGAAGGCCTATGGTGTGTTGGCCTTTATTGGTAGAGGGATTGAGTTCCGGAGCCATGAGGTCATGTTGCAGTTGTACAAAACTCTAGTACGGCCGCATTTGGAGTATTGCGTACAGTTCTGGTCGCCTCATTATAGGAAGGACGTGGAAGCTTTGGAACGGGTGCAGAGGAGATTTACCAGGGTGTTGCCTGGTATGGAGGGAAAATCTTATGAGGAAAGGCTGATGGACTTGAGGTTGTTCTCGTTAGAGAGAAGAAGGTTAAGAGGTGACTTAATAGAGGCATACAAAATGATCAGAGGATTAGATAGGGTGGACAGTGAGAGCCTTCTCCCGTGGATGGAGGTGACTAGCACGAGGGGACATAGCCTTAAATTGAGGGGTAATAGATATAGGACAGAGGTCAGAGGTAGGTTTTTTACGCAAAGAGTGGTGAGGCCGTGGAATGCCCTACCTGCAACAGTAGTGCACTCGCCAACATTGAGGGCATTTAAAAGTTTATTGGATAAGCATATGGATGATAAGGACATAGTGTAGGTTAGATGGCCTTTAGTTTTTTTTTCCATGTCGGTGCAACATCGTGGGCCGAAGGGCCTGTACTGCGCTGTATCGTTCTATGTTCTATGTTCTATACCGTGAATGAATAAAAAGAAAATTACATCTCCACGCCAAGAGACTGAGGGCAATTAGAAATGGGCATTAAATGCCAGCCCTCGCCCATATCACGAGAAAGAATAACCAAAAGAAATATCGATTTGGGGATGAAAAGATCTGCTTCCTGATCAGGTTGCAAGGGTGGAAAATGTGCCGCTTTTGAGATTTCTTGTGAACTGTCCCTCGGGGCGGAAATGCCATTCTGCAGACGTTCATCCTGAATAACTCTTAAATGTAATTCTCGGGGCGGGAGTATTGGGGGGTCTTTTTCAGTCAGTGGGCTTTTAATGAACTTGCTTTTTCAGTGGTGCTGGGCATGTTTATCGGTCTGGAGAATATCTCAACACAAGAAATGAGGAGGCCCAACGAGCTCCTCAAGCCAGCCCCACTATTCAGTAAGGCTGTGGCTTCAGCTCCGCCTCTGGGGGAGGTTCCTGGGTGAGGGGTTGAGGGTGAGTCCTTAATGTTGACCCCTGGGGCAGGCCACTCTGGAGTATCACCCAGTATTTTTCCCTCTGTCTTTCGTATCCCTTTGAAAGGTGCCCGTGCATCCTAGTGCTTGGCCGGTCCATTATCCCAAGTTTCAGATGCAACAAGTCATTATTAAGAGCCTTTCATGCGCAACTTTTTTATGGCAGGGTTTCTGTACGTTTGGGTATCGCTATGCTTCAAATATTTGTTTTGATCGGGCAATAATCTGTCTTATCCACAATTGCTGTTGGCTTCTACTTGCTTTGGTCCGAATGAGTGACTCTTGTATTTGACTGGGCACCTGGTTTTGTTTGCATTGCCTCTCAAGATGAGGTAGAATGTTGGCTTGCTTTTACTTCTGAACTGATTGACTTCATCATCACCAAGGATTGCCGGCAACACTTTTGGATTCCGTCCACTTCTGGTTTTGAAGTGTTTGAGCCTGTGGTGATTTCCTCGGCTTTGAGCTTTTTGATCTGTGTATTAGCAATTGTCGTGTGTCGATGCTGAACCTCCCGTGGTGGGTGGCATGTTACTCATGTCTTCACGATTTATGTGCTTCCAGGGATTAATCTTAGTTTCTATGTGGACTATTTTTAATTCACCTGTTGTGTTCAAAGCTGTTGGCACCCGTAAGGGTTATTATTCGTCCTTTGATAACCCACTTGCTGCTATAATGCTGAATGAATTTCTCGCTGCTGCTTTTAGCTCTCCAAGTAAATCCACTTCCAGCGCTCTCTTTCATTCTTTGACTGCTGTGGTTGTATTTTCTTTATGGATGTTGCTGTTGCAGGCACGTTGCTTATGGAGACCTTTTCCAAGTTTTGTTTATTGTATTTAGGGCTGTTTTGGTCACTTGTAACTCATTCCTTGACTGGGATTTTATAATGGTGGAGCCAGATCATTGGCCATCATGGTGCATTCCAGTCCCATCGTACTCGATGGCAATTTGAACGGCTTACCAAACCCGCCACTGGGGAAACCATGGCGCGACTGGAATTTCCAGCGTCTGTGTGTGCGTGTCTCTCTCTGTCTGTGTGTGTGTGTGTGTCTCTGTCTCTGTCTGTGTGTGCGTGTCTCTGTCTGTGTGTGTGTGCGTGTCTCTGTCTGTGTGTGTGTGCGTGTCTCTGTCTGTGTGTGTGTGCGTGTCTCTGTCTGTGTGTGTGTGCGTGTCTCTGTCTCTGTCTGTGTGCGTGTCTCTGTCTGTGTGTGTGTGCGTGTCTCTGTCTGTGTGTGTGTGCGTGTCTCTGTCTGTGTGTGTGTGCGTGTCTCTGTCTGTGTGTGTGTGCGTGTCTCTGTCTGTGTGTGTGTGCGTGTCTCTGTCTGTGTGTGTGTGTGCGTGTCTCTGTCTGTGTGTGTGGTGTGCGTGTCTCTGTCTGTGTGTGTGTGTGCGTGTCTCTGTCTGTGTGTGTGTGCGTGTCTCTGTCTGTCTGTGTGTGCGTGTCTCTGTCTGTGTGTGCGTGTCTCTGTCTGTGTGTGTGTGTGCGTGTCTCTGTCTGTCTGTGTGTGTGTCTCTGTCTGTGTGTGTGTGCGTGTCTCTGTCTGTGTGTGTGTGTGCGTGTCTCTGTCTGTGTGCGTGTCTCTGTCTGTGTGCGTGTCTCTGTCTGTGTGCGTGTCTCTGTCTGTGTGTGTGTGTGTCTCTCTGTCGTGTGTGTGTCTCTGTCTGTGTGTGTGTGTCTCTGTCTGTGTGTGTGTGTGTCTCTGTCTGTGTGTGTGTGTCTCTGTCTGTGTGTGTCTCTGTCTGTGTTCTCTGTCTGTGTGTGTGCGTGCTGTCTGTGTGTGTGCGTGCGTGCGTTGTGTGTCGTGCGTGCATCTGTCTCTGTCTCTGTGTGTGCGTGCGTGTCTCTGTCCTCTGTCTCTGTTGCGTGCGTGTCTCTGTCTCTGTGTGTGCGTGCGTGTCTCTGTCTCTGTCTCTGTGTGTGGCTGCGTGCTCGTCTCTGTCTTCTGTCTCTGTGTGTGCGTGCGTGTCCTCTGTCTCTGTCATCTGTGTGTGCGTGCGTGTCTCTGTCTCTGTCTCTGTGTGTGCGTGCGTGTCTCTGTCTCTGTCTCTGTGGTGTGCGTGCGGTCTCTGTCTCTGTCTCTGTGCGTGTGTCTCTGTCTCTGTCTCTGTCTCTGTCTCTGTGTGTGCGTGCGTGTCTCTGTCTCTGTGCGTGCGTGTCTCTGTCTCTGTCTCTGTCTCTGTGTGTGCGTGCGTGTCTCTGTCTCTGTGTGTGCGTGTCTCTGTCTCTGTGTGTGCGTGCGTGTCTCTGTCTCTGTGTGCGTGCGTCTCTGTGTGTGCGTGCGTGTCTCTGTCTCTGTGTGTGCGTGCGTGTCTCTGTCTCTGTGTGTGCGTGCATGCGTGTCTCTGTCTCTGTGTGTGCGTGCGTGCGTGTCTCTGTCTCTGTGTGTGCGTGCGTGCGTGTCTCTGTCTCTGTGTGTGCGTGCGTGTCTCTGTCTCTGTGTGTGCGTGCGTGTCTCTGTCTCTGTCTCTGTGTGTGCGTGCGTGTCTCTGTCTCTGTGTGTGCGTGCGTGTCTCTGTCTCTGTGTGTGCGTGCGTGTCTCTGTCTCTGTGTGTGCGTGCGTGTCCTGTCTCTGTGTGTGCGTGCGTGTCCTCTGTCTCTGTGTGTGCGTGCGTGTCTCTGTCTCTGTGTGTGCGTGCGTGTCTCTGTCTCTGTGTGTGCGTGCGTGTCTCTGTCTCTGTGTGTGCGTGCGTGTCTCTGTCTCTGTGTGTGCGTGCGTGTCTCTGGGTGTGCGTGTGCGTGTCTCTGCCTGCCTGTGTGCGCGCGTCTCTGCCTGTCTGCATGTCTGTCTGTCTGTCTGTCTGTGTGCGTGTGTCTGTCTGTCTGTCTGTCTGTGCGCGCGTCTCTGACTGTCTGTCTGTGTGCATGTCTGTCTGTCTGTCTGTCTGTCTGTGTGCGCGTGTCTGTCTGTCTGTGCGCGCGTCTCTGACTGTCTGTCTGTGTGCGCGCGTCTCTGACTGTCTGTGTGCGCGCGTATCTCTGTCTCATCATTACCCCATTGGTATTTTCAGTTCCCTCCGTTCTAACCTCTTAATGACCCTCTTTAAGACCCACGTTTTTGACTAAGCTTTGATCACTAATATATCGTCATGTAGCTCCCAGTCAAATTAATAAATGTTCCAGGGAAGTGCCTTTGGGATGCTTTTACTGTGCTAAAGGTGCTATCTAAATGCAAGCAGGTGTATAGTTGAATATTGATCAGTGGGTCTCGAACACTGCTCCGAATTTGAAAGGACAAGTGCTTCGTTCTATTTCTATTTGAAGCTGATGATTCCATGCAACTCTGCATTTTGTTGTATGAAATGTTAGCATCCTCTAAAGCGTAAAATCCAAGACACAAACCGTTTCCACTTCACTTTGTAAATAATTTCCATTTATTTCTTGTCTCAGTGGCACACTCCATATCTTTGTACTCGCATATTAGTGTGCGTGTTCCTTGATGGTTATGTTCGTTTTCAAATCTCGCCAGGGATGAACAGATCTGTGATTAACCTTCTGAATAGCTCCAATTAGTATCAGGAAAGCCTCCAGTGTTGTCAATATGGATCCTTCTCTCATCCCTGTTCGGCATTTTGTTCTCATCGTCTTTTTCAATTACTTGTGTCGTGGGCTTGTGTGCAAGGGCGCTCTGATCCAGAATTAAAGGCTTGCATTTAAAAAGTAACCTCACGGCCTCAGGACATCTGTGTTTCTCAGTCCACTTTCTTGGAAGTGTCGTCATTGTTGGAATGGACAAAGTCCAGCAGATCACAAAACCAATAATCTGGTGATGACCACACATCCCGTCGATCAATTGAGATCGATTTAAAATATTGGCCAGCGATCTGGGCAAGAAATCTTGTGAGAATTGAGATCAAAGCTATTGAATTGCAGTAAGCATGCAAGAGTGGACGCAATTGTGGGACTTCCAGTTTAGCAGTGCCAACTTGTTGCTTCGGTGACGGGGTTTTGACTTGTTAAGTCGCCAGAAGAAAATGGCTCTAATTAGTAGCGACAGAATTGTAAAATGTTATCCCCAAAATAACCATCCAGTGCTGGCGTCACCTGTAATGAAAATGGAATTTGACTCATTCTGTCAACTTTAATTAGTGGCCTTGACATCAGAAACAATATGCTTCATTTTACACAAACTGGGAGAAGCCACTATGAAACAAGGAAAGCAATTATCAGACAGCAGCCTGATAATTGGTTCCCACTGGCGTGAGCTGGGTGTAAGTAATGATGCTTGTACTGGAATGGATAGGCGTGAGGCACCCTTGGTAATGGTCCTCATTAATGTGAGGCCAACAAGGTACCGGCCGACACTCTCTAATTTCCCTGGGTAGCTACTGGAAAAAGGATTTTTGACGGATGGAGGTCGGATGGGTTGGGAGGGGGAGGGGGGTGCACATGGGAGGCCCGTTTGGGGACTGGCAGCAGTCTCCTACACTGTTGCCAAACCACAATGATCAGTCCCACACCTCATTTCATTCCAAACATTTATTGCACTGTGTCTCACTAACATCTGTAAACCGACTTAGAACATAGAATATAGAGAAATACAGCACAGAACAGGCCCTTCGGCCCATGATGTTGCGCCAAACTTTTGTCCTAGATTAAGAACAAATTAATCTACACCTCATCATTCTACCGTAATCCATGTACCTATCCAATAGCCGCTTGAAGGGCCCTAATGTTTCCGACTCAACTACTTCCACTGGCAGTGCATTCAATGCCCCCACTACTCTCTGGGTAAAGAACCTACCTCTGACATCCCCCCTATATCTTCCACCATTCACCTTAAATTCATGTCCCCTTGTAATGGTTTGTTCCACCCGGGGAAAAAGTCTTTGACTGTCTACTCTATCTATTCCCCTGATCATCTTATAAACCTCTGTCAAGTCGCTCCTCATCCTTCTCCGTTCTGATGAGAGAAGGCCGAGCTCCCTCAACCTTTCCTCGTAAGACCTACACTCCATTCCAGGCAACATCCTGCACCTTTTCCAAAGCTTCCACATCCTTCCTAAAATGAGGCGACCAGAACTGCACACACTACTCCAAATGTGGCCTTACCAAGGTTTTGTACAGCTGCATCATCACCTCACGGCTCTTAAATTCAATCCCTCTGCTAATGAATGCTAGCACACCATAGGCCTTCTTCACAGCTCTATCCACTTGAGTGGCAACTTTCAAAGATCTATGAACATAGACCCCAAGATCTCTCTGCTCCTCTACATTGCCAAGAACCCTACCGTTAACCCTGTATTCTGCCTTCATATTTGTCCTTCCAAAATGGACAACCTCACACTTGTCACGGTTAAACTCCATCTGCCACTTCTCAGCCCAGCTCTGCATCCTATCTATGTCTCTTTGCAGCCGACAACAGCCTTCCTCACTATCCACAACTCCACCAATCTTAGTATCATCTGCAAATTTACTGACCCACCCTTCAACTCCCTCATCCAAGTCATTAATGAAAATCCCAAACAGCAGAGGTTGCAGAACTGATCCCTGCGGTACGCCACTGGTAACTGGGCTCCAGGCTGAATATTTGCCATCCACCACCATTCTTTGTCTTCTATCAGTTAGCCAGTTCGTTATCCAACTGGCCAAATTTCCCAATATCCCATATTTCCTTATTTTCTGCATAAGCCTACCATGGGGAACCTTATCAAATGCCTTACTAAAATCCATGTACACCACATCCACTGCTTTACCTTCATCCACATGCTTGGTCACCTCCTCAAAGAATTCAATAAGACTTGAGGCAAGACCTACCCCTCATAAATCCGTGATGACTATCACTAATCAAGCAGTGTCTTTCCAGATGGACAGAAATCCTATCCCTCAGTACCCTTTCCATTACTTTGCCGACCATCGAAGTAAGACTAACTGGCCTGTAATTCCCAGGGTTATCCCCATTCCCTTTTTTTGAACAGGGGCACGACATTTGCCACTCTCCAATTCCCTGGTACCACCCCTGTTGACAGTGAGGACAAAAAGGTCATTGCCAACGGCTCTGCAATTTCATCTCTTGCTTCCCATAGAATCCTTGGATATATCCCGTCAGGCCCGGGGGACTTGTCTATCCTCAAGTTTTTCAAAATACCCAACACATCTTCCTTCCGAACAAGTAATCTCCTCGAGCTTACCAGTCTGTTTCACACTATCCTCCAACAATATGGCCCCTCTCATTCGTAAATACTGAAGAAAAGTACTTGTTCAAAACCTCTCCTATCTCTTCTGACTCAATGCACAATCTCCCGCTACTGTCCTTGATCGGACCCACCCTCGCTCTAGTCATTCTCATATTTCTCACGTGTAAAAGGCCTTGGGGTTTTCCTTGATCCTACCCGCCAAAGATTTTTCATGCCCTCTCTTAGCTCTCCTAATCCCTTTCTTCAGTTCCCTCCTGGCAATCTTGTATCCCTCCAGCGCCCTGTCTGAACCTTGTTTCCTCAGCCTTACATAAGTATCCTTCTTTCTCTTAAGATATTCAACCTCTCTTGTCATGCATGGTTCCCTCACTCGACCATCTCTTCCCTGCCTGTCGGGGACATACATATCAAGGACACATAATATCTGTTCCTTGAACAAGTTCCACATTTCAATTGTGTCCTTCCCTGACAGCCTATGTTCCCAACTTATGCACTTCTTCAGTTCTTGTCTGACAGCATTGTATTTACCCTTCCCCCAATTGTAAACTTTGCCCTGTTGCCTGCACCTATCCCTCTTCATTACTAAAGTGAAAATCACAGAATTGTAGTCACTATCTCCAAAATGCTTCCCCCCCTAACAAATCTATCACTTGCCCTGGTTCATTACCAAGTACTAAATCCAATATGGCCTCTCCTCTGGTCGGACAATCTACATAATGTGTTAGAAAAGCTTCCTGGACACACTGCACAAACACCACCCCATCCAAACTATTTGATCTAAAGAGTTTCCACTCAATGTTTGGGAAGTTGAAGTCACCCATGACCACTACCCTGTGGCTTCTGCACCTTTCCAAAATCTGTTTCCCAATCTGTTCCTCCACATCTCTGCTATTGGGAGCCTATAGAAAACTCCCAACAAGGTGACTGCTCCTTTCCTATTTCTGACTTCAACCCATATTACCTCAGTAGGCAGATCCTCCTCAAACTGCCTTTCTGCAGCTGTTATACGATCTCTAATTAACAATGCAACCCCCCCCCCCCCCCCCACCTCTTTTACCACCCCCCTAATCTTATTGAAACATCTATAAACAGGAACCTCCAACAACCATTTCTATCCAAGTTTCCGTGATGGCCACCACATCGTCGTCCCAAATACTGATCCATACCTAAGTTCACCCACCTTATTCCTGATGCTTCTTGCGTTGAAGTATACACACTTCAACCTATCTCTGTGCCTGCAAGCTCTCCTTTGTCAGTGTTACCTTCCCCACTGCCTTCCTACACGCTTTGACATCCTGAACATCGGCTACCTCAGTTGCTGGACTACAAGTCTGGTTCCCATTCCCTTGCCAAATTAGTTTAAACGCTCCCAAAGAGTGCTAGAAAACCTCCCTCCCAGGATATTGGTGCCCGTCTGGTTCAGATGCAACCCGTCCTGCTTGTACAGGTCCCACTTTCCCCAGAATGCGCTCCAATTATCCAAATACCTGAAGCCCTCCCTCCTACACCATTCCTGCAGCCACGTGTTCAACTGCACTCTCTCCCTATTCCTAGCCTCACTATCACGTGGCACCGGCAACAAACCAGAGATGACAACTCTGTCTGTCCTGGCTTTTAACTTCCAGCCTAACTCCCTAAACTCGATTATTACATCCACACCCCTTTTCCTACCTACGTCATTGGTACCAATGTGCACCACTACTTCTGGCTGCTCACCCTCCCCCTTAAGGATCCTGAAGACTCGATCCGAGACATCCCTGGCACCCGGGAGGCAACATACTTTCCGGGAGTCTCGCTCGCAACCACAGAATCTCCTATCTATTCCCCTAACCATTGAGCTCCTATCACTATTGCTTTTCTATTCTTCCCCCCCCCCTTCCCTTCTGAGTCCCACAGCCAGATTCAATGCCAGAGACCTGGCCGCTAGGGCCTTCCCCCAGTAGGTCATGTCCTCCTCTTCCTTCCCCCCCCACCCCCCACCCCCCAACAGCATCCAAACTGCATACTTGTTTTGAAGGGGAACGGCCACGAGGGATCCCTGCACTGTTTGCCCGTTCGCTTTCTTCTGCTGACTGTAACCCAGCTACTCTTGTCCTGTACCTTGGGTGTGGCTACCTCCCTGTAACTCTTCTCTTACCCCCTCTGCCTCCCGGATGATCCAAAATTCATCCAGCTTCAGTTCCCTAACACGGTGTCTGAGGAGCTGGAGTTGGGTGCACTTCCCACAGGTATAGTCAGCTGGGACGCCGGTGGTATCTCTCACCACCCACCTCCTACTGGAGGAGCATGCAACTGCCCTAGCCTCCATCCCCTCTTACTTTACAGAATTAGCTGCCCCGTAGACCAACTGGAACTCAGCCCTCCGACTCTGCTCCCAGTCAGCTGCAGTCTCTGGCTCCTTTTTTTAAAATAAAATTTTAAAGTACCCAATTATTTTGTTTTCCAATTAAGGGACAATTTAGCGTGGCCAATCAACCTACCCTGCACATCTTTGGATTGTGGGGGTGAGACCCACGCAGACGCGGGGAGAATGTGCAAACTCCACACGGACAGTGACCCGGGGCCGGGATCAAATCCGGTTTGTGCCATGAGGCCGCAGTGCTAACCACTGTGCCACCTAAGTGTTTCTGCGCTCTACCCTAGATCCTTCCCTTCACCGTAATGTTTTTTGGCGTCTGTATTACTCTTACAGCTTTGTAAGCGTCGCTCTGGTCTCCATGTCGGCATCTCCCTAAGTTCCCCTTTGGCATTTCCTTGGGTCCCTTTCCCCTGTTGCCCCCCCCCCATCTGTTTTATATGGCACTGGTGGTTCCCATGCATCCCCCCCCCCCCCCCCCACCCCCACCCCCCACCTTGTTCGATCCGTTGTTGGCTTTGAATAGGTGGAGTATTGGATGCATCAGTGATTGTAAATAGTTGAGGTTCAATCTATATCAATGACTTAAGAGTGTAATGTATCCGCGTTTGCTGATGATACAAAGCCAGGTGAGAATACAAGTTGTGAGGAGGATGCAAAGTAGCTGCGAATGTATTTAGCTGGGCTACAATATGCATAATAAATGAGGGCACTCTGGTGATGGAAGGGATGGTCACAGTTGATGTCGCTTTTCTGCTTTGATTTCACAAGAACATCTTGGGCACTAATCAGCGAGCCCGTTGTGACATGTGTTATGAAATGGGTGTTATAAAGGTGTGTATATAAATATCTGTAGTGAGAGTACCTTTAAGAAATGGGTGTTTATTTCTGCAGTGATGTCAGAGTGGGTGGAGCTTGGCTGTCTGTCGGCTTTTTACTTGCGTTTTTGAGCAGGCTGCAGGGTGTGTTTTAATTTCGTTTTCCGTGTCTGAGCTGAAGCCAGACCATGCAGGTGTACTGCTGTGTTCTCTGCCATCAAAAGACTATCTCTTGATCATTTGGTGAATTCAGAATTATAAATGTTGTCAGCAGTGAATGTAAACCTAATGTGCTTCTGCTAAAAGGTGTTTTAAGTCTTGTGGATGTTAAAAGGAAAGCCTAAAGGATTACTTAGTGTTGTAGTCTTTGGGGGTTGCATTTGAATTAATGGTTGCGAAGATGTTCACTATGTTTAAAAAAGGTTAACTTGAGTTCATAGAATAAACATTGTTTTGCTTTTAAAAAATACTTTTCCATTTCTGCTGTACCACCCCTGTAGAGTGGGCCGTGTGCTCCCCAATACCACAATCTATTAAAAGTTGTGGGTCAGGGGAACTCCATGATACACCTTTGGGGGTTCTCTAAACCCAGGCCTATAACAATTTACAGATTAATCTTCCTGATTCCGTGTCATCGAAGAGGTCCATCTTCCAGCCACAGTGTTCCTGGAGATCCTTCTTCTTTTCAGGAGGTCCAACGTCTTTTTGTCAGTGGTGGGGCAGTGAAGCTGGCTGTCTCTTCAGGCTGTAACTCTCATTTTCTTGCATATTACATGGTGTGAAACTGATCGTAAGGCATACATTATGTTTCCAATGTGTAATATATCTAGAGTGCTCTGCACACTCCAGCCAGATGGCAAGTCACCATTCCCTTTTTCCCAAAAGTGTGCTGACACCTGGATTTATTTTCTGACCTATTTTTAAAAAATCAACAACGGTGTCCCTTTTTTGACCGTGTGTGCCCGTTTGACACACCTTGAAACAAGATCCGGGCAGTGTTACTTTAGGCACATTCGCAAAAATGGAGGTGAATGTGGGCAAGGAAACGGAATCCACTCAAAGCAAATGGGGTCTTGTCGGTGTCGAATTGAAAACTTGATAGAATAGAGCAGAACGCAATCCGTTCAGGAAAACATCTCCGGAATCGGAGTTATTCAGTCATTGTGAAGTACGGAATTGCAGTTTACAAACTCCTGCCCGTGTAACTTGACTTCATTAGTCGATTGAGCCTTAAATGAAAATGCATGCTTGGGGGTATATTTACTTTAACAATGATAATAAATCGTTTGCTAGCTGCCCTTTCTGTTGTTGGCTACAGCTAAGTCACTCCAGGTTTTTATGAGATTGTGGATAGCTGAAAGTCATTTTAAGGTAATTTCAGCTAAGGAGTTCAGAGGATATCAAACAGCAAGTGTGTGAACCTTAAGTGGCTTAGGCTGTAGTCTGTACACAAGACTTCAAATTGAAGATCTTATCACTCCAGCCGTAATCCATTGCAATTTTTTGGGTTTTTTTTATACTCCTGGTTCCAGGAAATGTCCGTGTCAGCTCAGTGGATTGTACTCTTCGCTGTTCGGTTTGCGTTCAGGCCTCAGCGTGCGTCACAAGTTTTTTTTAAAATTTAGAGTACCCAATTCATTTTTTCCAATAAAGGAGCAATTTAGCGAGGACAATCCACCTACCCTGCACATCTTTGGGGTTGTGGGGGTGAGACCCACACAGACACGGGGAGAATGTGCAAACTCCACAGGGACAGTGACCCAGAGCCGGGATCGAACCAGGGACCTCGGCGCCCTGAGGCTGCAGTGCTAACCACTGCGCCACCGTGCCGCCCACGTCACTCAAAGTTGACAATTTGGTCACTAAAATATTGCCGTTGGTGAGGTCTTTCTGGCTGGTAATGACTTTTTTTTGTGTGTTTCTTACAGCATTGCAACTCCCAAGAGCTCAATTCTTCGTAAAGCGCGGTGCGATGACCTGCGGCCGTAAAAGGCGCTATATCAATGCAAGCCTCTTTATTGCTTTGTTAAGACAATAAAAAGTAGAATTGAAATTACTTCAATTGAAGGTTCTCCCTCATTGTTGCTGGATTCACAAGGGGGTGTAAATGGAATTTATTTGCACCTGCGAGCACCAATTGGGACATAATGAGCAGTGCTCAAAGCAAAAGAAAATTGAAATCCACTAGCTCGAAACAAAAACATGATTTGTACAATTTTTAATAGTTCTCTCTGGTGTTGGGTCAATAGCTTTGACATATTTTATTCTAAACTACTATTAAGATGGGAGCAGCTGCTGTGATAGTCTTCAATGTTGAAGACATTGTGTTAAATAGAATCAGTCCAATGCGGAATTTCTTTTGGGAAATCATTCGTAAGTTCAGCATGTTAGGTGTGCGGGCGAGGTGGATTGGCCATGCTAAATCGCCCCCTAGTGTCCAAAAGGTTAGGCGGGGTTACTGAGATAGGGTGGAGGCATGGTCTTCGGTAGGATTCTCTTTCCAAGGGCCGGTGCTGACTCGGGCCAAATGGCCACCTTCTGCACTGTAAGAATTCTATTTGAGGGATTCTATTGTATGATTCGATGTCACAGTATCTGTAAAGTGAACTGCATCCTTTAAAGTAAATTTGCTGGTGAAATGTGCATTATCAATGTGAATGCCTGACTGAGAATTAAGTGGTCAGGCAATCCCATCTTAACTCTGCACCTGCACTGACTCTGTATTAGAAGAGTATTAGTGAGAATTTAAGTGTCATCTGTAGGACTAGTTTCAGTGCTTTGCATATGTGGTCTAGTTTTTAATCTGCAAATTTATACTGGTTCAATATAATGTCATCTGGTGAAATATGTTCAAACGCGAAGTAAGTCAACATCCTATTCACAAGTTTATGGATAAAATTGAGTTAGAAGACAATGGTTTAAGCCACACGGTTGGATCTGAGCTCATAATCCAGGCCGATGTTCCAGCATAATATGGATGCAGTGTTGCCTCATCTTCGAACAGTGATGAAGCTGAAACCAGGGCTGCTTTATTGTTTGATATGTTGAGGTCAACGCTCCTCCCTCAACTGCCAACATTAAAAAGAGATTTGCTTGGATTTTGTTTTCCCGCACAGGAAGAACCCTACCGAAGACCATGCTTCCATCCTATCTCAGTGACCCTACCGAAGACCATGCTTCCATCCTATCTCAGTGACCCTACCGAAGACCATGCTTCCATCCTATCTCCGTAACCCTACCGAAGACCATGCTTCCATCCTATCTCCGTAACCCTACCGAAGACCATGCTTCCATCCTATCTCAGCAACCCTACCGAAGACCATGCTTCCATCCTATCTCAGTGACCCTACCGAAGACCATGCTTCCATCCTATCTCCGTAACCCTACCGAAGACCATGCTTCCATCCTATCTCAGTGACCCTACCGAAGACCATGCTTCCATCCTATCTCAGCAACCCTACCGAAGACCATGCTTCCATCCTATCGCAGTAACCCTACCGAAGACCATGCTTCCATCCTATCTCAGTGACCCTACCGAAGACCATGCTTCCATCCTATCTCAGCAACCCTACCGAAGACCATGCTTCCATCCTATCTCAGTGACCCTACCGAAGACCATGCTTCCATCCTATCGCAGTAACCCTACCGAAGACCATGCTTCCATCCTATCTCAGTGACCCTACCGAAGACCATGCTTCCATCCTATCGCAGTAACCCTACCGAAGACCATGCTTCCATCCTATCTCAGTGACCCTACCGAAGACCATGCTTCCATCCTATCTCCGTAACCCTACCGAAGACCATGCTTCCATCCTATCTCCGTAACCCTACCGAAGACCATGCTTCCATCCTATCTCAGTGACCCTACCGAAGACCATGCTTCCATCCTATCTCAGTAACCCTACCGAAGACCATGCTTCCATCCTATCTCAGTGACCCTACCGAAGACCATGCTTCCATCCTATCTCAGTAACCCTACCGAAGACCATGCTTCCATCCTATCTCAGTGACCCTACCGAAGACCATGCTTCCATCCTATCTCAGTAACCCTACCGAAGACCATGCTTCCATCCTATCTCAGTGACCCTACCGAAGACCATGCTTCCATCCTATCTCAGCGACCCTACCGAAGACCATGCTTCCATCCTATCTCCGTAACCCTACCGAAGACCATGCTTCCATCCTATCTCAGTAACCCCGTCTAACCTTTTGGACATGAGGGGGCACATTTCTGGTATTTCTGTGCAAAGGTTGTGTCTGTCAACACACCAACCTCTTCAATGGGTCTTTCGAATTTATGGATGGAATTTATGGAGGGTAGTTGAGAAACGTTTCCAATTGTGATGAAGGGCAAAACTAGAGGCCGCCGCTGAAAGGTTATCACCAAAAAGAGGATAGGGACTTGAGGACTCTGGGCTGCACTCGAAACTTACAGAATACTGAGAGGCCGAGAGAGGGTGGGTGTGGAGAAGATGTTTCCACCAGTAGGAGAAACTAGAACCCGAGGGCACAGCCTCAGACTGAACGGACGATCCTTTAAAACTGTGACGGGGAGGAATTTCTTCAACCAGGGAGTGGTGAATCTGTGGAACTCTTTGCCGTAGAAGGCGGTGGAGTCTTTAAGACAGAGATAGATAGGTTCTTGATTAATAAGGGGATCAGGGATTATGGGGAAAAGGCAGGAGAATGGGGATGAGAAAATATCAGCCATGATTGAATGGCGGAGCAGATCCGATGGGCCGAGAGGCCTAATTCTGCTCCATGTCTTATGGTGAAATGATCTATTCCCTTTGGTGTCTTTAGGTGCCTTAAGTGTCTTTAAGATAAAGATAGATGGGTTCTTGGTTAATAAGGGGATGAGGGGAGAAGGCAGAATGGGGATGAGAAAAGTATCAGCCATGATTGAATGGCGGAGCAGACTCGATGGGCCGAGTGGCCTAATTCTGCTCCTACATCTCATGGTCTAATTTTAAAAAAAGTTAACCTGGAGAATGCCTATGGCAGTGAATCTACTTTCTGGCCAATGGTCGAAACAAATAGAATCAATGTTCACGAGTGCACGAGGCAGAAAGGAACAGAAGGATATGCTGATGGAGTTGGATGAGGAATGGTGGGAGGAGGCTTGAGTGGAGCATTAACACCAGGGAGAACTGGTTGGGTTGAAAGTCCTCCTTCTGTACTATATATCCTAAGTGAAATTGCCTGTGCTTGAAAGTAATGTACAGCATGTGAAGTGCATCATAGAATCTTTTACAGTGCAGAAGGAGGCCATTTGGCCCATCGAGTCTGCAGAGACATGCGGAAGGAGCATTCTGCCGAGTCCCACTCCCCTGCCTTCTCCCCGTAACCGTTCACATTTTCTTATCAAATAACGATCCAATTCCCTTTTTCCTGGCCTCCATTGAAGCTGGCTCCACCACCCCCTCGGGAAGATCGTTCCAGAATCCAACCTTCTGGATTCTCCTACATCACCTTTTTATTTTGAGTGCTTTTGAGCAATGTGATACGTTTCATAAACCTTCCAGACCTTGCAGTTTTGGGGGTTCATTTGCTAAATTACATCAAATTTGGCTACTGAATTTTTTCTTTCGTGTTTTTAAAAAAAAAATGAATGTGGTAAATAATATTGGCCTCGTACCAAAATCCTGTCGCGGCTGACCGTAATAGCCTCAGCTCGATAATCCAATAAATCACAGGCAGTTAGTTGTCGAGAATGTTTGAAAACCACTAATGGCCATAACTTACTGCCAGTGTAGAGGGGAAGAGAGTTACTCGTGTGAGCCAGGTGACTGGCAAAGGCTTACTGCGGCCCGAAACAACTTGGGGGTTTGAACAGTTGAATTTATTGCATTATGTGTATTGTGCAGCAAAACACATTCTTCTGTCCTTTTGACGAAGATGCAAGATTTCAGTAGAGTTTAAAATAAATACATCCTGTTCCCAGCAGGTTGATGTGTTTGTGCAGGGCAGCAATCTGATTGCTTCAATTGGAGGAAAATATAACCATCCCCATAACCTGATCAGTTGTAAAGTGAGTGACTATGAAGCTGCAAATTAATTCCATTCCTTTACCACCAAAGACATTGAATGATTGGTTGACATAGTTGCTCTGACTCCTTGCCCATGGCCAATGCTCTGCTTCAATACGACCTAATGAACCGATTGATTTGGGTGGCACCTTTGTTGAGCATGAACTGAAGTATCTCCAAGTTCTCATAACGCGTAGATAAGGAAAAGCATTAAATCCAAAACAAAGTCATTGTAAAACTTTCCAAACTATTATCAGCCAGATCAACAGTTCCAGAAAGCTTGCACACCGCACTGGTGTTAAAAGTTGCAAATTGTACCCGGTAGCCTTTTAGTCTTTGTGCATACATTCCCTCCATAGAATCCCTACAGTGCAGAAGGAGGCCATTCAGCCCATTGAGTCTGCACTAACCCCCTACAAGAGCACCGTACCGAGGCCCAATCCCCCACCTGATTCCCACAACCACACCTAACCTGCACATCTTTAGACTGTGGGAGGAAACCGGAGCACCCGGAGGAAACCCGCGCAGATGTGGGGAGAGAGTGCAAACCCCTCACGGACAGTCACTCGAGGCCGGAATTGAACCTGGGTCCCTGGCTCTGTGAGGCAGCAGTGCTAACCACTGTTATGGGACTAGGACGGGGAATGGCCCTAGGTAGGGTGCTCTTTCGGAGGGTCTGTGCAGACTTCATGGGCTGAATGGCCTCCTTATGCACTATTCTATGTCAATATTCTATGGATAAGGATGTTTTGGGGAACCACATGAAACCAAAGATTCCCCAAGGGAATTATGAAATTGAATTATTTCCTATTGGAGATTATTGAATTGGATATTGATGGTGAAGGAGGCGATACCAGAAGATTCCAGTGTCCATGTTCTGTACCTCATTGGTGGTGGGATGTGTGTTTTATTCCCGTTGGGGCTCCCTGACATGCTTTGTCAAGCTGAGGAGGATGACGCTGGAAGGATGATAAGAGAATCAGCAGTTTTTATTGCTGAAAAAGAGGTAGATTTCTGTTGTTGAAGCTTTTCATCTTGCATTTGCCAGGACATTTGCAAGAATACAATGTGAGGGAAATCAACCAAGTACTGCTGCATGAGATTTGCTGATTGGTTGACAAATGGACTCTGGTAGCAGCGTTGCCCTGGAAAATGAACCAGTTGATGGTGACTGCCAAACATGCTTTGAAATTTAAACTAGCTTGACCCTGAATGGGGAATACACCATTGGCTGTCACTTAATTAGTTTAGCTGAAACAGACGCAATGTGAGTACATGATCTACCTGCAAAGAACTGGGCCCCTTCCTATTAATATCTCAGTGCCAATGTGATGCTAGGTGTGTAGGTTGTACGTCCCAAAGACTGGTGGATCGTATCAAACATCATGTCCCTTCCGCTGTTTGCAACAGGCAAGGTACAAACAGTACCCAACCAGTCTGTGCCTGCAAAACAATGTCCAACATTGGATGTGAATCCGTGATGGGCAATATTTGCTAAATAATCCTCGGTATGCAAAGAATTGCACAACCATTTTAAGATGGTCAATTGGGCTGCAGTGTGATGCGTTTTGTGTGTGCTGGAATGTATTAATACACAGGGCTCGCTCTTTACTGACAGAACATGCATGCACCTTGCACTGTTGAAGGCGGGCCTTGAACTAATGGCTATACACCCGCAGTATCTCATGAAGTTACCACTTATTCCCAACTGCCCATGTCTCCTGAAATCAAACACCCATCTTTTTTTTTCTCCCAAACAATATTCAATATTATATAACTCTGGGATAATCACATAGTTACCACCCACAGGTTATTTTGCAAGTTGGGGAAAGATGTCTTCAGTATGCAGCAGAGAGATTCTTCCCTGTCCGAGTTTTTGATTTTAAAAAGCAGCCTTTTCGCAAGAGCTTGGTTCCGGGAGAGCCTGCTTTCTGCAGCTGGGTATGGCTGCCTCAGTAGCTGCTCGTCTCCCTCCGTTATTGATATGTCATTTTATTTCCCCTTTTGATGTTGCCTACCCTGTGGACCAGGCTTTGAGCATACATGTGTCAATTCCCCTAGCTTCACCGTGAAGTCATCTTTTCTATGCACCATTTTCATACAGCTGTACTTTATAAAAAAAATTTTAAAAAATGTTATTCTCCATTTTCACATTTTGCTTCAAAAGTTACACCCCACCAACAAGCAGTAAACGGAAACAGATACAAACATCAACAACGATCCCATCCTCCCACCACCCCAATCAACAGCCTACCTGTCAATACAGTATCTGCATCAACTAAAACAAACCCTCCCACAGTGGACAAAAAAACAAAGGCGAAAAAGAGAAAGGAGTCTGGAATTGCCCATGGTCACCGTTAACCTATAGAGTCCCGTTTCCCCCCCCCCCCCCCCCAAACCCCGCATATCCACCTACACACCAAAGAACCCTCATTCCGACTGAAAGTCCCATTTCTTCCCCTGTCCAAATATATATACAACGTTGGCTCCTTTAGCCCATACACCAGCACGCAGTGAAACAAAAAAAAAAGAAAAAATACAGTCATGTGGCTACATCGGTACATGACCATTTCTTAATTCTGCCACAGTCCTTCTGCCTTTGCAAACTCCTTCACTGCTTCCGCCGTCCCAAAATAAAAGTCCTTGAGCTTGTAGGTCACCCTCAGCTTCGCTGGTTATATAATGCCGCACTGCACCTTGCTAATGTACAGTGCCCTCTTCACCCGGTTGAAGGCAGCCCGACTTCTCGCCAGCTCCACCGCCAAGTCCTGGTATATGCGTATACCAGCTCCAGCCCACTGCACCACCCGCTTCTGCTTAGCCCAGCATGGGACCTTCTCCTTCACACTGTACCTACGGAAGCACAGAGTCACTACACTTGGCGGCTCTCTCGCCTTTGGTACAGGCTTCCACGACCGACGAGCCCGATCCAGCTCATATCGGGAGGGATCCTCCCCCTCCCCCAATAGCTTTGCCAACATTGTGGCAAAATACTCCGTTGGCCTCGGTCCTTCTACTCCTTCGGGCAGCCCCACAATCCTCAAATTCTGTCGCCTGGATCTGTTTTCAGGTCTTCCATTTTCCCTCGCAGATCCTTGTTGATCTCTATCACCTTCCGCATCTCCTTCCCTATCGAGGTAAGTTGATCGCTGTGCTGCAGTAATGTCTCTTCCACTTCCTTCAGCGCTTCCCCTTGCTCCCGCACCTCCGCCACGGCGCTCGCCACCGCCGTCCTCACCGGGGTAATCACCTCCTCCACCAGCGCTTTCAAAACCGCCCCCATCTCCTTCCTCATTGCCTCCGGGTGTTTTGTAAGCTGCCTCTCGACTTGCCATTACCTTTAGTTATTTCTTCAGCCGTAAGCAATCGGCCTCCCCTGGTGCTCCAGCCTCCATTTTCTTTACTGACCCCGCGGTGACCTTTCCACTCCCCGACGGACTTTCAACCGCTTTTTTCACGGCCGTTCATTTGCTGATCTTTGACATTTCCCCTCCCTGCGCTGATTCCCGACTTTTGCTGCCTCCGCTGCCCTTGGGACCGGGCGTTACCCCCCGACAATGCCGTTCCCCAGCGGGAGCCCTCCAATGCGTGGCTGCCTCCCTCCACCGGAAGTCTTCATACAGCTATACTTAGCGGTTTCACCTTTCTATCCCATTTCTTCATTTTACTTTCTATCCCAATTTAATTTTTAGGTCTTGATTTTGCTCCAACCTTAACAAGTGTACCATCAGCTAAGATAATTCTCGAAGATGACCATGAAACCATTGTCAACTGTTGCAAAAACCCATTTGGTTCACTGATGTCCTTTTCGGGAAGGAAATCTGTTGTCTGGCCTACATAATGATATAATCTTTATTAGCGTCACAAGTAGGCTTACATTAACACTGCAATGAAGTTACTGTGAAAATCCCCTCGTCGCCACATTCCGGCACCTGTTCGGGTACACTGAGAATTCAATCACCTAACGAGCACTAATTTCCGGACTTGTGGAAGGAAACCGGAGCGCTAGAGGAAACCCACGCAGACACAGAGAACGTGCAGAATCCACACACACTGACCCAAGCCGGGAATCAAACCCGGGTCCCTGGCTCTGTGAAACAACCGTGCTAGCCACTCTGCTACTGTGCCACCATGTGACTCCAGATCCACAGCAATGTAGTTGATTGTTCAATGCCCTCGAGGGTGGGTAATAAATGCTGACCCAGCCAGCGATGCCCACATCCCATGATTGAATAAAAGTAAATTCCGATCGCTCGTCAATATCAGCCACTTGATTGAGTTGACCAATCAGCATTTTGCAACCTAATCCTTCCGTGATTGGAAGGAGAATCTTTGAGAATTCCCAACGAAGCTCCTTTGAATTCAGCCAGTCACATTTATATTCACTATACTGATTATCCAGCGGAATGTTAGTTATTTTATCTGTGTTAACTCTGGCTGAGTGGGTAGCTCCGAGCTGGAACTCTGCAGGTAAGTCCAGTTCAACTGGAGCACATAATGCAGGCTGACGCTGTGAGCGCTAAGGGAATACTGCACTGTCCGAGGCGCAGTGTCTCAGATGAAAGGTTCAACTGAGGCCCTGTCTGCTCTCTTGGGTAAACTTAATGCAGTTTATCATTGTATTTACAGTGCAGAAGGAGACCCTTCAGCCCATCAGGTCTGCTCTGGTCCTCGGGAACAGCACCCCAACAAAGCCCACACCTCCATCCTATACCTGTAACCCCACCTAACCTTTTGTTTGGAAACCGGGGCAATTTAGCATGGCCAATCTACCTAACCTGCACATCTTTGGACTGTGGGAGGAAACCGGAGGAAACCCACGTAGACACTGGGAGAACATGTCGACTCCACACAGACTGTGAACCAAGCCCGTAATTGTACCTGGGACCCTGGAGCTGTGAAGCAATTGTGCTAACCATTGTGTGACTGTGCCACCCACCCCTCTGATCTCCTAAACGTCACTTGTTAGGTTAGGCATTGTGTTAAATAGCGGGCAGGCTCGAAGAACTGAATAGCCTGTTACTGTTTCTTATGGTCATCTGACCATTGGCTTCGCAGTAATTTTTCGTCCTGGATTTGATTGTATTTCATTGTAAATATAGAACTGCTGATAAAAATAGCAACCATTAAATAAATACTTTAAAATACTTATGCATTTAACTTTCTCATTTATTCTAATCCATTGAAGTAACCCGATCATGAATGTCAATTCAGTGCAAGTTATTTAATATTGGTTTTCAACCCTTATTCCATTGTGGCAGTCCTTTTTGGATTTCACTTGCATGCATGCATGTCAATGTCTTGATGTTTACCTGTGTAAAAGGTTGACCCTGTGATGTTTGGCGTCTCAAAAATTGTGACTTTTGCGTGGGGTTATACTGTGGACCCTGTGACACAGTTTTTCAGAAGAGCAGGGGAGATCTCTCTGATGGACAATGCTTACCCCTGGGCCAACACCATTTAAACAGATCACCTGGTCCTTATCCAGCATTGTTTGTGGGTAGTTCAATGTTCCTGTGTTCAAATTGGTTGTTGCCACGTTACATCAAAGCAGTGGCTCCACTTTCAAAAAATACTTCATTGGCAATGTAGCACTTTAGGCTATTCTGAGGGTGGGAATGGTGCGATATAAATTCATCTCTTTCTTTTTGTTTTCCCCATTAAAGGTAGAGGAATATATAGATACATAGAACAGTACAGCACAGAACAGGCCCTTCGGCCCTTGATGTTGTGCCGAGCAATGATCACCCTAGTCAAACCCACGTATCCACCCTATACCCGTAACCCAACAACCCCCCCTTAATCTTACTTTTTAGGACACTACGGGCAATTTAGCATGGCCAATCCACCTAACCCGCACATCTTTGGACTGTGGGAGGAAACCGGATCACCCGGAGGAAACCCACACACACACGGCGAGGATGTGCAGACTCCGCACAGACAGTGACCCAGCCGGGAATCGAACCTGGGACCCTGGAGCTGTGAAGCATTTATGCTAACCACCATGCTACCGTGCTTGAATATGAAGAGTGGTTGGTTAGGATTTGGCCTGGAAATGTACTGGGCGGGATTATTTTTGCTCCTGGCACTGTCATTGGGCAGGACAAGAAAATCTGGAGCGCTGTTGACTTTTAACTTCTTCCCAAATTTTCCCATCCTGCACACAACTATGCATACCAGTGTCGGCAGCAGCAAAATCCTGTCCACTGACTCTCTCTGGGTTTAGGGAGCTCGCAAAAATTCAAATTTCTACATAAATAAGAGTGATTTATTCTATTTCAGAATGTCATGCTTGTCAATTCATCGCCGTTGTTCCCAGTCGAACTGCTGCTCTTAGCAAGTGGCTTTATTGGTATGACCATTTCAGATGTTAGATTTTTCGATGTTAGCCTGGAGATTAAAGTCAGACATACCCCTGTTGAGATGGAAATGGAAAATGCTGCAAGTCCTCAGCAGGCGTCGAGGCATCTGCGTGGAACAAAACGAGAGTTAGCGTTTTGGGTCGCCGGCCTTTCGTGTTTTCCCCATCTCCGCAGATGTTCCCTGCAACTGCGGAGTTTTTTCCAGCATTTCCTGTTGCAGTTGCTGACCTTGGCCAGCAGGTGACACTGATTTTGCTCTGGCCCATCTCCATCCACCTGGGTTACTCCTGACATGTATAAACCATGTAAGAGAATAAGCAAAAGTTAAATTCCCTGTTGTTGCCCTGGAATATGTTTTGGTTTTATCAGCGAACAATTGAGCAATTAAGATTGTGCATGTGCAAACTGCACAAGGGCCAGGTAATCCGTTTTTAAATGATGTTGACCCAGGGATAAGTATTGGCCATCAGAACATCTTCCCTGCTCTTCTGCATTTTTAGAATGAACTCTGCTGTTTTCACACCGAGTAACCGTCTGTGTTTGAAATTCTTCGTTCACTTCCATTCGCAAATGCTCGTGAGGCAACACTGACAGAAATAAGAGCTGTCTTTAGTTCTCTGGTGTTTAGAAAACTTTAAAGGCAACAGGTTTCTTTCTGTCAACCATTGCTCTTCGTTGCTTAGTCTCCTGTTTTGAGATGCGTTCAATATCTCGAGATGCGTTAAATATTGCCGACTGTACAGATTCACTAACGTCCTTTAGTGAAGGAAATCTGCTGTCCTTGCCTAGTGTGGCCAACATGCGACTCCAGACCCACAGCAATGTGGCTGACTCCAGACCCACAGCAATGTGGCTGACTCCAGACCCACAGCAATGTGGCTGACTCCAGACCCACAGCAATGTGGCTGACTCCAGACCCACAGCAATGTGGCTGACTCCAGACCCACAGCAATGTGGCTGACTCCAGACCCGCAGCAATGTGGCTGACTCTAGAGAATAGAAAATAAGAGCTGGAGGCGGCTATTCTGCCCTTCGAACCTGCTCCACCATTCATTATGATCATGGCTGATCATCCAACTCAATAGCCTAATCCCGCTTCCCCCATTCATCCCCTTTTCCGCAAGAGGTAGATCTAACTGCTTCTTGAAAATGTACAATGTTTTGGCCTCAACTACTTCCTGTGGTAACGGATTCCATGGTCTCACCACTCTCTGGGTGAAGAATTTTTTTCCTCGTCTCTGTTCTAAATGCCCTGCATCCTCAGACTGTGACCTCTAGTTCTGGTCACTCCCACCATCGGGAACATCCTTCCTGCATATCAGTGCAGAAGCAGGAGGAGACCATTCAGTCCATCGAGTCTGCACCAGCCCTTGGAAAGAGCACCCCACTTAAGCCCACACCTCCACCCATCCCCATAACCCCACCTCACCCTTTTGTACACCAAGGCCAATTTAGCATGGCCAATCCACCTAACCCGCACATCTTTGGTCTGTGGGAGGAAATCTGAGTAGCCGGAGTAAACCCACACATCTATGCTGTCTAGCTAGTCCTGTTAGAATTTTATAGGCTTATATGAAATTCCTGGGGTATCTCCCTAGTCACTACCTGCCAATTTGAAAAAGGCACGATACTTTGTTTCCTGTCTGCCAGCCAGTTTTCTACCCAACTCCATACGTTAGCCCTATTCCCATGCGCTTTAATTTTACACGCTAATCTCTTAAATGGGACTCTGTCAAAAGCCTTCTGTAAGTCCAAATATGCCACATCCACTGGTTTCCCCCTCGTGAACTCTACTAGTTACATCCTCTTAAATGGCCTGGCAGGCTACTCTGTTCCAGTACCATTAGGGATGGCCAACAAATGCTGGCCCTGCCAGCGATGCTCACGTTCATGGAAAGAATAGATTAAAAGTGGCCTCTAACCTAACCCTTGTTGAGCGAGGAAGGTGCCGCAACTTCCACAGGCCTCTGCACGCACAGAATATTCTTCAGCGGAGCCGTCCTCAAAATCGATGAGCAAGTACTATTCCACCTTAAACAGCTGCTCTCCGATCTAATTGAGGAATTCCAATGTCACAAAATTCAGAAACCAACTTAAGTGGTTGACCCAGAAATTAGATTACAGTTTTGCAATTTTCTTGCCTGTTTTACAACGTGTCTTATTTCAATTTTATGTGATTTTCATGCTGGTTTTGGCCTTTCCTTTTTGCTCGAGGGAGTGAGTGCTTCTCTGTGAGCTGGTTTTAGCCTTCGCTCAATGTTAATGAGTCTGCTACAGATTTACGAAGGAAGCATAATGTCAACGTTCTGTGGACTGTGGGAGAAAGGCTGTGTTCACAAAAGGAGGGGTTGAAGGGGCAATTTAGCATGGCCAATCTTTGGTCTGGAAACCGGAGCACCTGGAGGAAATCCACACAGACACTGGGAGAATGTGAAAACTCCACATAGAGACACCCAAGGCCGGAATTCAACCGGGTCCCTGGCGCTGTGAGGCAGCAGTGCAAACCACTGTGCCACCGTGCCACTTTCTCAGTGAAGTGCCAAGGCAGTGTTTCGAAGGGTTGGTGGTGGGGGGGGGGGGGGGGGGGGGGGGTGGTGGTGGGGGGGGGGGGGGGGGGGTGGTGGTGGTGGTGGTGACCCCACAGTGTCTCCTGGCCGAGACAAACGTTACTAAAACAGATTTGTTTGGTCATTATCTGATTGCTGTTTGTCGGAGCTTCCTGTGGGTAAATTTGCTGTTGCAATAGGAACATTACAGCACCTCCAACGTACAATATTGATTGTCGGATATTCTGAAAGGTATTAAAATATGAAAGCCTTAATTTCCTTTTACTGTATCACCTCTTTTTCTTGTTGACTTTTATATGCATCAGGTAAACCTATATATCACAACAGACAAAATACTGGAGTTGCTGGAATCTGAAATAAGAACCGAGAATGCTGGAAAAACTCAACAGGCCTGGTAGCATCTGTAAGGAGAGAGAAACCGAGTTAACCTATCGAGTCAGTGCGACTCTTCATCAGAACTAAAGAGGGGGAGGAGTGTGTTGGATATTGAACTATAGCTGGGAGAGATTACGGCAAGGTGCAGCAAGAGACAGATGGTCTGGTGTGGGATGGTGGTGTGACATTATCATAGAATTTACAGTGCAGAAGGAGGCCATTCGGCCCATCGAGTCTGCACCGGCTCTTGGAAAGAGCTCCCTACCCAAGGTCAATAACTCCACCCTATCCCCATAACCCAGTAACCCCACCCAACACTAAGGGCAATTTTGGACACTAAGGGAAATTTAGGGGCTCTACGCTGCCTCCCTGCTAGCCCCCAGCAAAACAGCGAATCGGTGGCCGTTTTGCGCCAGTTTTCCTGCCCTGAAACACCATTTTCATGCCGGCATGGGGGCTTAGTCTCCCAAACAGAGAATCCAGCCCATAATGTATTGCAGATTAGAAGATTAGAGATAGTGTTAGTGAGTGTAGTTCAATTGTTACATGTATGTTTGCTATTCCGAACAAGTGTAGAACTCAAATTTAGTAGTGTTAATAAAATTATTTTAGTTCTTCAAAAAAACCCCTCTCAAAGATCATCGTGGGGGAGGGAGGGTTTGTGCATTGAGACAGTAAATGTATGTGATATTAAACAAACTGGTTTCAGATGGATGAGAAAGGTCACCGTCTGCAACTCGATGTTGAGCTCCGAGGCCTGAAATGTGCCTGATCGGAAGATGAGGTGCTGCTCCTCCAGTTGACGTTGGGCTTCACTGGAGCATTGCAGCAGGTCGAGGGCGGACATGTGGGCACGAGAGCAAGGTGCTGAGTTACAATGGCACGCAACAGTTGGGGTCGTGCTTGCGGACTGAGCGAATGTGTTCTGCAAAGCAGTCGCCCAGTCTGCGTTTAAGTCTCCCCAGTGTAGAGGAGACCCCATTGGGAGCAGTGAACACAGTAGATCAAATTGAGGGAGGTGCCTGTGATTGTCTGTCTGGCAGTCTCCTGTATTATTAATAAAATTAGGGGGTCTCTATTTTCTATTCGTAATATTAAGAATTTTTCCCCCTACATCCTTCCATTAAATTGGATTGATTTGTGTTCCTGTAGCTTCGACAAAAATGGAGTTTTAAAGCACACATGGAGCGCAATAGCATTGATAGAAATATTCTGCCACCGATACCCGTTGGATACTGAAGCTGCACATCAACTTATCATTGCTGCATATCTGGTTATCACCTCTGCTTAAAGCTGATTGTCTGCCTCCGAGACCTGGGCAACAAATGGAGATCCTGCTGATTAGCTGAATACATTCAAGATTTGACTGTATAGGAGGTTTCCCCCCCCCCCCCCATATTTACACAGACACAAATGCCCATGCGGGAGAGGAGAGGAGATTGGTGGGTAAAATCGAAGAGGGGAAGATGCAATACTTCGGTCACATCATTAGAGCAGACGGCAGAGATAGACTATCATTGAGGGGACAATTGATTGAAAGCAACACCGTGGAGCAGAAGAGAAAATGGATGACTTGATATAACCAACATATATATATATATAATATAACAAACTGTCCCATGTGTAAGGACAGCATAGAATAGTTAGAGATGGCGATCAACAACAGACAACTTTTCTGGGAGGAAGGTGATGCCAACGAATAAACAAACCCCAGTAACATCTGTAACATTCTCCAGTTCTGACGAGAGTTGGCTAACCTGAAACATTTGTGTTCGGGAGACCCCAGAACCAGAGATTCCCACCTGAGGTCAACAGATCTTTTATTTGCCCGTCAAATTCTCCGTCCCACCCGTGACAATTCCTGTGGGGCCCCAACTGGACTGGAAGATTTAGCTCTCTGATTCCCCGGATTTTCTGTTCATTTCGCCAGGTTCCATTCTCTGATTCTGGCTTTGGAGTTTGGATTGCGATGATACTGTTTGCCATCTGAACATACCGGGTGTTGGGACTTCAAGTTCAGGAAGTAACTTTGCACAGATTTTCAAACGTTGCCAACTGATTTTCTTGTAATCGCAGAATATAAATTGGGTGGAATTCTCTTTGAAGTTAAACTCTTATGAAAGTATTTGAACAGCTATCGTGGGGCTGTCCTTGAGCAGAAAATTGTCGTGTTGTATCCCGACCAATTGCAGGAAACTGGCATTGAAAACATTATGTACGCAAGGCAAACCATTTTAAAGTGTTGCGAGGCTAAATCGTTTATATGCACAGGACGAGGAGCAGCGATCCTACTAATCCTTTAGCTCGCATGGACACTGCAACAGTGATTCAGTCAAGTGCTCTGCTTCTGCATTTTGCTACTGTCTCCATGTGACCTGGGGAACCACTGGTATCATAGAATCATGGAATCCCTTTCGGCCAATCGAGTCTGCACTGACCTCTGATAGAGCACTCCACCCAAGCCCACTTCCCCAGCCTATCCCAATGACCCATTAACTTAATTTACACATCCCTGGACACTAAGGGGCAATTTATCATGGCCAGTCCACCTAACCTGCATATCTGTGGACTGAGGGAGGAAACCGGAGCACCCGGAGGAAACACACGGGGAGAAGGTGCAGACTCCGCACAGGCTGTCGCCCAAGGTCGAAATTGAACCCAAGGCCCTGGCGTTGTGAGGCAGCAGTGCTAACCACTGTGCCACCCTGCTGCCCTGAGTGAAAGAGATAATTGAGAGAACTTAAAAATTAAAGTATTGTGGGGGGTTTTTGGCTCCTGTGGATTTTTGCAGAAGTACGGAGTCGTTCCTCCTTATTCTTTGCAAATGATTCCACTCTAATACAGTAAGAAGTCTTCCAACACCCGATGAAGGAGCTACGCTCCGAAAGCTAGTGACTCCAAATAAACCTGTTGGACTCTAACCTGGTGTTGTAAGACTTACTGTGCCCAGTCCAGTCCAACGCTAGCATCTCCAAATCATGGCCATCATTCTAATACAGATTCTCCTTATCAAACAATCCTTTTTGTGGACCTGTTTTGCAACTGTTGGTGGAGATACTGACCCATCTCCCGCGGAAACCTGGCGCATGTACTGATAGGAATTTCCTCCGTAGATTAAGCACACTCGGGATCTCTGTGCCGATTAGTGGTGTGTGTGCGTGCATATCGCTTACTAAAAACAGGCTATCTGATCAATCCTCTCATGCGGTCTGTGCAATATTTCTGCATGTAGGTTGCCTGCCATGTTTCCCTTTCGCTTCAATGGTGATTCCCCTTCTGATTGTTCTCAATTGACTGAGAAACATTTTGATGACGTGAAAGTGCCATATAATTACACAGTGAATTTGTTCTGTCATTCCTTTATCATGCATGGAGATGTGTGACCGCCTCGTCTTCACATCAGTGTGGGCAGTTTGAGTGTTTTAATCTGCGGTCGGGGGTGGGGGGGGGGGGGGGGGAAACGAGATGGGAAGGCGATGGGAAGGTTTCGCCCCCACGATCCAAGGGATGTTCAGGCTAGGCGGATTGGCCACGCTAAATTGCCCCTTAATTGGAAAAAATAATTGGGCACTCTTTATATATTAAAAAAAAAAGGTATGAACCCACAAAACCGGGGATATGGATATCTGGGCTCGTATCACTTCAAAGAAATACAAAGTCAGGTAATCGCATAGTGGATGAAAAAGTGAGTAAAAATTTCTCATGTCTGATTGAAATTAATATGTTAACATTGAACCTAAATATGGCAATAGTGTCCAGTTTTTATCTTTGCAATCTCCAAACTTTGCAAGTGATTTATGAGATTAAAATTTGTGAGCTAGTTACTTCATACCATCAGAAATTATTGTTCTATTTATATGATTTCCAACACCTTTGATGCCAAATAGATTTTTGCTCTCTGTTTTAACCGAGTCCCAGGAGACCTATAAATACTGATAGACGTTTCTACTCTCTGTGAATTTAGTTTATTTCATGGAAAAGCTGCTGTACTGTGCTGAACATTTATTGATCTTTCAGTAAAGAGTGATGTTCTGGTAAATGTGGAAATAATAACCCCATATATCAGGCCCATGCAGTGAGGAGACTTGGGTAGATGCAGTTACACAAGGAAATGCCTTGTTATCTCGCTGAAGTTTGCAATTGTATTGTGCTCTGGAACTGTGCCAACACTTTCTGCATTGTTGAGGTTGAGCCTCAATCCTGTGCATGATGTAGTTTTCCAGTGGCGCTCTGAGAGGCGTCTATATTGCAGGAGACTCTCCATGAAGGATGTTATGATAATCTGGAGCTCTTTTGCTCTACCCCGTGTTTTGACCACAGCAAATTTCGTTTTGCAGAGCAAGCCAGATACCAGAGGGATACCCATCTTAAATATCATAAACCACTTTTTTTTTTTTTGCATTTTCAAAAAGATGGGCAACATGATAGCACAATGGTTAGAACTGTTCCTTCACAGCTCCAGGGTCCCAGGTTCGATTCCCGGCTTGGGTCACTGTCTGTGCGGTGTCTGTACGTTCGCCCCGTGTCTGCGTGGGTTTCCTCCGGGTGCTCCAGTTTCCTCTCTCAAGTCCCGAAAGATGTGCTGTTAGGTAATATGGACATTCTGAATTCTCCCTCGGTGTACCTGAACAGGTGCCGGAGTGTGGCGACTAGGGGATTTTCACTGTAACTTAATTGCAGTCTTAATCTAAGCCTACTTGTGACAATAAAGATTACTATTATTATTATTATTATTATAAAAAAAGGAGGAAGAGCTACTGACCCCAAAAGCACAGGACTCCAGTAACACCATTAGGATATTAATAATTAAAAGAGATGTTTTTTTAAAAACTTAAGCACATTGGAGTTATGCAGTTAAAACAGTCTTGTAGAACAATCCACATGCCCCCAGAACACACTGGTCAAACACAAAAGTGAATTACTTTCTTGGCACCAAGCCCCTTGTAGATTTTTAAGCCCCTTATAGATTTTTAACTCTAAAAATCCAAGGCAAACAATTGCTATCACTTTAATAACTCAGAACTAATTGCTACAGAACTCCTCAAGATGTGTCAATCTAAAAAGAAGGTTCAGAAACAAAATTGCATTCTGAAAAACAAAACATTTCCTGGCTTCAAACTAAAACACCTGAAAGGAGTGTAAGTAAGTAAACTCAGCTCAACATCTTTCCTTAAATACATATATTTTACCCATTCATCTCGGTGGGTGGTGTGTGGGTCAGTGGTGTGGTGGGTGTGTGTACTCCAAGGGATATCACGACACAACCTTGTTTACCATTTAAATAATAGTCCATGTTGATGTTATTCCTACCAAAATGGGCGACCTCTCATTTACCAACATTGAACTCCATCTGCCAGATTCTTGCCCACTTACTTACTATCTATATCCCTCTGCAGACTCATCTTTGCGTCATCTGCAAACTTTGACACATTACAATTGGTCCCCAACTCCAAATTATCTACGTAAATTGTAAACAGTACCAGTCCCCAACACTGATCCCTGAGCCTAGCCACGCCAACCAGAAAAGCATCCATTTGACCCACTCTTTGTTTTAGTTAACCAACCCTCTCCATGCTAATGTATTACACGTAGCGCCATGCACCTTTATCTTATGCAGCAGCCTTTTGTGCGGCACCTTGTCTAATGCCTTCTGGAAATCCAGATACACCACATCCACCAGTTTCCTATTGTCCACCACGCTTGTAATGTCCTCAAAGAATTCCAGTAAATTAGTTGAAGATGTCCTGCCGTGAACCCATGCAGCGCCTGACCAATGGGACAATTTCTATCCAGATGTCTTTCTATTTCCTCCTTGATGATAGATTGAAGCAGTTTCCCCACTACAGAAGGTAAGCTAAATGGCCTACAGTTACACGTCTTTTGTCTACTGCCTTTAACAGTGGCATCACATTTGCTGTTTACCAATCTGCCGGAACCGCCCCAGAGTCCAGCGAATTTTGGTAAATTACCACGAGCGTATTTGCCATTTCCCCCATCACCTCTTTTAGTACCCTGGGATGCATTCCATCACGGACAGGAGACTTGTCTAACTTTAGCCCCATTAGCTTGCCCCACACTAACTCCTTAGTGATAATGATCGTTTCTTGGTCTTCACCTGCCATAACCTTGCCATCAATTATTGGCATGTTATTTGTGTCTTCCACTGTGAAGACCAACACAAAATACCTGTTCAATGCCTCGGCCATTTCCTCATTTCCCATTATTAAATCTCCCTTCTCATCCTCTATCCTCTAAAGGACCAATGTTGACCTTGGCCACTCTTTTTTATATATTTGTAGAAGCTTTTGCTATCTGCTTTTATAAACTGAGCTAATTTAGTCTCTCAATCAATCTATCTTTTCATTATAACTTTTTTTGTGGCTTTCTGTTGACTTTTAAAGATTTCCTAATCCTCTGGTTTCCCACTAACCTTTGCCACTTTGTATGCATCCTCTTTCAATTTGATGCCCTCCGTTATTTTCTTAGATATCCATGGCTGATCATTCCTTTTCCTGCAGTCCTTCCTTTTCACTGGTATATACGTTTGCTGAGCACTGAAAAGTCGCTTTGAAAGTCCTCCACTGATTTGATTTATTATTGTCACATGTATTAGTATACAGTGAAAAGTATTGTTTCTTGCATGTTTTACAAACAATGCATACCGTATATAGGGAAGGAAGGAGAGACTGCAGAATATAATGTTACAGTTATAGCAAGGTGTAGAGAAAAGATCAACTTAATACGAGGTAGGTCCATTCAAAAGTCTGATGGCAGTAGGGAAGAAGCTGTTCTTGAGTCGGTTGGTACATGACCTCAAACTTTGATATCTTTTTCCGACGGAAGAAGGTGGAAAAGAGTATGTCCGGGGTGCGTGGGGGTCCTTAATTATGCTGGTTGCCTTTCCGAGGCAGCGAGAATTATAGATAGAGTCAATGGATGGGAGGCTGGTTTGTGTTATTGACTTTTGTAGTTTCCTGTGGTCTTGGGCAGAGCAGGCTCCATACCAAGCTGTGATTCAACCAGAAAAAATACTTTCTGTGGTGCATCTGTAGACGTTGGTGAGGGTCGTAGGTGACATGCCAAGTTTCCTTAGTTTTCTGAGAAAGTAAAGTCGTTGGTGGGCTTTCTTAACGATAGTGTCGGCATGGGGGGGACCAGGACAGGCTGTTGGTGATCGGTACACCTAAAAACTTGAAGTTTTCGACCCTTTCTACTTCGTTCCCATTGATGCAGACGGGGCATGTTCTCGATGACAATCTCCTTCGTTTTGTTGACATTGAGGGAGAGATTATTGTCGTTGCACCAGTTCACCAAATTCTCTATCTCATTCCTGTACTCTGTCTCGTCATTGTTTGAAATCCGACCCACTACGGTGGTGTCATCAGCAAATTTGAAAATTGAGTTGGAGGGGAATTTTGCCACAGTCATAGGTGTATAAGGAGTATAGTAGGGGGCTGAGGACATAGCCTTGTGGGGCACTAGTGTTAAGGATAATTGTGGAGGAAGTGGTGTTGCCTTTCTTTACTTTTAAAAAAAATTTTAGAGTACCCAATTATTTTTTCCAATTAAGGGGCAATTTAGAGTGGCCAATCTACCTATCCTGCACATCTTTGGGTTGTGGGGGTGAAACCCACACAGACACGGGGAGAATGTGCAAACTCCACACGGACAGTGACCCAGGGCCGGGATTCGAACCTGGGTCCTCAGCGCCGTGGGCAGCAATGCTAACCACTGTGCCACCGTGCTGCCCCGCCTTTCTTTACTGATTGTGGCTTGTGGGTTAGAAAGTTCAGGATCCAGTCGCAGAGGGAGGATCCGAGGTCAAGGCCACGGAGTTTGGAGAGGATTTTCATAGGAATGATGGTGTTGAAGGCTGAGCTGTAGTCGATTAAATAGGAGTCAGACATGGGTGTCTTTGTTATCTAGATGTTCCAGGGTAGAGTGCAGGGCCATGGAGATGGCGTCTGCTGAAGACCTGTTGCAGCGGTAGGCGAACTGTAACGGATCAAGGCAATCTGGGAGGCTGGAGTTGATTCGTGCCATGACTAACCCAGCGAAGCACTTCATAATGATGGATGTCAGAGCCACTGGACGATAGTTATTAAGGCACGCTGCATGACGTTTTTTGGTACAGGGATGATGGTCGTCTTGTTGAAGCAGATAGGGACCTCAGATTGTTGTAAAGAGAGGTTGAAGATGTCTGCGAATACCCCCGCCAGCTGATCCGCACAAGACCTGAGTGTTCGTCCAGGTACCCCATCCGGGCCAGTGGCTTTCCGTGGGTTGACCTTTGAGAAGGCTGCTCTGACGTCTGCAATGGTGATCTCAGTTCATCCGCGGCTTCTGGGGTGGAGGGCTCGCTCTCGCTGACCTCTTGCACAAAGCGGGCATAGACTGCGTTGAGCTCATCAGGAGGGGTGCATTGGAGCCGGCGATTTTACATGCCTTCATCTTGTAGCCCGTTATGGTTTGCAGATCTTGCCTCAGTCGGCGGGGGTCCGTGTGGCTAGCCAGGGACTCGAGTTGGTCCGGTACTGTCTTTCGGCATCTTTGAATTTTTTCAGATCATATCTGGCTTTCTTGTATAGGTCAGGGTCGCCTGACTTGAACGCCTCAGTCCTAGACTTCAGCAATCAGTGTATATCCCTGTTCATCCAGGGTTTCCGGTTGGGAAACATGTGAATTTGCTTCTTTGGCACACAGTCTTCTACACCCTTACTAATGAAGTCAGTTACTGTAGTGACGCACTCGTTCAGGCTGGTCGCAGAGTTTTAAATACTGACCAGCCCACTGACTCTAAGCAGCCCCGTAGGATTTCATCCCAACAATGCACGACTTTCTTTGACGGATTCTCCCGCTTCAGTTTTTGCTTATCAGCCGGGAGCAGGAGCACAGCCTTGTGGTCAGATTTGCCAAAGTGTGGGTGGGCGATAGAGCGGGAGGCATGTTTGATATTTGTGTAGCAGTGGCCCAGGATGTTTGGGCTTCTGGTGGAATAGGTGACGTTTTGGTGGTAACTTGGCAGTTTGCTCTTGAGCTTGGCCTGATTGAAGTCCCCAGCTACAATGAACAAGGCCTCAGGATGTTTCGTTTCAAAGGCTATTGTGGTGGTGAATATTTCGTCCAGTGCGATTTTCACGTTCGCATGGGGTGGGATGTAAACTGCCGTCAGGATAACGGAGCTGAACTCCCGCAGAACATAGGAGGGGCGGCATTTTAGCGTCAGGTATTCTCAGTCCGGGGAGCAGAAACTCACCAGTGTTCCTACATCTAGGGACCTGGAGGGTTGATTAGGAGGCAGACCCCACCTTCCCTTGCCTTGCCTGAGGCCGCCCTACGGTCCATTCGGGCGGGCATGGACAAGATGGGCCGAATGGCTTTCTGTGCTGTAACATTTCTACGATTGTTTGTTTGTTTGTTTGGTCCGTGGCGTGAATAACGTGATTACTGATAAGAAATTACGAACAGAATCGTCCTTAACTCTGCAGCAGGCCATACAAATTTCACTTTCCTGCGAAAACGCTGAGCGAGTGGGTGCAGGAGATGCCGGTAAATGCCCTAGCATGGCATCCCCGCGACAAGAGGTGGTCCAGGTGCTCAAACCAGATAAGACGTGAGGATTATGTGTGGACTATAAGTTAACAGGGCTCCCCATTTGGATCCTTGCCCAATGCCCTGCATAGAGGATGCACAAAATTGGCCGGTGGACCCCTATTTACCAAGCTCACTTGGAATTGGATCCTGTCTCCCAAAAACATGTCACTGCCATCGATCGCACCCCTTCACCCCTGGGAATGGCCGGGGCGACCATAGTTACGTGCTGACTTTGCTGCCCATTTCAAGGCTGTATGTTCATACTCTGCCCGCTCCAAGTGGTTGGAAGTCCATAAAATGTCAGCAACCACCTCCAGGGCCACAGTTGTAAAGCTGCGATTGCAAAGAATCTTTGGACTTTGGGTGGAGGGATGGGATGTTATAACCCACATGAGACCTACGGAGTTGGAGCAATCAGTGAGTCATTAACATATAATCTACACGTCGTCTACACTTTTACATTAACTGTGATCTGCTCTCACTCACACTATCTTTCCTTCAGTCTGTACTCTAGCTATCTCCTTCACTTCTCTCCCCACAAGTCTTGGCATCAATGTCTTATATACTTGTACATCTAGCTCCCTCTAGTGGTTGATTTAGATATTTCATCAGCCCTTGGCAGTTCTTGTATTTATCAGAATGTCACCGAAGTTGAGTGATCAGAGCAGCTGGGCGTGCTGGCAAAGAAAATCATCAGTCTTCAACGTCACACCTTCCAAACGAGAATTCCTGGTGTCCTATTCTGCGAGAGGCCAGGCACGAGCAACAATGTTGAATCACTGCCTTAAAAGACAAGAGCCCTGGCCATCTGCTCTCTATTAGATATGTATGTCCAAAAATGATATTTAATTTAAAACATTTGGGTGAGCACTTTTATTGCTGGCCATTTAGAAAGTGCATCTTTTATTGCCCAGGTGTCCACATTTTGTAATCGAGCAAACAGCATCATAAAGAGATGATTGGGAAGTAATCAGGTGGTTTAGATGGAGTGTTAGGTCACTTCTGAGACCAGGTTTAAACTCAGCACAGATGGGGATGATTAAAATAGAACCCTTCTATCTGATAAGGGTCATTAAGTGAAATTAGTTTGGGCATCTCAGCCTACTTTTCAGTGGGCTCGAACGCCCAGCACAAAACTGCCTCCAATCTGGCACATTTTGTTTGAATCTGGCAGGGTTATGATTTAAATTGATGGACGTATTCTTTGCTTGAACAAGGACCAGACTTGCTGTATACCAGAGGAAGCAAAGTTTCACCCCACTTGCATAATGTTTATTTCACATTATTATAACGGCTGGTTTAGCACAGGGCTAAATCGCTGGCTTTTAAAGCAGACCAAGGCAGGCCAGCAGCACGGTTCAATTCCGGTACCCCAGCCTCCCTGAACAGGCGCCGGAATTTGGCGACTAGGGGCTTTTCACAGTAACTTCATTTGAAGCCTACTTGTGACAATAAGCGATTTTCATTTCATTTCATTTCATTTCACATGTTCATTTACAACATTTTAAGGCTGATAAATAAAGCAAAACGTTGGTGCCCTTTCCGAAAGGAGAGGTTTTGGTGCTCGTTTTTAATGATTTTGGAAATGTATCAGATGTTCAGAGTTGGCTGAAGCAATTTCACTCTCCCGTGTGTGAGTGATGGTGAGGAGAGACCGGCTTGTCCTCTAAGCCTGCCCTCTGCTAATGAAGCAATGTGACTGGACTGTTCCTGCCACTCTCCTACAACCCCTCACCCACTCATGAGCACAGAATCCCCTCAAAATGTTTGCACCTTTCCGAGTTTGCACACTCTTCATAGGTTCCTCAGCAAGCACATCTTGATTTCAGCCATTATTCAGTAAAGATCAAGCAGATTGATGGATTAATCAAGAGGTGTGTTCCTTGGGTGTGCTCAAATGTGTGTACCAATGGTGGTCATTCGAACAGCCTGCCCTTTTGTAACTCTGCATCCATCGTTCGCTCTTCCATTCATTCAAATCTAAAGTCGCAAGGAAGGTGACATGGGAACTACTGACCTTTATCCTCCACCCTGTCCACATGCCAAAGCAGCTGGGTTGGTGTAGCTGTATGCCTGAAGACCTGGCTTCCTCTTGGACCCAAACCACCTATCACTCCGGGCCAAGCTTGGCTCGTGTTTCTGGTAGCGACAGAACTTTTTTAAAAAGAAATCCCTGTGGTAATTTCATCTCGGGAAAACCATTCCGCAAGTGTGCTCCTCAAATGCTTGCACGACACATTTGAATGTTGGGCAACGCTCAATTCTGAAGATTGCTGGCTGGCAAACCCAATCTAAATCACCTGATTGCTTCCCAATCATCTCTTTATGATGCTGTTTGCTCGATTACCAAATGTGACCACCTGGGCCATAAAAGAGGCACTTCTTTTTAAATGGCCAGCAATGAAAGTGCTCACCCAAATGTTTCAAATTAAGTATCATCATAACAATAATCACAAGTATATGGCATCCATATCCTTCCAGTAATAATTATTGTAGGATTGGTAAACATTAACACGTGCTTTGAATGCTCCAAAGGCGAGATCTTTGTTGTGATAGGAGAACGCCATGACTCCTGGTTAATAGATTGAAATAAGGAGTAGTTTCATTGAGCGTTGTATAGGAACAGGTGATTATCAGGGGCGTTTATGGTTTATGATCACCTTGAAGGCACTGCTTGAAAGTTTGGTGAAGCAGATTAAGCATTAAATTTCAAAACGGAGTCACATAAACACTTGAAGGGGAATAGGAGAGTGTGGGTAATTCTTTCAGAAAACTGGGACCGGCATGATGGACCACATGACGGCCACCAGAGCTGTTTCACTCGATTCTGAATATAAAGCAATTGCTTTGATTCTGTAATGAATGACAAATATTTTGATTTGATTTATTGTCACATGTACCGAAGTACAGTGAAAAGCATTTTTCTGTGGCCGAGGGAACGTACACAGTACGTACATAGCAGACAAAATGAATAATCAACAGAGAACATTGACAAATGGTACATCAACAACAGTGATTGGTTACAGTGCGGAACAAGGGGCCAAACAAAGCAAATACATGAGCAAGAGCAGCATAGGGCGCCGTGAATAGTGTTCCTACAGGGAACAGATCAGTCCGAAGGGGAGTCGTTGAGGAGTCTGGTAGCTGTGGGGAAGAAGCTGTTCTAATGTCTGGATGTGCGGGTCTTCAGACTTCTGTACCTTCTGCCTGACGGAAGGGTCTGGAAGAAGGCAATGCCTGGGTGGGAGGGGTCTCTGATAATACTGTCTGCCTTCCTGAGGCAGCGATGGGTGTAGACAAAATCAATATGGGGGTGGCAAGCTTGTGTGATGCGTTGGGCTGAGTTCACTCCAGTCTGCAATTTCTTGCGATCTTGGGCCGAGCAGTTGCCATACCAGGCTGTGATGCAGCCGGATAGGATGCTCTCTATCGCTCAGCTGTAGAAGGTTGTGAGGGTCGATGCAGACATGCCAAATTTCTTTATTGTTGGGCTTTCTTGACTGTTGCATCAACGTGAGTGGACCAGGACAGACTGTTGGTGATGGTAACCCCCCAGGAACTTAAAGCTATCGACCATCTCCACTTCAGAGCCATTGATGCAGACGGGAGTGTGTGTCGGGCTACGCTTCCTGAAGTCGATCATCAGTTCCTCGGTCTTTCCAGCATTTAGAGAGGTTATTTCAGTACACCATGCAACCAATTGATTTATCTCGCTCCTGTATTCTGATTGTCGTTGTTTGAGATACTGCCCACCACAGTGGTATCATCAGCAAACTTATAGATTGAGTTGGTGTTAAATCTTGCCGCACAGTCATGTGTGTGTATAGGGAGTACGGTAGAGGACTGAGCACACATCCCTGCAATAAGGGCTAGTTGTCAAATCCATTGACTGTTGTATGGTCTCCTTTGTTGGTTGGTCAAAGATCACTTGGCACTGCAAGCATTCGGTTTCAGAAATGTTAACTTGGGCAAGCTTACAGGTGGGGTGGGGAATCGGCAAATTTATCTGGAGCGCCCGAGACGAAAGGGCAATTTTATCTGGAAAGTCGGCGTGAGCCGCTGATTTTCGATTTTGACATCCGGTTATGGGGATAGGGTAGAGGCGTGGGCTGACGGTAGGGTGCTCTTTCTAAAGGCCAGTGTAGACTCGATGGGCCGAATGGCCTCCTTCTGCACTCTAGGGATTCTATGATTACCTGGCCCGGCCTACATGTGACTCCAGACCCACAGCAAAACTACCTTCTCGAGTGACCTGACAAACCACTCATACCGCGGGCATATAAGGAATGGGTGACAAATGCTTCCCTGCCCAGTGATGCCCAAACACGAGGATGTAAAGAGTGAGACATGGGAAACAATTCCCGTACCAGCCTCCCCGGACAGGCGGCGGAATGTGGCGACTAGGGGCTTTTCACAGTAACTTCATTGAAGCATACTCGTGACAATAAGCAATTTTCATTTTTTCAATTGATGCTCTAGTATATGGACATGATGGCTGTAGTTGCAAGACTGGCCTGGCCAGGTAAGGCATGGGTCTCAAAACTGCCACATTGATTCTCATCTGGCACAAGTGCAGATTCTTGCGAGACCCTCCCGAAAGGCAGCTGACAGGAATGAGGTTTTAAATGTGAACCTGGGTTTTTTTTTCTTTTTGCAAACACAAATATGCGAGTCATTTCCGCATGGTAGATGATAAATTTTTATTTACCCGAGCATCTCATTAACTCTGCTGACTGTTAATGTGAAAACAAGATATCTTCGTTGTGAGCCGGTCGCTGCAATCAATCTTCCGTTTGAACAGCGAATCCTGGACAAAACTCTAATTATTTTATTTGCCCCCCCCCCCCTCCCCCCTCCCCCCTCTGAAAATGCGCATTCTTGGAAGGCCAATTTTCCTGCATTCGCTTTGGTCCAGTCCTTTGCAATTTCACTTCAAAATACCCTTTGAAAATGACGGGACTGATGATTGTGAAAGGGGTGCATGTTGTGAAGTCGGGTGTCCAGCTGGTGTGGCAGGTGTGGGCTTGTTTGTAAGTGTAAGAACCATTGATTTACCTTCTCGCTGCTGCTTCTGCGGCAGGCAGATACGCGGCTATCAAAAATGCTGCCGCGTTGACCAGCTTCAGCCCTGCCTGATGTTTTGAGATTGGTGCCAGATGCGAGTGTTCATGGTACAGCCCAGTGCCTGCAGTGCCGCATTCGAAACGGTGGGTGGAGGAGGGGGGGGGGGGGGGGGGGGGGGGGTATACCAACCGAGAAGTACCACCAGCGGTGCCTTCGCAAGATCCTCTAAATCCGGTGGCAAGCAAGGCGGTCCAATTGCAGGGCCCGTCCCAAGTCAACTTGCCCAGCATCGCGGATCAAGAACAGTTTCTTCCCTGCTGTTGCCAGACTCCTGAACAACCCTCATATGGACTGAACTGATCTCTCCACACACCTTCACTGTGCTCCGTATGTTTCCCTATGGATTTACGTTGCGTATCTATCGGATGTCCTGTGTTTGTCATGTCTGGACTGTACGCAGAATGATACTTTTCACTGTATCTCGGTACACGTTTAATTTAGGTCATCCTCGATCCTGAGGAACGTCCTAAGAGAAGAAGAGAAGTCTAAGGATGCTGGAGAGAATCAACCATGGCCGTCAGCTGTGGCTTAGTGGGTAGCACTCGTTTCCCAGTCAGAAGGTGGAGAGTTCACATTGCAGCCCAGAGACTGTGGAGGACAAAAATCAAGTCTGGCACTCGCAGGGGGAGTTCTTCCCTGGTATCCTGGCCCATCAACATTGCAAAAACCGGTTATCTGGTTGTTATCACGTTACTGTCAGTAGGAGGGAGGGAGTTGTGGGCAGGTAGCCTGCCATGTTTCCGACATTAGTGACGACACTTCAAGAGCAGTTCATTTTCTGTGAATGTTCCTGTAGTTGTGAAAGGCAAGACTTGGTTTTCTTTGCTGACGTCCCACTCGGTGTCAGTTGCTGAAGTTTTAAGATTGGGTTGGGGACTTGAAGGGTGAAAATAAACTGGCATTGCATGATTGATGAGTTTACATCTGCTCAGGATATTTACTCTACTAATGAGATTAGTAGCATCTGTCTAATCCTGAACATGGGTTGCGTACGGACCGTTTATCAGTAGCCTGACTCTCTGCTTGCGAGAGGGCTACAGAATATTAATGTATATAAACTTGTTGGATATTCTAGCAAGTGGGAAGTTTCTCTCTGATGTAACATATTGGATGCAATAACCAAATAAGTTTGCAAAACATTTTACGCTTGACAGAATCATGATTTTGCACAGAAGGCTTAATGAAGTGTAAGCAGAAGTGTGTTTCAGAGTGAGAAGCGATGACCTAGGGTGGGAGTTAACACCCCTCCCCCCGAACACCGGGTGCTTTCCAGCGGCAGAGCTGACTCTCTGTCAGGATCTTCGGTCCCAGTGATGTCTACAGTGCTGTGCGTGGCCCGTCCAGCCTCCAGCCCGCTGCTGGGGAGCCTGTTGCGGGGGGGGGGGGGGGGGGGGGGGGGGGGGGGGGGGGGTCGCCTTTGCCTGGCCTGGAAGATTCCAATGGCAGGGAGGGTGGGAGAATTCTGCCCACATGTTAAACTTGTCCGACTGCTTGGAGCACTGTGCAATGTTCTGGTCCATGTTGAGCACATGGCGACATTGGAGGAGATGTCTACATTTATGGGATTGAATGTAGAATTGAGAAGTTATAGCTACTAGTCTGGGCTCTTTTTCTCTGGGAAAGAGGAAACTGAAGGATGACTTTGAGGCCTTTACAATCATGAAAAGTTTTAATAAGGTCGATGTGAAGGAAATGTTCCTGATGGAACCATCAATTCACCAGACACGTGTTTCCGATATGAATCTAGGCTTTAATCGACTTACTACAGAGCCAGCCTGTTACCCGTTGATGAACTCTCAGTGAACTGCAGGCTGACTCTGGACAAGGGTATTTATACAGCAGCACTAGGGGAGGAGTCATGGGCGGAGCCAAGAGTGGAGCCCTGTACAATCTCCTGCGCATTCCCAGAGCTACTCCCCCCTAGTGGTCGGAAAACGCTACTGCGCTTACAAAGACATAGTGTGAATTATCATATTACATTCACCACAGTTTCCAATTAAGGTGGAGACCAAAACTAGGAGCTAATAGAATAAGATGGTAGGAATTCGGCAAAGAATAAGATGGTAGTAATTTTGGGGTGAGGTTGGGGGTGGGGGGGGAGAGAAACTCCTTTTCCCGGAGTGATGAGAATGTGGAACTCGCTACCACAGGGAGTGGTTTAAGTGAATAGCAGAGACACATTGAAGTGAAGATTAGATATGAAGTGAAGATTAGGTATAAAGTATGTGTGTGAGGGAGAATGGAACGGAGCAACGTATTGAAGAGTTTAAATGAGGGAGGCTTGGCAAAAGGCCGACATGGAACCAAGCAGTGTGGACCATTTGGGCCTAATAGCCTGTTTCTGTGCTGTAAATACTTTTGTGAAACTTTCTATGCATTTGAAATAAAGAACATAGACATTCAAGCACATTGCTCCCATGTGGGATGAGGGAACTGGTCACCGAGACGAATTTTTCCTTTTCTGTCACTGATCTTTCCGAACTGTCCCATGTCTGAAAGGTACATTGAGCAGTTCCTGTTCACTGTGGCTCAGTGATGAAGTTCATGCCTCAGAAGTAATTTGTTCAGTCTCCAGGGCAGGAATTTGAGGATGTAATTGAACCTGACGCTTCTCCAGTGCAGCGCTGAGGGTGTACGTGCTGCCCAGAGGCACGCCATCCCTCAGATCAGATGTTGAGGCGCCGTCTTGCCCGGCGTTGAAAAGACCCGTGGAACTAGTTGAAGGACGGGTGGGTTCGCCCATCCTGGTTTCTATCTTGTTCCATGTGTTGGGCGAATGTGATAACCACTACTCTACAGAAACAGCTAAATTAATTAAGTTATTGAATTCCTATTCCACCAGCTGCCATGGTTTGAATCCATGCACTAGCCTCCGGATGATGAGTCTAGTGACATTGCCACGGCATCACCATGACTGCGTCCTGGCCAGCAATTAGCCCTCCACCAAAGAGCGAGGCAATTCGGACCTTGTTGTTTGTGGGACCTTGCAATATTATGACAGCAACGTGCTTCTAGATGCCGTGAGAGTGTGAAAGAAGCTTTATAAATGCACTTCCTCTCCTTGTAGAAAATAACTCGCCCATCACCAGTGAGCCTCAGCATTAAGTTTATTATTTTGTGATGCTGGAATTGGGTGGATGTCTGACAGGTGAGCCAAACCGTTATCAAGTGCTTCGGTTCCGGGGCTCAGCATCAAGCACTTTTGCGACGGATATAGTTGTGCCAGAGGCAGAATAGAGCATTCTTTCTTCTGCTCCAATGATTTACCAAAATTGGCAATCTCCCTGAAGCCCTCTCTGCCTGACATATCTGTTTGCTGTTTGAGATTTTCACGTGGCACTTTCGATTAAGACTGCAGTAGTTTCTGCTGTGTTTGTGTGGGGGGGGGGGGGGGGGGGGGGTGTGTGTGTGGGGGGTGGGGGGGTGGGGGGGTGGGGGGGGGGGGCGGTGGGGCAGGGGCTCGCTCGTTAAAATCTGGGTTCCGATGTTTGAGAGCTCTGTTGCGTTCTGTGAAATGACTCTAGCTTTTCTCCGATGGTGCTTTTGAATCTGCGTCTCCGAGACTGGATGACTGCATTCCAATTCCGGAGAGGAATTGCTTCCTGCTTTATTTCCACATCAACCAATGTTTCTAGCTTACCAGCGTACTTAATGACATTTTTTTTTCTCTATATTATCTTATTGCATTCAAACCTGGGTTAAGATACACACAAACAGTATGACTGTTAGAGCTGTGATTTGCACGTGAAGCGATCTGATGATATTGAGGACCATTTACTTGTTTGTAGTTAGTTAGCTAATGGAATATTGTTTACGTTTGAAGGACCCCTGGGGTGCAGATGATTCTTTTTTTTATATAATTTAGAGTACCCAATTATTTTTTCCAATTAAGGGGCAATTTAGCATGGCCAATTCACCTAACCTGCACATCTTTGGGTTGTGGGGGCGAAACCCACGCAGACACGGGGAGAATGTGCAAACTCCACACGGACAGTGACCCAGGGCCGGGATTCGAACCCGGGTCCTCAGCGCCATATGCAGCAATGCTAACCACTGTGCCACCGTGCTGCCCTGGGTGCAGATGATTAATGAGGGATACTGTGTTTGGTCCTGGCTAAACCAGTCAAGGGACATCTTGTAATAAGAAACAAAAGAATGCCTTATGCTTTGGGTACAGATGTTGTAGTTAATGGGAGGAGCCAGGTCTGTTTGAAGAATCAATTGGTCCTCCAGCTCTTATCTGAACAGCTGAGTTTGAGTTTGATCCTGTTCTCCAAAGATTCTGCACTGAGAAAAGCAAGTAGAAACCTGGATGTTAACTTTATTCATGAGTGACATTTGAAATATATTGGTTTTCTCAATTGGAATATAGTGGCAGGTTTCGGAAGCAAGTTGAGGTTTTCTTTTTTTACTTGAACTGCTGTAACTGTCAACTGTAAGCTCTGATTTGTTGTTAATGTGGTTAATTCTGTGCATAAATTAAAGTTTGTTTTAACATAAAAAGATACCTATGGGTCATTGTTATCACTGCTGAGGCGGTAACGTTTCCTCAGTTTTCCAAATTGTCAGGAGTTGGGTTCTCCTCTGGGATCCTAACACACGTTTCCAAACAGAGACTGCTGGGATATGGGGGTAGTAGGGAGGAATGTTGTATTCTGCAAATCAACCTGGCATCCGGAAGGAATGTTCTGAATATATATTTTTAGCAGATACACATCTGTTTGTGTGTCAGGCTGATGGCCATCTCTTTTTACAGTCTGCTCCTGAAGACATGGATGAATATAATTTTTAAAATTACAAAATGTTGCTGAGATGCAATTTATTCTTCATGGGCAGCACGGTAGCACAGTGGTTAGCACAGTTGCTTCACAGCGCCAGGGTCCCCTGTTCGATTCCCCGCTGGGTCACGGTCTGTGTGGAGTCTGCACGTTCTCCCCGTGTCTGTGTGGGTTTCCTCCGGGTGCTCCGGTTTCCTCCCCCAGTCCAAAGATGTGCGGGTTAGGTGGATTGGCCATCATATATTGCCCGTAGTGTCCATAAAGGTGAAGTGGGGTTACTGGGTTACAGGGATGGGATGGAGGTGTGGGCTTAAGTGGGGTGCACTTTCCAAGGGCCAGTGCAGACTCGATGGGCCGAATTGCCTCCTTCTGCACTATTGTTGAATATATTGACCTGCTCCAACTTTAACCAGTTCCTTCTGGAAATGAGCATGTAAATGTTTTTAAAATCTGTTGTAATCTGTCGCAGGGAAAATAATGAACTGTAATATGTACTGAGCAAGCACCTGTCTAATAGTCATAATTTTCAAAAAGGAATTTTTAATCCTGTATTTAGTAACCCCCTTCAGTTGAAATGACTTCCTCCCTTGCATGAATTTTTCCTTGAGGGGACTGTACCTTCACAGTGACCTTAGCTTCAAGCAATTTTGATTTGAGCGATAATTGACAAATGTATTCCAAATCGGAGTATAGAACAGTTGTTTAAACCACTATTGAATATTTTGAAACTTTGTATTCTATACGTTGAACAATGTCCAAACACTTGAGATAAGATGGCAGAGGAAAGAACATCAGTTACTTGCACAACTAACTCCATTACCTTTAATGCTCAGATGGAAGATGTCCTGTAATAAATGTTGATGCTTATCCCTGAAAAGTTAGCTTGCGTTTGCAAAGCCTAGCTGAGGAAGATGACACTAAGATTGACCGAGTGGGGGACAGTGAAGAGGAATAGCTATAATCTCCAAAACGATATAGATATATTGGTGGAGTGGGCAATAAAGTGGCAGAGGGAATTTAACACTGAGACGTGTGAGGTCAATCATTTAGGGAGGTCAAACAATAAACGGGAATGTACTAAGAGAGGTAGATAGACTGAGAGATCTTGGCGTACAAATACACGGGTAAAGGCAGCAGTTCAAGCAGACAAGGTTGTGAAGAAAGCACTGCTTTCCTTCATTGGCAGAGGTATAGAATATAAAAGTAAGTACAAAATGTTGGAATTGTATAAAACACTGGTGATGCACAACTGGAGTATTGTGCACAGTTCTGGCCATCACATTACAGGAAGGACGTTATTGTTCTGGAGAACGTGAAGAGGAGGTTTACAAGAATGTTGCCAGGGCTGGAAAAGTGTAGCTACTATGGCACTGAGGACCCGGGTTCGTTTGCACATTCTCACCATATTTACGTGGGTCTCCCCCACAACCCAAAGAGGTGCAGGCTAGGTGGATTGGCCACGCTAAATTGCCCCTTAATTGGAAAAAGAAAAAAATGAAAGAAAAGGAAACTGTAGCCAAATGGAAATATTGGATTGGTTGGGGTTATTTTCCTTGGAACAAAGAAGGCCGAGGAGTGAATAAATTAAGGTGTACAAAATTGGGGAAGAGAGAGTGGACAGGATGAAACTGTTTCCCCAGTGGAGAATTCTAGAACCAGGGACATAGATTCCAGACAAGTGGCAGAAGTTGTAGAGGGGACACGAGGAAGAAGTTTTTTGACTGAGAAGGTAGTGGGAGTCTGGAATTCACTACCCAAGTTGGTAGTGGAGGCAGAGACCCTGAACTCTTTTTTAAAAGGGACCTGGATCTGCACCTTTAGTGCTGTAAGCTCCAGGGCTCTGGACCGGGTGCAGGAAGGTGGGATCAGAAAGGGCACCTGGGTGTCCTCGGGCTGGCATGGACAAGATGGGCCAAATGGCCTCCTTCTGTGCTGTAAACTCTATAATTCTATTCTGTGAAGTGGAGATCTTCTGACAAATTTGGAGTGGAAGGAATTGGAAGTAGCTCACGATCATTATGGGTTTACTTGTAGGCTGCAATTTTCTGGCTATTGCCACAGGCAGGGTGATCCACGCCTGCTGTGGTCTCCCCGCCGGGAGGGGGTGCGTACATCTGTTGACAATGGCGGGAATGGAAGATCCCACCCGTATTATTTGTTCATTGGACAGTACTTGCTTGTTGAAAGGCATCCACAACTATTAATGTCACATAAATAAACTAGTTAGAAATGACAGGGGCTGGAATTTCGAAAAGAAGCTCGTCACGCATAGAATTGTGATTTCCTTCAGCTTTAAGATCAAATGGTAACTTCTGAATTTACTTTGGACTGGATAAATGTTGAGCTCCTTGAGCCCATCGCTAAATAGTTATATTGCTGTCCTCCATTTAGACTGAACTGATAGTCCAATGATCCTCTCTGATCATCACAGTTGCTGATCCTTCAGGTTTTTCCACCTGATGCTGAAATGTGAATGTGACCTTAGTGGAGCCCATTCACGCCAGAAAGGACCTATTCTATTCCGAATTGGTTGAGTTAGCTCTTGCATGTTTACTCTACATCAGACCCGGGTTCGGTTCCTGCCTTGGGTGACTTGTCGAATTATCCTTCTTAGTTTCACAAGTAGGCTTACATTAACACTGCAATGAAGTTACCGTGAAAATCACTGTGCGGAGTCTGCACGTTCTCCCCGTGTCTACGTGGGTTTCCTCCGGGTGCTCAGGTTTCCTCCCACAGTCCAAAGATGTGCAGGTTCGGTGGATTGGCCATGCTAACTTGCATCTCCGTGTCCAAAAGGTTAGGTGGGGTTACGGGGATAGGGTGGAGGCGTGGGCTTATGTGGGGTGCCCTTTCCAAGGGCTGGTGCAGACTCAATGGGCCAAATGGCCTCCTTCTGCACTGTAAATTCAATGAGTGTTCTGAGGCATTTATCTAATGATGTAGGGTAGAAATCTGACTGGACAATTGATCCATGTTCAGGGCTGACCATCTGCCTCCTTGGATGGGAACAATGTGAGGACAAAAAAATAGGAAGAAGTAATTGAAACGGCCGAAATCTCCATGTTTATGTGAATGGAAAAAAGACGGGCAGTGACCTGCTGTTCATTAACTCTGGTTGAAAACTTGTGTACACCAAGTAAATATTTACAGATCACAATATTGAGAAGGTGTGAATTCTATCTAATCTCCCAGTTCTATTCCAATGGCTGTGAGAATTTTTCTGTATTATAATCATGTTTATAACCAGGATAATTAACCCATTGTTATTGCTTCACATATAGACATTTTTATGTTCTAGTTTTGCTGGATAGGTATAATTAATTTGTCCATAAATATATTAGTTGCGGCCTGTCTAAATGTGATTTCCATTCTTTGTGATTATACAACATTAAATCCATGTTTAAGCTAGCGTACCTACAAGCGGGTTATTTGTAAACTGTTTGTTGGAGATGGGGTAAACACATCGGATAGAATGAAGCTCAACTCCCATTGATGGCAAAACTGTAGATACGCGGGAGAGTGAAGTATTCTAGAATAACAAATAATTGTTGGATTCACCATTTTAATAATAAAGTTTACAAGCGGGTAGACCCTAAGCTGTTCTAGAATGCTCTCCATACAAATGGAGCATTGACATGGCGACACAGCCGTTGCCAGGAAACCTGCCTTGGGTGGAAGCAGGAGATCCCACCTGTGAGAAAGGTTGGAAAATCCCTCCCGAAGCTAACGGGTCGATGACCTTTGATTAGAACCAGAAATAGATATCATCCTTCATTTGGACGGGCAAGACTCCTGATTTGTAGGAATTTTATGCAGAGGGGGAGGCAGTCGGGGCAGGGAGGGCTAGCGAAGCCTAATCTGTTGTTTTTACTATTGGGCTATGTGGGGATGGCTTGAGGATCCTGATTCCATATGAGTGGGTTCTTCTTGGCGATGGAGGACGGGTATGAGCCATGTTCTAGGGGCCAGCGAACCAGATGCACATGTTCTGGCCATGTCTTAAACTTATTGGCTTTCGGGTCTCCTTCAGCACCATGTCAGGGGTTCTTGAGATTGAGCTGGGGCCTTGTCTGCCGGTGACTATTTCCAGGGTCTCTGACTCCTGGTGCTGCAGGCGGAGGTGAAGGTAGACACCCTCGTCTTCACCTCGTTGATAGCCCAGAGACCTGATCTCCTATCTCCTGCCTCTCTCACACTCTCTCACACTCTCTCACACTCTCTCACACTCTCACCCACTCTCTCACACTCTCACCCACTCTCTCTCACTCACACTCCACCCACTCTCTCACACTCTCATCCACTCTCTCTCACTCTCACTCCACCCACTCTCTCACACTCTCACTCCACCCACTCTCTCACACTCCACCCACTCGGAGAAGGTCAATTACAACATGAGGCTGTCGGTAGAAGGTTTTGCTCGAGTTGGCAGCCATTAATTTCCTACTTCAAGGAGCTAATCACCATTGATGGTTGTTGGGGGGGGGGGTTGGTGTTGGTTGTTTTGTTTTTGGGGGGTAATGTTGGGAGGGTGGTTTTTGTTATGAGTTGCGGTTTTACTTTGTTACAATGAAAAATGTTCTGAATAAAAATATTTTTTAAGTGCGTCATTGTCTTGCCTATGGCAATTAACATCTAATTTTGTTGGACTGTAAAACAATCTCAGTTTCTTATTCTGATGCTAGTGTACAAATGACGATTCCTTGAAAAGATGCAATTAATTCAGCATCCTTCCTTCCTGCATTAAATACAGTATTTACATTTCCTTGGACTCGTTATATACGATTCTCCTCTGCAAGCCTCTCTGACCTCAGTTAAATTTCCCTTTGTTCTCCCTCCATTTTCACGGTTAATCCATAGCAAGTCTTTCGCTGATGGGAACATCAAAGTTGCCTGTGTATTATATGAAGGAACAGAGGTTAGCTTTACTGATGAAGCTAATTCATTACCACATGTCAAAAAAGTACATACAGTGAAAGTGTTTTAATTAAGTTCACACATGCTGAGCAAATTTGAATTTGGAACAACCAATTTTGCTTGTCTGTATTTTAATAACTCAACGTGGAGCATGTTTAACCATCTTATTTCAACTTCAGTTCATAAGTGTGTGACTTGACATTAGCATTCGCCAAGGAACTTGGATCAGTAATATAATTCCCTGCTGAAAGTTCAATTGCTTTCTGCTCCAGTAATTCCACTGTAAAGGACATTGCTGGGGTATATTGACCATCTCTACAGGAAGTTACTGAAGAGTGTGCGTGCCTCCCTGAGTTGAACCCTGTGCCTGAATTCTCGCTTTCTTCGACCGCCCCTTCCATCCCTGTGATCTCTTCCCACCTGGAATGGCGAGGGCAGCAGATAATTGGGAACATCACCACCTGGAGGTTCCCCTGACTTGGAAATACATCGGCCATTCCTTCACTGTCGCTGGGTTAGACTCCGGGAACTCCCTCCCCAACAGCACTCTGGCTGCACCACACGATCTGCAGCGGTTCAAGAAGACAGCTCATCACCATCGTCTCGAAGAATTAAGGATGGGCAATAAATGCTGGCCTAGCCAGCGATGCCTGCATCCCTTGAATGATTTAAAAAATAAAAAGTTGCATATCTAAAATGTTAGCTCTGTTTCTCTCTTCACAGATGCTGACTATTTCCAGCATTTTCTGTTTTGGTTTCCTGCGCCTGCAGCATTTTGCTTTTCTTATGTTCTCCTTGGAGCAGAGAACGTTGAGGGGATTCAATAGAGGGTGAATGAAAGTCATTGCAGAATTTCAATAGTATAAATGAAGAGCAGCTGTTTCCAATGGCTACAGAGTCAATCACACAAGGGCACAAATGTGGCAAAAGGGCCAGAAGCGACAGGAGGAAGAAGCCGTCTTATGCCACGTGTGGTTAGGATTTGGAACATCTTGCTTGATGGAAACCGGTTCAATAGTAGCTTTCAAAAGGACAAATAAATGAATAGAACATTAGAGCGAAGTACAGGCCCTTCGGCCCTCGATGTTGCGCCCACCTGTGAAACCAATCTAAAGCCCATCTACACTATTCAATTATCATCCATATGTTTATCCAATGACCATTTAAATGCCCTTAATGTTGGCGAGTCCACTACTGTTGCAGGCAAAGAACCTACCTCTGACATCTGTCCTATATCCATCTCCCCTCACTTCCAAGGTATGTCCCCTCGTGCTAGCCATCACCATCCGAGGAAAAAGGCTCTCACTGTCCACCCTATCTAATCCTCTGATCATCTTGTATGCCTCAATTAAGTCACCTCTTAACCCTCTCTCTAATGAAAACAGCCTCAAGTCCCTCGGCCTTTCCTCATAAGATCTTCCCTCCATACAAGACAACATCCTGGTAAATCTCCTCTGTACCCTTTCCAATGCTTCCACATCCTTCCTATAATGCGGTGACCAGAACTGCATGCAATATTCCAAAAGCGGCCGCACCAGAGTTTTCGCATGCTCCACGTTGAGTTATTAAAATACAGACAAGTAAAATTAGTTGTTCCAAATTCAAATTTGCTCAGCATGTGAACTTAATTAAAACATTTTCACTGTATGTACTCTTTTGACATGTGGTAATGAATTAGCTTCATCAGTAAAGCTAACCTCTGTTCCTTCATATAATACACAGGCAACTTTGATGTTCCCATCAGCGAAAGACTTGCTATGGATTAACCATGAAAATGGAGAGAGAACGAAGGGAAATTAACTGAGGTCAGAGAGGTCGTATAGCTGCAACATGACCTTATGGGTCCGAAACTCAATCCTTCTACCAATAAAAGCTAACACACCGTACGCCTTCTTAATGACTCCATCAACCTGGGTGGCAACTTTCAGGGATCTATGTACATGGACACCAGATCTCTCTGCTCATCCACACTACCAAGAATTTTACCATTAGCCAAATATTCCGCATTCCTGTTACTCCTTCCAAAATGAATCACCTCTCACTTTTCTGCATTAAATTCCATTTGCCACTTCTCAGCCCAGCTCTGCAGCTTATGTCCTCCTGTAACCTGCAACATCCTTCTGCACTGTCCACAACTCCACCGACTTTAGTGTCAATATTTGAAGGAGATTCAACACCGACTCAACGAGCTGCACAGCCTCGTTCTGTCCTTCTGCCTTCCATGATTCTATGATCTCATGGGGAGTGTGGGCCCACAGGTTTCTGAAGACCATTGGTGTGATCATTCAGTGAAGATACTCCGACGTAGCATTGAAATTTTGAATCTTGTCAAATGGTTTATCACAGTGCAGGGAAAATGCTGCTTGCTTGCTAGATATTGAGTCTAGGGTAGCGCGGTAGAGCAGTAGGTTAGCACTGTTGCTTCACAGCGCCAGGGTCCCAGGTTCGATTCACGGCTTGGGCCACTGTCTGTGTGGAGCCTGCACGTCCTCCCCGTGTCTGTGTGGGTTTCCTCCGGGTGCTCCGGTTTCCTCCCACAAGTCCCGAAAGACATGCTGTTAGGTGAATTGGGCTTTTTGAATTATCCCTCTGTGTACCCGAACAGGTGCCATAATGTGGCGACTAGGAGCTTTTTGCAGTAACCTCATTGCAGTATTAATGTAAGCCTACTTGTGATGATAAAGATTATTATTTTTAATTGATCAATCGCAGACACCCAAGTTCAGCCGCACTATCTTCCAGGGTTTGATGCACAGATATTTGCATCTTCTATCCTGTTGAAAGTTGGCCTGGTCCAATTTAAATCCCAGGGTGGTTCAGGGTCAAACGGGAGCTTCACATTCTCTGAATGCTAATTGTGCCTTTAGTCCATTCCTGCTCCAGGTCTCGGGTTTTCTGATCCCTTACAAAATCACTTGGACCTGTGGGTGATTTTTTTTTTTGATATGCTAAGGGAGAGCAGAAGATCGAACAGCTATTTTTCCTGAATGATGGCTCTTGGTGATCGTTCTTCGAATGAACAGTGAGTCCAAGGCTATCGTTGCCCCTCGAAGTGGACATGGCAGAGTCCTGCGCAGCGTCCAGAGCAGCGAGGACATTAGCCCATTACTCTGACCCCATCAGCACACGCTAAGGAATTGGTCAGTCATCGCAGTACTGCTTGTGGGATTCCTGTGCGCCCGATGGCTGCCACCTTTGGCTGCATTTCAAAGCCACGTGTGCAATTGACTTTTTCAACTGCTCGGCCAATGTAAAGCATGGTTTTTGATCGTTGGCACTGGGGCAGGTTCTTGGGAATGTTGCTCTCAGCCCTGCATTGGCACCTGTACTAACATTCCCGGTAAACCTCCCGGTTTGCCTTTACCTTGCACCTTCCCCGACAGCATCTCCCGTACGCCTGATGCAACTCTGCGACTGTTTTCTGTCATCTTCCAGCCCGTCACCTACCCTCTATTATCACCGTTTGTCTCTGTCAAGGTTATCTCTCTTCAGTTTGCACTCTAAACACATTTTGAGTCAAAAAATGAATTTCAACCCCTTAATCTTCTTGAAGGCTGCTGCAGTAAAATGATATTGTATGGTGAATCCTTCTGAAGCAAATAACCCATTCCTGGAACCTCCTTGAGAGTACAATTTGTAATTTTTTTTTTTTGCAATGTAATTATTATTTTTTTTTGCAAACCTTTTTTCAGGAAATTGAGTAAAAGCTGAAATATTCTTGCGCTATCACATTGGACTTGCATAATTTCCTTGATTTGAATCAGTGCAAACCCACTGTTTGAGAGGCAGACATGGTAAATATCACAATTCGGGGACGTGAATGCGAATTGGAGAGGAATAGATCCATGTGGAGGAAATAAAGGCACGGATAGATAACAGCGGTTTGTTTTTATTAGTAGGCTGGAAGTATTCATTTCCTGGGTGCAGGGAGGCGCTATTGATTTCTTTGATTCCGTATTAGTAGCAAAACCTCTACAGGTGTTTTGAAAAGAAATATTGAAATAACTGTAAACGGAGAGCAAAATAAATGTGCCCTACTGCATGTTAATGTCCATTGCATCCCTCCGTTAATAGGAAATGAGCAAGATCTCTCAATAGCGATCGCTCCTGATTCAATCCAAAACTGTGTTTTACAGAAAGTAAAAGCTCATTTTCAAATAGCTGCCAGAACCCTGATTTGTGGAGAGGATGGCATGTGTTAACATTGGGATGCTACAGTACAGATTGTTAAAGCAGGAGATACGGACATGAAATGTGTATGTAACCAGTCAGCACTAAACTGCCAATTTTCAATGCATGAAGCCGATTGCAGCCTGTTCCACCTGGTGCATTTGCTACATCAAATAATATATTTGCTGTCTTGATACACTTGCATTCCTGTGGGGCATGTACTTAATCTGCAGGCGATGTCTCATCAGGATCTGCGAACACACACAGTCTGTATAAAGATGCTTCAGCAAACATTGAGTAGCTGATTTTTACCTTCCTCGAGTCAAAACTGCAGAGCAAACTGGGGCAGAACCATTGCAGAAGAATTTGGGGATTAAGAACATAAAATAAAGGCAGTGTGCAGCACCTCTTGTCAACGTCTGAGACAATATAGAATGAGATTCAAATATGCTAAAATTCATTTGCAGGTAACATTGGGCCATGTGGTATTATCATAAATGTAAGAACTGCAAGGGTTAATGAAATGTCTAGATCAGCCACTAGAGGGAGCCACCATAACCGCAAAGGTTACCACATCAAAAGACATTGATGCTAAGCCTTATGGGGGAGAGAAGTGAAGCACTTAGCTAGAGACAGACTGAAGTAAAGATAGTGAGAGTAAGAGCAGATCATAGTTTATAACAGTATAGAGATCAGTTGTAGATGAGTGTATTCCATGTTAATAATCAACTGTATTATTTAGGAGTACGAGTCGAATCCAAATTAGTAGTGTTAATAAATTTATAGCTTTGTTCAAGTTCAAGCTATTTTGTGGTCTTTGTGAATAATACGCCATCCATCCTGAATTTAGCCACACGAAGAACACCACAGGCCATTGAGGTTTTCGGATACATAATTCAGACCCAGGTGCCAGATGTAGAGGACCTTTTGTGAAATAATTTACCAGCCTCTCTGCACTCAATATGCGTAGTAATGTATGTAGTTAGATATACGACCTCCGACAAGCAGGTGGCGACAGGGATCCACCATGTGACTCCAGAGATCGGCAGCTGGTAGTAAGTCCTATGAGAGGACAGTCGCATTAGAAGTAACTGCAGGAGAATTCACTAATCCTTACCGTTTGTATTATAGTTCTTTAGTTATCTTTGCATGTGTTCATTTTGTCAATGAACTATCTTACCAGTAAACAACTAGATGGTCTGTGTGCATCTTTACCACAGCCACAACACAGAACATAAACAGCCTCCATTTCTGCCTGGAAGTGAGTAGCACAATGGTTAGCACTGTTGCTTCACAGCACCAGGGTCCCAGGTTCAATGGGAATTGGGCTTGGGTCACTGTCTGTGCGAAGTCTGCATGTTCTCCCCGTGTCTGCGTGGACTTCCTCCGGGTGCTCTGGTTTCCTCCCACAAGTCTTGAAGGGCGTGCTTGTTAGGTGAATTGGGCATTTTATACGTTTCTGAGATCCCCTCTCGTGCTTTTAAACTCCAGTGAATATAATCCTAACCAATTTAGACCCTCCTCAAATGACAGTCCCACCGGCCCTCCACAGCAAGAACATCCTTCTTCAGATAAGGACACTCAGACTTTGCACAATACTCCAGGTATGGCCTTACCAATGCCCTATACAACTGCAGTAAAACATCTCTATTCCTATACTCAAATACTCTTGCTATGATGGCCAACATGCATACCATTTGCCTCCTTTACTGCCTGTCATTCTTCAATGAAGATGATGCTGGATGCTAATGTTTCAATTCCCTTCCACTTGGCAGTACGAATGGTCTGCAGTCACTTTGATTTCCTTCAAGGCTCATCTTCGAGAGTTAGAGCAGCATCAATTGTTGGTCCCTTTGAAATCTCCCACGCTTGTATCTATTCCGCTGAGTGCAAGATGAAAAACTTTGACAGCATGTCTCTTCCGGAAGCCTTGCTGTTTATTTGTGAGCCACCTTATTTGGGATTTTACAGAAGTAGTTGAATAAAGGAGAGAAGGCCAGGGACGTTTGCTGTTCGACTTCTGCATGAATGCAATTGGAAAGCTGTGTGTATGTACCACAACACGGCTGAACAGTGTGTTAATGTTCCTTTGTTGATGAAGGTGTCCACAGGATAGAGATCTGCTTCTTATGCGGGTGTTGTTTAATTTTCATGCCAGCCAGTTATTCCGCGAGTGTGGATGTCAATATTGACTTTATTGTGTCTGTGGAAATTTCTGTTCTTATCCAAACTGATATTATTTTTTAACCTAATTAAGCCCTCCAGCTAATGGGCCCTATACCTAATTAAGTTATTTATAATCCAGAAAATGAGGCTGACTGGTTATAACATTCAACTGCCTTTGTTGTATCCACAATTGCAACTGTTTTTTTCAACATGTTAACATGCCTTTATCTGTCTGTATTAAAAGCAAAGTCTCTTTGCCTTGACTGTAAAGTCTCCTGATGTCAATTTGTTTCAATGTGAATATAATTAGCTGTATCAGTGTGAGGCAGTGGGAAGAATCAACAGGCGCATATGGCCAGATTATAGGAACAGCTGGCAGTCCACTATTCGCACTGCCTGATGAAGCAGACTAATAAAACTGAAAGTATGGTCAAAACAGCTGCACGTTGATAGGAGAAGCCCAACTTTCTTTCCGAGCTGTAAGGCCGGGGTATGAACTCCTCATTTTACTTTATTGCATTCGATCAGGTCAGACCTTCTGATTCATATCCAATTTCCTTCAGGATCCTTAGGAAAACACTTGATAACGCCTTCCAAATGATAGGAGAGGATGAGTGTGGAAATAAGTTTACACGTGGGTAGCTATCATGCGGACTTGGCACCAGTAGATCTAAAAGACTTCACTGTTCATCGATTTCTGTGCTTTCTTGCTAGGGACTGTCATGTTGATCTATGCAACAGCATTTCTGGAGCAGTTCACTGAGACACCAAGGGTTGTTTTGAGAAGGTGAAAGACTTGTTTGGAGAATGATTTTTAGTTAGGATTTTCGGTGTGCTATGCTCAACTCAAATTAGCCATACTCCCACAACTGGCCGGAGGGCCCGACGCCAAGAATGGCGCGAACCACTCCAGTGTCGGGCCGACTGGAAGGTGCGGAATCCTCTGCACTTCCGGGGGCTAGGCCGGCGCCAAAGGGTTCCGCGCATGCGCAGGGGGGTTCTTCTCTGCACCGGCCATGGCGGAGTCCTACAGAGGCTGGGGCAGAAGGAAAGAGTGCCCCCATGGCCACCGTGGGAATCCCCCCCCCCCCCCCCCCAACCGGGGCCGGATGGATCCTCTGCGCGCCCCCCCCCCCCCCCCCCCCCCCCCTCCCGAGGACTCACCTAGCCGGCCTGGAAGCCAGGTCCTGCCGTGATGGACCATGTCCATTTCACGGCGGCAGGACTGGCCGAAAACGGGTGGCCGCTCGGCCCATCGGGGCCCGGAAAATTGCCGGGGGGGGGGGGGGGGGGCGCTGCCAACGGCCCCCAACCGGCACGGCCTGATCCCCGCCCCTGCCCGAAAACTGGCACCGGTGAATTCCGCCCTAGCTTCTTGAACATGGAGACCAGTTTTAATTTTGTCAAAAATGGTGCAGTGCCCAGCGCAGGTATGTCATTATGGGCTTTCGGTCAGTCCGGTGAAAGGATGGACATGTACAAACTACAAAGACAGCTGCTGCAAAGCTCGTAATTGGCATTTGGTCTACAGACTGTAACCCATCTCTGCCGCTACCTAATTAGACATGGGGAGGATACCTCACAACCATCTGTGGAATTCCAAAATCTCATTGTTTCAGGATGGATCAACAGCTAAAGATTGGGGCCTGGGGTTTCCGGCCATCAGGTTGGGCAGGATCGCTGATGGGTGCGGAAATTATAGTCACGTTTCATGATGACGTCAAAGCAGTATGATTGTGTACTTCCCCAAACACAGTCAGTGGGCTGCATTTCCTGACATTTAATGTTAGGAACCTCATTGTAATGATCATGCTCATACACTAGAATTGTCGTGTCTCTCTTCCCCCCCCCCCCCCCCCATTAACCCAGTGGGCATGTGACTGAAACTGGCTTTAGGGAGTACATTTTGTATTACCCCAGGCTAAGCAGAACGGTCAGTCCCCAGCCAGTCTGAGAATCTGACTCTGAAACTAGCTGCAAATCATCAAGCAGCAAACATCCTTTTACTGTTAGGAAACCAAAGGTAGTTTTAAGGGATTTATATTTGTATTCTTAAATATAAAAAAACAGGTATAGTTTTAAATGGGTTCAATTTAATGTTTCTGTGCCTGGAAAGATAAAACCTACAGTTAGATTCATGCTGGACAAAGATATTTATGTAGGAGTGTTGGTTAAAATCCAGGTGTTTCTGTTGTGGTGAGAGAGGCCTAAAGCATGTAGAATTAATAAAAGACATATACATGTGGGTATTGCTTCACAACTGGACGTTTGTAAAGAACCTTTTACATTTTAGTTTGAGCTTAATTTGTGGGCAGTTAGTGACGGGGCAATTGGTGACATGCCAGTGAGGAGTGAACCCCTCAATTTTGCCAGGAGAGGACACGGCTTCCTAAGGAACAAGATATGATTCAGATAAGCAGGAAATTGGGGCAGAAAGAATGTTGAACACATTTGAAGTTGAGAGAAAAATGACCAATGTATTGTTCAGAAGAATTCAAGGAAGAGTAAACAAAGTGAGAGACCATTGCAGCGACTAGATTTAAAGTGGGACAGCAGACTTCAGAGTTGGATGAAGCATATGATACCTTTCCGTACAGTCCAAATCGTGCTTTAAAGCAATTGTGAGCAGTTTGCACAGCACGCAAGACTAAAAGAAATCCTAAAAGTGTTGCTATCCTGGACTAGATTCGCTGTTAAAAGTGACGCAAAACTTTATTTGAATTTGGAATTTGGCCTGTGTTTCTCAGCGCAAGCCAGTAAGGAAAAGCATTATTATGAGTGGAGATGCCGGCGTTGGACTGGGGTGGACACAGTAAGAAGTCTTACAACATCAGGTTAAAGTCCAACAGGATTGTTTGGAATCACTAGCTTTCAGAGCGCAGCTACTTGATCAGGTGAGTGAACGAATATCGCATGACAATCACCAGGCCGGAATGTTCCTTTCCAGTCAGGGAACGCTTCAGCAGTCAAAGGCATTCAGCCTCTGATCTTTGAGTAAGCGTTCTCCAAGTTGGCCTTCAGGACACGACACAGAATCGTTGAGCAGAAACTTATAGCCAAGTTCTGCATGCAGGAGTATGGCCTCAACCGGGACCTTGGATGATTACTGCGTTACATTTCTTGTCTCCGCCTCCCCCCCCCCACCACCACCACCATCTACCTGGGCTTGAGAATCCAACCAACTGTCCTGGCTTGAGACAATTCACACCTCTTTAACCTGTGATGATCCGTCTCTCCAGTCGCAACGTCTGGACCTGTAAAGACTTAATTACCTGCAAAGACTCGCATTCAAAGTATCATCTTGCATCATTGGCTTTGTTTATATATGTGTGTGGGTAACCTACCTCTTCACTCACCTGAGGAAGGAGCAGTGCTCCGAAAGCTAGTGATTCCAAACAAACCTGTTGGACTTTAACCTGGTGTTGTAAGACATCTTATTGTGCCCACCCCAGTCCAACGCTGGCATCTACACATCACAGTTATAACTTCAACTGGGATTGTAACACTGTTCCAGTTTCAGAAGTTCACCTGAGAATCAAGATATTCAACTGTCAGAATTAAACAAAAGCTTCTTCACTTTAAAGTCAAAGGTTGCTGCTGAATCCACTAATTTGAATGCACACTCCACTCCATAGAGCGCATACTTATTACTGGGGGTAAGAGAGCACATACATTCTGTCCATTTATAACAGACACTTAGCTGGTAGTACTCAGTACTGATGCAGAAGCATACAGCCCTGAGATCAATTGAGGTTGACCTTTAGTGACTTGTAAATATTGCGGACCTTTGGTGAATCTTAGACATCTACACAAATTCACGTTTTATCCATTACTTTGTCCTCAATGTAGAAATCCATACGGTTGTGCCACACAATGAGACACAAATTGTGAGAAAGCAAATTGTGCTTTCACAATGAGAAAGTCAGAATACAACACCATTTAAATTGAGTTTAATTGAACTTGTTACTTATATAAATAACATGAGTTAATGAACTAATTTCCTTACTTGACTAGCTCTTTTTTTTTCATATTGAGCCAAGCACAACTCCCTGGATTTGTTACCTTGCCAATAGTTTGCTTTTGTTATATTTAATTGCTGTTCTACAAAGTGAAACCTTAAACTCTCGAGGCTCTCATTGAGTGGTCCTGAATCAATCTCTGATTCGGCAGCAAATCCAATTTAAGAGGGTGGCACGTCTTCGGATAGTGCCGGGGAAACTGCTTTCCCTGCGTGTTTCTGGAATTTGGGACAGTGTACAGAATGTCAAATCTTTAACTAAACCCCGCCTCGCTCAGCTGGTATAGGATCAGGCTTGATTGAGCAGTTCAGTGGCCACTACTATAAATTCACCTACCGCTGCTCATTAAATGCACTGAAAGGTTAATGCTGCAATTCAAACGTTTGATTTTACTTTTGTTATGGAGAGTGTCAAGGATATGGAGCTATGGTACATAAATGGGGCTGTTGTTGACTATGAATGGTGGAATAGGCTTGAGGGGCTGAATGCCCCCCCCCTCCAATTTCTTTCTGAAGCAAAATCACCTCATTGTATCAGATTAATTGGCTTCAGAGTGTTATTAATTCCTGTTCTTGGATGATATAAACATTCATTCTTCTTTGACATGGGCGAGCTTAATATATACGTGCCAATAGAAGATATTAAGCAGATCTGGTTTCATGTATTTTTTCTTCCAAGTTGGGCAAATCAGAATGAATGCAACACCTGAAGCATAAACTTTGCTTGTTGGACTTGAATATTTCTATTCAGTTTCAGAAAAATGGCGCTAACGTGTTCAGCAGTAAGAAAGAAGTAGTTTCCCTCTCTCTGGCTTCATTCTGTGGATGAGTTACCCTTTGTTAAGAACCTTCCTTCGTGCTACCAAGCACAGAAAGAAAGACCGACATTGATCTAGCACCTTGCACATCTCTCAATGCACTTCACATAAATGAGGCGCTGGGGGGTTGTTGTGGGTGGCGAGATCATGCAATCATTAATAAAATTAATGAATAACTAGCTAACTGTTTTCATGCTGAAATGTTGACTTAATTTCCGGGAGAATGGCCTGTTTCAGATTAAATGGATCTTTCTCTAGAAAAAAGCTCCAGAACAGACCGATGCGAGAGAGCTAGCACCCCATGTCATAGCTGGCGCCTCCAGCAACACAGTACCTCGTGGTACTGCGCTGAAATCTCAACTGAGATTGTGTTGCAAACCCGAACTGACCACCAACGATTGTTTACACGTTTTTCACATATTCCTTTTACAGAGCTCAAAGCTAGACTCTCGTTTAACAACAGATATAAGCCACTCGTTGGATTTCAGCCGGAGTATTGTGTACAGTTCTGGACGGCGCACTAAAGGCGGGATGTGAAAGCATTGGAGAGAGTGCAGAAGAGGTTTACAGGAATGGTTCCAGGGAGGGGGAAGCTTCAGTTAGGAGGACAGGTTGGAGAGGTTGGGACTGTTGACCTCGAAGAGAAGAACGTCAAGAGGAGATTTGATTAAGATGTTCAAAATCAGGAGGGGGCTGGACAGAGTAGATCGGGAGAAACTGTCCACACTCAGAAAGATATCGAGAACGACAGGGCACAGATTGAAAAATGGTTATGAGAAAAATCATTTTCACACAGCAAATGGTTGGGATCTGGAATGCACGGCCTGCCTGGAAGTGTGATGGAGGGCATTTGATAATGTGCGGGAGTACCCGGGGAGGGGGGGGGGGGGGGGGGCAGGGGTATGGTACTAAGTCATGATGCTCGTTTGGAGAGCTGGTGCAGACACGATAGACTGAATGGCCTCTTTCTGCGCCGTAACTATTCTGTGGTCACCCTCCAGATAGGATCTTCAATTGTACTAAAAGAACAATAACACTAATTTCAGCCACGGCTACTGTGATAGAGGGATGATAAACCCTGATGGAAACATGCGCAGGGAAATAATTCTGAATTTGTAACAAATGTGAATTAATAGGGTCTGGTTTAGCTCACTGGGCTAAATCACTGGCTTTTAAAGCAGCCCAGCAGCACGGTTCGATTCCCGTACCAGCCTCCCCGGACAGGCGGCGGAATGTGGCGACTAGGGGCTTTTCACAGTGACTTAATTGAAGCCTACTCGTGACAATAAGCGATTTTCATTTCATTGATGATCGAACTCAATCCACTGCTGTCTTAGCAAAGGGTAAAAGACTGGTGTTTGGTGATATCCAAACAGTGCCTAAGATTGAGCCACGATCTCTTTCAGAATTCTGAATTTAACAGCCTTTGTATATTCGCTGGGTAAAATCTGGGTTCCAAAATGTAACTTAGCAGTGGGTGAAATTACAAGGTTCACAGAGAATGCATCATGCATTCTGACATAGGACAATGTGTGGACCCCTCTGGACCTGATTTTCACTTTAAGGGAGTGGGGTTCCACATACCATGTGATTGGTGCAAGGTCAGTCACGCGTGAGTGCGCTCAAACCCTAGCCAAGGACCATGGGCACTGTGGACCCCCGAGTCACGGTGTAAAGACCTGTTGGATAGTGTTCCGTGCCTATTATTGAACTGCCTTTTCATTTCATCGATAAACCTCCATTGTTAACGATTGGAAGCTTCCAGTGAATGTTTTCAGCTACCACATTGGTGAAGTGGTAAAAGTTTTCAAGTGTAGCCAACAGATCCATTATTTGGGGAGAGGGGAGGGGAAAGAGAAAGGGGTAGTGGGGGAGGGGGAAGGAAAGGGAGGGAAAAAACAATTCCTAGATCATAGAATTTACAGTGCAGAAGGAGGCCATTCAGCCCATCGAGTCTGCACTGGCCCTCGGAAAGAACACCCAACTTCAGCCCACGCTTCCACCCTATCCCCGTAACCCCACCTAACCTTTATGGACACGAAGAGCAATTTATCATGGCCAATCCACCTAACCTGCACATCTTTGGACTGTGGGAGGAAAGCGGAGCACCCGGAGGAAACCCACGCGCACACGGGGCGAACGTGCAGACTCCGCACAGACAGTGACCCAAGCCAGGAATCGAACCTGGGACCCTGGAGCTGTGAAGCTACTGTGCTGCCTACCAGCTGAAAAAGTAGAGAAAGCTCCAGCAAGAGTCAGGAATCATTTTAAACCGTGTGAGTGAAGAAAATGCCTATCACTGGTAAACTAGACCCATTGATCAAAGTGGTTGCAATTGCTGTCAGTTTTCCTTTACCATGAATGTGATCACAGCTGAGGACGAACCCAAGGTGAAACTTTTCTGACCGTTTACGGTGCCCAAATGGATAATTTGATTCGGAACCTCACATCCTGACATGGACGACCTTTAAACAGACAAAGAACACTTCAACCCAAGTGATGGAACCATCGATTCACTAGACACATGTTTTAAGATATGAACAGTGGTTTTAATCTACTTACAACAGAGCCAGCCTGTTCTGCGTTGAACTCTCGATGAACTGAACGACTGGCTCTGAGCATTGGTATTTATACAGCAGTCCAGGGGGAGGAGTCGTGGGCGGAGCCAAGGGTGGAGCCCTGTACAAACTCCTAAGCATTCCCAGCGCTACTCCCCCTAGTGGTCGGGCAATGCAACTGCGCTTACAAATGCATGGTCTCATGTATATACAATACAGTGTGAATTACGGAATTACATTCACCACACCAAGACCCTCGGTTATCCTCCAATATTGGTCAACGAGGCATCTCTGCATCCGAAAATGTTGGAGCTCAAATCCTTCCTCTGTATGGTAAATTATTGCTGAAGATTCATTTTGAATTTAGCCAGAACATTAGCGCCATCGCCAAAGGGCAGCACAGTGGATAGCACGGTGGCTTCACAGCGCCTGGGTCCCAGGTTTGTTTCCCCACTGGGTCACTGTGCGGAGTCTGCATGTTCTTCCCGTGTCTGCGTGGGTTTCCTCCGAGTGCTCCGGTTTCCGTCCAAAGACGTGCAGGTTAGGTGGATTAGCCGTGATAAATTCTCCTGAGTGCCCAAAAAAAAGTTAGGAGGGTTTATTGGGTTACGGGGATAGGGTGGAAGTGAGGGCTTAAGTGGGTCGGTGCAGACTCAATGGGCCGAATGGCCTCCTTCTGCACTGTGTATGTATGTATTACATCAGCTGCTAAAGATTCAGCAGCGAAGATGGAGGGAGCCCCGATAGGAAACGTCCGCGATGTGAAGTGACATCCTGAATTGTATCCTCTGCTCTGCTTCTGACCATCTACGCACATTCTCACCTACCTGTGTTGCAGCAATGATGATACAACTGCTAGCCTTGTGGGCTATACACTCACTCCTGTCCTCTCTGACCTACTTTCCCTCTAGATCTGCCAACCGCTCATTTAACAACCTGTCTCTCTTTTGTTTAAATCCTCTTGTGCCCGTCTCTGCAATCTCCTCCCCTCCAGCTCTGAGCGCTCTGTTTCTCCGAAGCTGGAGCAGCACACCCACTTTTTTTTTTTACCCCGTTGTTGTGGTAATAGTTTGCCATTGTGAATGAGCACATGGGAATGAACAGAATTTCTGATAGCAGGGTGGGGGCTGAATTGCATCCACAAGTCCTGATCCAACGATCACAAACCCAAATTCCTTGTCTCTCTGTCTTTGCTTTAAACGTGTACAAGATAAACCGATTTAAAATGTCAATATTTCATTCACTATTCACCAGAAATGGCTAAATGGAGGGGACAGAAAAAACAAACTTCGACCATTTTAAAAACCACCAACAATTTTGTAAAGTTTTAAAAAATAATAAATTTAGAGTACCCAATTATTTTTTTTCTAATTAAGGGGCAATTTAGCGTGGCCAATCCACCTAGCCTGCACATCTTTTGGGCTGTGGGGGTGAAACCCACGCAAACACTGGGAGAATGTGCAAACGCCACACGGACAGTGACCCAGAGCCGGGATCGAACCTGGAACCTCGGCGCCGTGAGACAGCAGGGCTAACCCACTGCGCCACGTGCCACTCCTACACTTTGTAAAGCTGAAGGATTTTCAGATCTCTCAAATTTATATGTGGGAGACGAGTTGGTCACTTTGAAGCTCAGAGACTAATAAATCTGAAGTGGAATGTTGCCTATGGCGTTGCTACTTATTTCTCGTGTTTCGTGCGGAATGCCTGCTCGGGGTGCTGCTGGTGCTGAGGATACAAGTACAGGCGTGATGTCTGACTGTAACTGCAGCTCTTGCGATGATACCTAATTGCAATGCCGGCTTACTGAAGATTGATAAAGTGAAGCTTGAGTTAATGTTCATCGCAACTTGCCGAGGATGTGACCTTCAAGCGCACGTTTTGGAGAAGAAGGAACTCCCCAGCCATGACTGAATTGGCTATAAATCTACAAAATGAATATACTCGACCTCCAGGTTCACCGTCCTGTTTGTGTATGTGTGGTTAAACTGCAAGGCTCGTTTGGGCATGATTTGTCAAGTAATCTGTCACCTTTGTAACGCAAGAATCCTGCAACTGAGGACTAGCGTCTTTTTCTTCACCGTGCTCAAAACCTTGTATCCCAGAAGAAATGGGTGGTCACATCTCCTCCTATACACTCATTATGGAGCAGTGATGTCCCAGCTGCTTTGATCTACCCTGTGCAGATCCTGCTAATTCCCCCATGTTGCACCAGGATGTTTTCAGCATTGGCAAGCTGCTTCACGCTCCTCGGATAGCATTGCACGGAAAGTGGCAATTCAACCCACCAAGACCTGCCTCTGCTACTTTGAGGAACTATCCGGGAAGTCTCCTCTTTACTCCATCGCCCTGCATACCTGAAGCATTAATCCAACTCCCTTTTGAAAGCTACACTTGGGCCCTGTTTCCACGGCTGTATGTTGGACTGTCCGTACCCTAACCACTCGGGTAAATTGATGGACTGCCTCGCGTTGCCTCTGATTCCTGGACCTGGTGAATTGTGACTGACATTTACTCCAAGCTGATTCATGTTCTCCTACTGCTCTCGTTGCTGAGGAGGAGTGGGGGGGAGGGGGGAGGGGGGAGAAGGGGAATGAAAGAAGTCCGCTTTGGGCGAAGATTGGATCCTGGAGGAAATGGAGATGAGGAATGGAGTTGGGGCGAGTTGACTACCTTTTGTTTCATGTCTGTGCGTTTCATTTTCGTGCAGGGTAGCTCACGTCCATAGAATCGTAGCATTCCTACAACACAAGGAGGCCATTCAACCCATCGAGTCTGCACTAACCCTCTGAAAGAGCATGCTGCCGAGGCTATCTCTATAACCCTATAACCCCACCTCCCCTGCACATTTTTGGACTGCGGGAGGAAACCGGAGCACCCGGAGTAAACCCACGCAGACACGGGGAGAAACTGCAAACTCCACACGGACAGTCACCCCAAGGCTGGAATTGAACCCGGGTCCCTGGCGCTGTGAGGCAGCAGTGCTAACCACCGTGCCACCCATTGCTGTAAAATCATTCACAGCCCACGCTATCCCTGGAAGCCCACTCTCCCGTTTCAACCTTGGATGCCCCTGTTTTAAGATAAGTTCAATACTTGCTCTCCCCCCCCCCCCCCGGATAGGTGACCCCCCTCTCAGCAATGATTGAGAGATGGTTTGTGTGCAGCGACTTCCCAATTATGATGTGATTGGCTCCTTTAGTCTTTGCCAAGTTGGCAACTCAACCATTGGATAATTTCCAAACCAAGTTTGGGTGAGCAAGAATTTGTGTATAAAGAGGGCGTTTTTGAATGTTCCTTTCATTCGTGAAAGCAGCAACAACGCACTGTGTGCTGACAGGATATTATTTAACATCAATACAATCTGATGTAGCTTTCTCCCTCCTCACCTGGATATTGGATGTCGAGGCGTTGGGTTTTTATTCTGTTTTTCCAATCAGTAGCTTAGAATTCCGGGATCAAACTGCAGACAAGATTTATTGTCTTGTCCTTTATACTCCAGTTGAGAAGTGGCTGATTTTCTATTTAATATTGTATAATATTCCTTTAGTACAAACAGTGGTGGCATTATCAGATCAGGGAGCGCACCACATCTCTCACATCCATAATACATTATATGGAATAATATTGCTTGGAATTGTTTGCAAGCTCTGGTAGAGGTTCCAAACTGAGATAAAATTAGCTTTTATTGTCCTCAATTCCGATATTACTGCATCAATTTTTCTGGCTTGCTGCTCCCAGCATTTGCTTCACGCAATGAGACAAATATCAAGAATGTAGAGATCAGTGAAGCCAATTTTCAGATCTGATGATTATGTGATTCATTCCGACTTCCACTCAACTTCCCAGCGATGCACCCTTGACTCGTGAATCTGTCTCACAAAGAGTGTCAAATTTTGAAATGCCTCCCGACGTTACCTCATTCAGCTTTTGTGTCTTCCAGCTTTTACTGCATGTTTCCTGGTCCCTTGATGAGCCTTCTGAGCTGCACACTGTGTAAACACAAGTACTTTTTTTTACCAGTCACCATGCCCATTCTGTGTTAAATGTCCCTGTTGCCCAATAGCATTGACTTAAAATTAAAAGAGATACTCTCCAGATCATCAGCGGACTCGTTATCTGTGATTGTTAAAATATGCCGGTGAAATCATAAACCCATAGAATCCCTACAGTACAGAAGGAGGCCATTCGGCCCATCAGGTCTGCAACGACCCTCTGGACGAGAACTCAACCCAAGCTTAGCCCCCCCCCCCCCACACCACACTATCCCAATAACCCCTTGACCTAACCTGGCCATTAAGGGACAATTTTTTTATCATGGCCAATCCAACTAACCTGCACATCTTTGGACTGTGGGAGGAAACCGGAGCACCCGGAGGAAACCCACGCAGACACGGGAGAGAGAGTGCAGACTCCACACAGTCACTCGGCTGGAATTGAACTCGGGTCCCTGAGGCTGAGGCAGCAGTGCTAACAACTGTGCCAGCATTAAATGTTCTTACTGTTTCACAAACATGGTGGAAATGCTGTCATTTTGGTAAACACTTAAATAACCATGCTTTATTCTGATTTCTGGGGCTGTTAATTTAAAAAAAACAAAAAACTTTGTGCATGGGATAGGGATTTCGCTAATTGCCCTTGAGACGATGGTGGTAAGCTGCTGCCTTAAACCACCGCGGAGAGCTATCGGGACGAGAGGTCCAGGATTTTAACTCGGTGGTGGTATTGTGTGGCTTCAAGGGGACCTTGTAGGGGATGGTGAATCCATGTGGATGCCACCCTCCATCTTCTAGATGGTAAAGGTTCTGGGTTTGGAAGGTGCTAATGAAAATGTTCTGTGCATTATAAATGCACACTGCTGTATAGATTTGCACAAGCTACAGGTTAAGCCCGTAATCCAAACCACAAAGGAATATGGAAGGTCTTTGAACCTGCCTTTCTTTTCCTCTTGAGCTCGTCACCCAATTCCTTAATTCTGTAATGTTACAAATAAAACCGTTATGCAGCTGTGCAGGACACTGCTCATCTGTGTATTCTATGGTTTCCACATTGAATGTGTTTATTCTGAGATGAGCTCAGGGAAATTGTAGAGGAATTGCAAGGGAAATGAGCGCTCCTACACGAGGACAGCTTGTGATTTGGGAACACTGAAACAACAGTTGTTCCAACTGTTGTACAGGTGTGGCTTCAGATACACTGCTCCCCTAAGGTCCAGCATGACTGGGAAGTTGAGTGGAAGTCCGTTAAGACATTACTGTGCAGAGTACCTGAAAATTAGCCCTGTGGTGGAGAAACCACAGCCCGTCCTATCTGGCTGCATCACAGCCTGGTACTGCTTGGCCCAAGACCGCAAGAAACTACAGAGAGTTGTGAACACAGCCCAGTCCATCATGGGGACCCGTCTCCCATCCATTGAGTCTATCTACACCTCCCGCTGCCTGGGGAAAGCGGGCAGCATAATCACTCTTACTCACTCTTCCAACTTCTTCCATCGGGCAGGAGATACAAACGTCTGAGAACTAACAGATTTTAAAAAAACAGCTTCCCCACTGTTTCCTGATTCCTAAACGACCCTCTTATGGACGAATCGACCTATGGACTCATCTGATCTCTTCACTGCTGAGTAGCACATCACTGCTGTATGCTTCATCGAATGTCTGTGTCTATGTATTTACATTGCGTATTTTATGTTTGCCCTATTATGTATTTTCTTTTCATGTACGGAATGATCTGTTTGAGCTGCACTCAGAACAATAATTTTCACTGTATCTCGTACATGTGACAAACCCATCCAAACTAGGTGCCGGTCGTGTTTCTGTGGCAACACTCTTCAACTTGGCAGGAGGTTGTGAGATTACGGGAATTGAACATTTTGACTAGATTCTCGTGAGGTATTGAGGGACCCGGTGTTATTATCATAACTATCAAGGGCAGCACGGTAGCACAAGTGGCTAGCACTGTGGCTTCACAGCGCCAGGGTCCCAGGTTCGATTTCCCAGCTGGGTCACTGTCTGTGTGGAGTCTGCACGGTCTCCCCGTGTCTGCGTGCATTTCCTCCGGGTGCTCCGGTTTCCTCCCACAGTCCAAAGATGTGCAGGTTAGGTGGATTGGGCGTGCTAAATTGCCCTTAGTGTCCAAAAAGGTTAGGAGGGGTTATTGGGTTACGGGGATAGGGTGGAAGTGAGGGCTTAAGTGGGTCGGTGCAGAAGTCGATGGCCAAATGGCCGCCTTCTGCACTGTTCTATGTTTATCAGCATTACAAGGGTTAATGTAGTACTATGAATAGCCACTAGAGGGAGCTGTAGATACCACTATATAAAGCAGTGATGCTGGACCTTGGGGGAGGACTGTCTGCAGGAGACAGCTAGTGAAGGTCATCAGAGCAGTTAGTTTTTTAAAAAATTTTTTTTTATAAATAATTTTTATTGAAATTTTTACAAAATATAAACATCTCAACTCTATTAACAAAACAACCACGGTAACACCCCAAGAACAATACCCACCCAACTTCAAAAGCAACTACAAACAAAAGAAAAAAACAAAAGAACACCCAAACAACAAAAGGGAAAGAGATAACACCCGCCACATCCCACAAACCCATGTACACAGTTCTCTTCCCCCCCCCCCCCCCCCCCCCTCGGGTTGCTGCTGCTGCTGGCCTATTTCCCTACAGTTCCACCAGGAAGCCCAGGAAAGGCTGCCACCGCCTAAAGAACTCTTGTACTGATGCTCTCAGGGCAAATTTCACCTCCGATTTAATTGATCCAGGCCTCCACGCTTGGGGGCCTCGCATCCTTCCATCAATGCTCCCTGGGACAAACCGATGGTTCCCCCGTATCGGGGCCTCCATCGAGCCCCCCACTTCTCCCCTATGCCGTCTCCATTGCCCCCAAACTTTGAGGGTAGCCGCCACCACCGGGCTCGTGGTATACCTCATTGGAGGGAGTGGCAACGGCGCCATTACCAGCGCCTCCAGGCTCGTGCCCACACATGACGCCGCCTCCATCCTCTTCCATGCTGCCCCTTCCTCGTCCATTACCCACTTATGCACCATCGCTGCGTTGGCAGCTCAATAGTACCCACAGAGGTTGGGCAACGCCAGCCCCCCCTATCCCTGCCCCGTTCCAGGAACACTCTTCTCACCCTCGGAGTCCCATGCGCCCACACAAATCCCGTGATACTCCTGTTGACCCTCCTAAAAAAGGCCTTCGGGATAAGGATGGGGAGGCACTGGAACAGGAACAAAAACCTCGGGAGCACCGTCATCTTAACGGACTGCACCCTCCCCGCCAGTGACAGCGGTAATATATCCCACCTCTTAAACTCCTCCTCCATCTGCTCCACTAACCTTGTGAGGTTGAGCTTGTACAGGGCCCCCCAGCTCCCAGCCACCTGGACCCCTAGGTACCCGAAGCTCTTCCCTGCCTGCTTCAGTGGGAGCCAACCAATCCCCTCCTCTTGATCCCCCGGATGCACCACAAACAACTCGCTCTTGCCCAGGTTCAACTTATACCCAGAGAAACCCCCAAAATCACTAAGATTCCTCATCACCTCCGGCATCCTCCCCCACCGGGTCCGCCACATACAGCAACAGGTCGTCTGCGTACAGCAACACTCGATGCTCCTCCCCACCCCGCACCAGGCCCCTCTAGTTCCCTGACTCCCTCAATGCCATGGCCAGGGGCTCAATCGCCAACGCGAAGAGCAAGGGGGACAGGGGGCACCCCTGTCTCGTCCCCCGGTACAGCCGAAAGTACTCCGACCTACTCCTATTTGTGGCTACACTCTCCATCGGGGCCTCGTAGAGCAGCCTCACCCACCGGATAAACCCCTCCCCAAACCCCTCCAACACCTCCCACAAATACTCCCACTCAACCCTATCAAAGGCCTTCTCCGCATCCAATGCCACCACTATCTCCCCCTTCCATGGCCGGCATCATAATGACATTGAGGAACCTTCGCATGTTCGTATTCAACTGCCTTCCCTTCACAAACCCCGTCTGGTCCTCATGAATGACCCCGGGCACGCAATCCTCTATTCTAGTGGCATCAGGGCAGTTAGTGTGAGAAGGTTAGATTATAGTTTATGCCAGTGAGTGAGATTAACAGCAGGTGAATGTAGTTAGATATTATTGATCCATTCTGTAATCTAAAAGGACTAAGTGTTGAAACCCAGTTTAGTAGTGTAAATACAATCATAGCTTTGTTTAAGTAAAAGCTGTACTGTGGTCTTTGTGGAACACTACGCAATCCATCCTAAATAAGGAACACAAAAGAACACCATGGAACCGACGCACTGTCAGAGGTGCTGGCTTACAGATGGGATGGTAAAACAAGGCCTCATCCTGTCATCTTGGGTGCACAAAATAGGGCCAGTGGTTCTATCTGTTCGAGAAACCTTGGTGAACACTGTAAATAGCTGCATGATAATAAACGAGCATTCGGGGGTGTCTAACTCTGAAAGGAAGAGCTTGGGATTGTTGAGACAGAGGGACCATGAAACCATTTCCCCCTATATTCCTGACGGCAGAGGGATGGCAGATGAGTTTCCAATCCCTTCCTTTTCCGTACATGCTTCCTCTTTTTCAAAAAGTTGCATCCGGCAAGATCTGCAAAATTTGCAGAACTTGCCACTCTGCCGATTCTTTGTACTTTTCTGGAAAATTGGGGTCAAAAGTTTCTTGTTGCGAATTGAAACATCTTGTCTCGCCAGAATAGATGTGGTGGAGATTGAGCTGTCTAGGATGGAATGTAACAGGTTATACTTAGTGTGAAACCGAGCTTGAAGAGTCCAGTTAAATTGAAACCAAGTGTTGGTGCAAAAACCATTATCCTTGATCCGTATACAAAAATATTGCAGAATGGTTACTGCACCATTAGTCAGAACTCTTCAGAGAACAGAACCTGACAAAACAAAATTTGTTGCTGCGTTTACTGAGATCTCGGCAATAGTCCCCTTCCAGAATATTCTGCAATTTAATGGGCTGGTTATGAATTATTCTGGTTGACAAAACATTTGGGGAAGTATCTCGGGTAGATTTCAGCAACTCTCTTGAGGCCCATGGATGGTGCAGCACGGTAGCACAAGTGATTAGCACTGTGGCTTCACAGCGCCAGGGTCCCAGGTTCGATTCCCCGCTGGGTCACTGTCTGTGCGGAGTCTGCACATTCTCCCCGTGTCTGCGTGGGTTTCCTCCGGGTGCTCCGGTTTCCTCCCACAGTCCAAAGACGTGCAGGTTAGGTGAATTGGCTATGATTAATTGCCCTTTGTGACCAAAAGGTTTATTGGGTTACAGGGATAGGGTGGAAGTGAGGGCTTAAGTGGGTCGGTGCAGACTCGATGGGCCGAATGGCCTCCTTCTGCACTGTATGTTCTATGTTAAGAGTCAGGCCATTCAACCCATTATATCTATGCAGGTCCTTCATCTCACCTGTAGAGCAAGATCAAGCTGATTCCCATTACTCTGTACCCCATGGCCTCCAATCACTTTTTATCCACCTTTTTAATTTCCTTTTAAAAGACGCGCTGTTGTCTTGCCTCAGTTGCTTCTAGTGACACAAACATTGCAGTTTTCAAATCAGCAGTCCGTGCAATTTGCCACTGGTGACGTTGCCTGTTTGGGGGATGGTGACTGTGACTAAAAGTAGGAACTTTCGTCTTCTGTTCCGCATAACTTCAAAAATCTAGACTTCCAATGGAAAACACGGGGCAGTGAGCGAAAACACACGCCCTGTGATTGGTGAAAAGCAGCGTTAAGCTCAGTGGAATTGAATGGAGTTCTGTGCCTGTGTTTTCTTTTGCAGTTTTCTAATAATTAAGTTGCCGATCATTCCTTGATTGCGGTTGATTAACAATACTGTGCGCCAACGTACCACAGTTCACGAGCACATTTGTCTCTATGTCTGCACCTTATCCTGAAAGAATCCAGACCATACACCAAGCTCGGCAAAGCCTCAGCTAATTAATTTAGGAAGTGGTGCATTTTAAGCAATTACTTTGTGACAGGTTTATGAAGCCCTTGCAGATTGATTCCAATTCTGCGCCGTTAGAATTTTACCTTGTGTTTCTGCTCTTGTGCACCATATTTTACTTGCATGCAAATCTGTGACAGTAATTAAGTTTAAGTATTTAACGGTGAGACATTTTTCTGTCCTTGCCACACTTGACGTTACGACGACCGCATTGACATCTTGTCAGTAAATCATGACCAGAAGGATGGTGGTGTGGCAACACGTGGCTCATTTAGTGAAACCTTCCCTTCCCTTATCCTCCAGCCCTACAATCACTCCTGGTTGCATCCTCCATCCAGAGAAGTAGCAGTTCCTCCAACCCCATCTTTTGTTTAAATCCCCCCCAACCCCATCATTGCCATTTTCTGCTGGGATCCAAATTCCCTTTCCAATGCTCTCCACCTCCCTCTGCATTAAGATCTTATTTAAAAACCTTCCCATTAATTTCCAGCTCTTCATTTGAGTCTTGGTAAACCCTCCTGAAAATATTCGTTTTCTGGCTCAATATCTTTTTTTTTTGAAAGTTGATGACACCACTGTCCCTTTACGTGGAATTAAAATTGGCATTAGCCTGCGCATCATAGAATTTACAGTGCAGAAGGAGGCCATTCAGGCCCATCGAGTCTGCACCGGCCCTTGAATGGCACCCTACCTAAGCCCACACCTCCACCCCATCCCAGTAGCTCCACCTAACCTTTCGGACAATATAGAACATACAGTGCAGAAGGAGACTATTTGGCTCATTGAGTCCACACCGACGCACTTAAGCCTATCCACCCTATCCTCGTGACCCAATAACCCCTCCTAACCTTTTTTGTACACCGAGGGCAATTTCACATGGCCAATCCACCTAACCAGGTCTTTGGACTGTGGGAGGAAACCGGAGCACCCGGAGGAAACACACGGCGACACAGAGAGAACAAGCAGACTCCACACAGACAGTCACCCGAGGCCAGGTACGATGGGAGAGCTGGCGGGCGTCGCTCATCATCAGGGTCAGTGTTAAACTTTTGCACTTCCTAAATTCCATCCCCTCTTAGCTCTGTCAGGACGCAGATCCGTGGCCCACTGTCTGCCGATTGTGAACCATTTCCTTGGCAGTAGTTTCTCACTGCCTAGGCCACAAGCCTCCCTCTACTGTAGTGGGATTGAACCCTTGCAGTTGGCATTAATCTGCACCACAGACTCTCCATCCAGCCAACTGAGTCTCCAATCACTAAATATAGGATAAAATAAGACCATGACTTTCTGTTCCGGAGAAGTTCGATCTCCTTAGTGGGTGCCGGGAACAGCTTGAACTTTGACTCCCAAGGGGAGAAACCGATTTGTCTTCATAATGAGCCTATAGTTGGCCAATTAATAATTGCCTGCTTTAGCAGGTAATGCTTGAAGATAACGAATGTCAAATGTTAATGCTGTTGATCAGCCAGGAACTCCGAAGTAATTTTGCGTGTGCTTTCAGGAGAATACGTATAAATTTCAAGAGGCCAGAAAAACATCTCCAGTAAATATGCTGAATTATTTTACAGTTTTGCTGATCTAATTGCTTGTTAGTTTTCATTCAAAGGCCTAACAGAAAGAATCACGGAATCATTACAGCACAAATCATTCGGCCCATGTCTAACCTGTGGCTCAATACTACCTTCCTTCACCTACAAAATGACGCTGTATTGGCTATCAACCTGAGCTGTCAATTGAATGACTGGGGGGGCAGCACGGTGGCGCAGTGGTTAGCCTGTGTGCCTCAAGGCGCCAGGTTCGATCCTTGCTCTGGGTCACTGTCCGCGTGGAGTTTGCACATTCTCCCCGTGTTTGCGTGGGTTTCGCCCCCACAACCCAAAAGATGTGCAGGCGAGGTGGATTGGCCACGCTAAATTGCCCGTAGTGTCCTAATAAAAGTAAGGTTAAGGGGGGGGTTGTTGGGTTACGGGTATAGGGTGGATACGTGGGTTTGAGTAGGGTGATCATGGCTCGGCACAACATTGAGGGCCGAAGGGCCTGTTCTGTGCTGTACTGTTCTATGTTCTATGTTCTAAATTGCCCCTTAATTGGAAATAATTAACTGGGTACTCTAAATTTATTTTTTTTAAATTGAGTGATTTGGCCGTTATTTTGAATGTTAAATATAGTTCAAAGGATTTTCAAAGTAGCGATTTAACGTGACTACCATGTCCTCTCTCCAGGATTTTAGTATGGCATTCAAGTTGATTAAGCGGCAGTAATAGCATTATGTTGCTGAATGTCATTGGGACGTACAAAGTCTGTTAATGATGAGATCTAGCACAGTCGTGCACTAATCAATCACTTGTGACTCTGGCATCTTGCTGGACTGCTCAATGGCCGTTTTCTCTCTGGTGATATCGGGACTGTTGGCTGGAATTTGGACAAAACCATACATCATAATCGAAGGTGGTCGCTGATGAGAGGATTGGGCAACGCTTCACCCAGAGAATGATTAGAATGTGGAACTTGTCACCACAATGGGGTACTTGTGGTGAATAAGAAAATACATTTATTTGGGTGGGGGGGGGGGGCGCAGGGGGGGCTAGATAAATACATGAGGGAGGGAGGTAGGAATGAGTAGAAAGGACTCCTGTTGGATTGGATAAAGGATGGTTGGAGGAGAGCCGTGTGGGGCAGAAACAACGTCATGTCCCAGTTGGGCTGAATGGCCTGCTTATGGGTTGCAAATATTAGGTAAGCACTGAGTGGTAATAATGGACAGCCAGCAAATAGCCTTGACCCTGTTGCAGTGACTTCCTTCCGGGCTGTTTTATTCTCGCTACTCTCCCAAGTACCAGTCTAATTACACTAGTTTGTGGAATGCTTATGAGGCCCTTTGACAGGCAGATTCCATAATGTTGGAGAGAACGTCATTTCCAGCTGTCCATTTAAGCAGTCAATTTAAGTTCTAATTTAAAGAGATGATGAAAACTGAAATGTTTTTTTAAAAATTCAGCTAATGGTTTGTGCATTAATGCATAAATGTAATTTCTTTCAACCAGTTTCTTGGTGTTTCTTTATTGGATCAAATCCTGTGCAGAATGTTTGGGTAATGCCAGGTATTGTTGCTAGTGGCACAGTCCAGCTGGCTGCCCAGAAACTTGTTGTGGGTTCTATCGGGGCAGGGAGATTCCTGAAGGTGGTGCATTGGGTCAGATGTTTCTCTCACTATCGCTGTGTTAGCGTCACCTCAGGGTCAAAGATGCAGTTTAATTGAAAACAGCACCCGGTGACAATGTTCAGTGAGTTCGCCCAGCCCAGCATGCTTTATGCTTTTAAGTGGTGCAGGATGTTGGGGAGATCAATGGTTGCTCGGGGTGGGATTCCCCACCCTCCTATCCGCAATGTTTCTCAGCGGCACGCCGTTCGCTGGTGGCGAGATCTCTACTCCCTCCGTCGTCGATGGGGATTCCCATTAAAACCACCCCACAGCACCTGGAAACCTGCAGGCGGGTGTGACCAGCGAACAGCTGGAGAATTCTGGCCGAGATCGGAATGCGTGACGTTTTTGATTCATTTTACAAGATGTGAGCTTCGCTGGCTAGTCCAGTGTTTATTCCTCATTCCTAGTTGCCCTGGAGTTTGTGAGCTGCCTTCCTGAACCGTTGCAGTCACTGAGGTGTAGGTACACCTACAGTGCTGTTAGGGAGGGCATTCCAAGATTTTGACACGGCGACAGTGAAGGAACGGTGATATATTTTCTATGTTATCTGTGCCACAGAGCAAACTGCTATCATTGTAGGGAGTGCTTTACCTTAAAAGAGTACAGCACTGGAATTAATCTTCTAGTAAGTTAAATACCGAAATGTGATGGCAGGTGGCCCCGAGGGTTTCTTCAAATCTGTCGGCTCAGAATCTCGAGTTTGAAAGTTACGCTCTGCTGGAGGGTCAAGTAAACACATCAGAATATCACCTGGCTCAAACCTCATTGTGTTGATGCTTCTGTTGGCTCCGCCCCTCGGGGCAGGTATATAATTGGCAGACCTGTGGCCAGCTCTGTGCGAGAGCAGCAGTAGGCTGGCATGCTTTTTAGCTTATTAAAACCACTGTTCTCTTCTACAACTTGACTTGTGTGAATTGATGGTCCATTAGCAATGATCATGCTTTTCAAAGAGAGACTTTAATTTCATTCCCCATTGTTTGAGCTCTTCAAATAAATAACCTTTCCACAGCAATTTGGTTTCAGCACCAATGCAATATAATTCCCGGTGTACTGACCAACATCTACCCCTCAATCAGATGATCTGCTCGTTACCACATGGCTGTCTGTGGGGTACGCACTGTGCGCAAATTACAACAGTGACTGCACATCGAAGGGACTTGATTGGCTGCGAAGCACTTGGGATATCCTGAGGCTCTTTAGAAATTCGTAAAAAGGTTTCCGGCAGCACTTTACATTATTGTGCAGCCCTTTGACTCTTTAACATCTGAATCCTTTTTATTATTGCCCACCCTGTGCCAGTGATTCAAAGGCAGTGGAGATCTGCTCCAGTTTCCTGTTGGGAGAGTGACACAGGGTGGTTATTATGGGCCGATCGAATGGCCATGCTGCCTCGCTGCCTCTCTTTCTCCCCCCCCCCCCCCCCCCCCCCGAAGAGCAGCGTACCGCCACGCAACATGGCCAATAGAAGCTGAGAGACCCCCACTTCCAGGATCTACCCGGGAAGCAACGTCTCTCGAGATCTATTGTGATGTAAATCCTGCCTGTTGTGGGCGGGATCACTTTCTGAAAAATCTGCATATTAAAGCGAGACCGCCTTGTCTCATTCTAATATGCAGCTTCCCGAGGCGTTAGGATTTATCCTCCACCTCGGAGATAGGGCAATTCGGTGCTGGTCTAGACAAAACAGGACCAGACGGAACGGCACTTGTGGCGTTCTCCCAAAGGATCGGAGATCCCCAGGTGCATGTCCTTTGGACAGGGTGGTGCACTGTCACTGCTGGTGCCACCCAGGCACCCTGGCAGGGCCAGCCTGGCACCCTAGTAGTGCCACATGTGTACCAGATTGGCACTGCAAAGGTGCCCAGGTGACACTGGCAGGGGCACTACAAGGTACCAGGTTGGCACTGCCATGGTGTCACGCTGGTACTTTCCATGCGGTGGTGATTGGGCCGATGGTTCCCTGCGCGGGATGTTAATGGGGATGTAGGGACCCCCATCACTACATCCACATTATCCCCCAGGAGGCAGGTAAACTATGGGCTGAAAGGGATAATTACACCAGGAAAACCCCTCCCTGGTAATCGAGCAGTTCGGGTTTACAAGGTAACAGTACCATTAAAAGACTGTATATGAGGGCAGCACGGTGGCGCAGTGGGTTAGCCCTGTTGCCTCACGGCACCGAGGTGCCAGGTTTGACCCTGGCTCTGGGTCACTGTTCGTGTGGCGTTTGCACATTCTCCCCGTGGTTGCGTGGGTTTTGCCTCCACAACCCAAAAGATATGCAGACTAGGTGGGTTGGCCACACTAAATTGCCCCTTAATTGGGAAAAAATGAATTGGATACTCTAAATTTATATTAAAAAAGAATGTATACTTACTGTGCAAAGTGTTTATCTGCTCATGCCAGCCTGAGGGTTTAGAATTGCACATTGGGAGAATAAACCCATCGTCTTTGTGAATCCCTTGGGGAAGAGAATATGGTAATTTACTCCCAGACATCTTGACTGAGAATGATAAATCAGTCGCTTGTCTTCCAATTTTTCTCTCTCCCAGTAATGATATGACAGCGTTCCTCTCCTTCCATCATATAATGGAGGTGAAAAGATATGTATTTTCAAAGTAATTCTTGCAGCATTTTGTTGCTGGTGGATTGTGCGACTAAATGAGGATTGCACTTTATGATATAGGTTTATTTGGGTGGCACGGTGGTGCAATGGTTAGCACTGCTGCCTCACGGTGCTGAAGACCCAGGTTCGGTCCTGGGTCACTGTCTGTGTGGAGTTTGCACATTGTCCCCGTGTCTGCGTGGGTCTCACCCCCACAACCCAAAGATGTGCAGGGTAGGTGGATTGGCCATGCTAAATTGTCTCTTAATTGGGGGGGGAAAAAAAGAATTGAGTCCTCTAACTTTATAAAAACAAACAATATAGGCTTATTGAAATGCCTGAAACATTGTCACTACCTTAAATCTCTTTCATTCAAGGCAAAGGACTTGCCCTATTCTCTATTCATGCCTTGTGTGCTTTGCAAACGTCAGTGTCCATTGTGAGTGACTTGTGCCAACCTGATTTCTGTATTGAAGATAGCATCTGGAATCTCTCCCTAACCCAGTAGATCAATATTATTACATTACCATTGCAGAGGAATTGGTTCATCTCCTTTATTTTATTGCATTAGCTCAAGGTTAATTTTTTTAAATTGTTCTTTTAGAGGGAAGGGTATGTAACTACCAAATTCTAATTCTTAAAATTGTGAACGAACACTCAACTTGCCCGGATGAGTGCAGCTCCAATGACACTCTAAGTTCGACCACACCCATCACCTAAACATCCTTCCTCCACCAACACACAATGGCAGCCGTGTGTACCATCGACAAGGTGCACCTCAGCAATTCGCCAAGGCTCCTTCAACTGCCTTCCAATCGCGTGATCTCTACTACCACCTAGAAGGACAAGGGCAGCAGATATATGGGGTCACCACCACCTTCAGGTTTCCTTTTGAAGCCACTCACCTATCCTGACTATTTCGCCGTTCTTTGACTGCCGCAGGGTCAGAATCCTGGAACTCCCTCCCCAACAGCTACCTACACCACATGGACTGCAGCGGTTCAAGAAGGCAGCTCACCACCACCTTCTCGGGGGCAATTAGGGGTGGGCAGCAAATGCTGGTCGAGCCAACGAAGCTCGCGTCCCATTAACAAATAAGGAAATAACCTTAAATTGCACACAATAGTTAATTCATCCTCCCATCTTCCCATCATTTTAATAGTGGGTTATCTCTTCTGGGAGTTCCCTTTCCTCGCAATGTGTAGAGAAATTTTACTTTTGAGCAATATGCAGTTGAGCACCTGTCCGATGGGATGTCCTCACCCTCAGCTTGAACTCGAGGGCATGGGCAGCATTTAAGGGCAAGAGAATGGGAGTCTCCAGCCACTGGAAACATTTGAGATTTCTCGGCTCCAACTGCAGTCAGAGCTCCCAACATCAGTTGGACGCTGATAGTCTTGAGCTATTACTGAAATGTTCATCACAAACACCCTTCAGGGCCGCTGTGTTACAGTGAATCATGGAGCAATCCCTTAAGTTGATTAAATCAACCAACACAAAGTGCTGTTGTTCTGCCATAAAGACCGGCCTAACGTGTCGCTGGAGAACCACAAACACCACGGGCGCGATTCTCCGCTGCCCACGCCGGTTGGGAGAATAGCGGGAGGGCCTCCTGACATTTTTTGCGCCCTCCCGCTATCCCCCACCCCCCCCCCCCGCCCGACCCACGTCACGTAAAAAACGGCGAGCGGCGATTCGATGGGCCGAGCGGCCGGGCCTTCACGCCGGTTTTATCACAGCAGCAAACACACCTGCTCGCTGCCGTCGTAAAAACGGGCGCAGGATGCCCGTTAGGGGCGGGGGCACCACCGTTGTGCTCGGGAGGGGACAGGCCCGCGATCGGTGCCCACCGATCATCGGGCCTGCGTCCAAAAGGGACGCACTATTTCCCCTCCGCCGCCCGACAAGATCAAGCCGCCACATCTTGTCAGGCGGCGGTGGAGAAATGCGGAACCGCGTAATGGCGTGATGACGTCACCCATGCATGCGCGGGTTAACGACGGTCGTTTAGGCCGCGACGCCGTGATTCCCAGGGTCCCGCTCCTAGCCCCGATTGGCGGGGGGGGGAGAATCGGGTCCTGGGAACGGGCGTGAAGGCTGCCGTGAAACACGGCCAGTTTCACGGCAGCCTTTATGACTCTCCGCATTTGCGGAGAATCTCGCCCCATGTTACATTGCTTTTCAATTGGATTCATAACCACCCAAAATCCCGGCTCAGAATTTAACTCCAATTTGGACTGCGTCTCTCTCTGATCTTTTATTTTGTGCTGCGATGATCGGTATGGGCTCCACATTTCTGGTTATAATTTTTGAACCAAAGTTTATGAAATGGTTATGACGGCCTTTCCTCAATTTTAAGAAATAACCATGAGTGCTGGTGGAGTTGTTTGCAAACTTCTTTTAAGCTTTTGTTTTGAATTGGTGAACGTGATTTTAATCCTGATGTTTTTATTTTCCTTTTGGGTAAAATGACTGGTGGTTCATTAACTTCCTTACTGACTATGAATTTGAACAAAGCACAATGATTGTGTGGCACATTAACCGTGTATAAAAACACTGGTGCCTGGGCTATTGTATGTATTGGGCCTGGCACATCATCCATAATCTTGATAGCAGCATCACTTGTTTCGGAAAGCTACATTAATCACTAGGCAGATTGCCGAGGAAAGTGTCTGCGAGCGCGAACTCGCTCGGGTCATTGTGATCCTGTGTTGAGGCTTGAAGATCACTTTCAGATAGATGTGTTCTCGGATAACGTTGACTAAAACTATTTTGAACTGAATGGCTTCCTCGTTGTCAGCTGATAGTCTCGTCTTTTCTCTCACTAGTGTTTCCTGTCACGTTGAAGGGCGTGCTCTACTGCGGCACGGTGGCACAGTGGTTAGCACTGCTTCCTCACAGAGCCAGCGACCCAGGTTCAATTCCGGCCTTGGGTGACGGTCTGTGCGGAGTTTGCACGTTCTCCCCGTGTCTGCGTGGGTTTCCTCCCACAGTCCAAAGATGCGCAGTAGGTGGGTTGGACCTGCTAACTCGCTGTGGAACTGTATTGCTAACCACTACCACCGGGTTGCTCCAAGTGCCTTGTTCTTATATCTGTAGCCTTGTATCTCAATGGCTTGGAGAGGAAAGAGTGCTCTCAACAGTGCAATTAAAAATCTGTTTGGTGAATTATTTTATTTTATTTCATTTATTGTCGCATGTACTGAAGTACAGTGAAAAGTATTTTTCTGTGGCCAAGGGAACGTACACAGTACGTACATAGTAGACAAAAAAGAATAATCGACGGAGAACATTGACAAATGGTACATCGACAAACAGTGATTGGTTACAGTGCAGAACAAGGGGCCAAACAAAGCAAATACATGAGCAAGAGCAGCATAGGGCGTCGTGAATAGTGTTCTTACAGGGAACAGATCAGTCCGAGGGGGAGTTGTTGAGGAGTCTTGTAGCTGTGGGGAAGAAGCTGTTCCCATGTCTGGATGTGCGGGTCTTCAGAATTCTGTATTTTTGATTCTCACGAGACCAGAATGCTGCCTCTTTACCTTGCGACTGGATAGATCCACACCCTCCTGGATTGTATCTAACAATAATGCAGTCCAATTAACAGGTGTCAGAAGTGAGGGGGTGACCTGTGCAAGCTGTGTTGCTGCAGGTTTTATTCTGAATTGTTTCTAAGGAATATATTTCGGCTGTTCAAGGCTACCGGGTGCCCTGAGTTCTTATTCATTGTAAACACCATCTAGAGCTTGTCAGTACTGTACTTGATTAGGGAAACAAAGGTAGTTTTAAGTGATTTATATTTGTATTGGTAAACATTAGAAATAAGGTACAGTTTTAAGTGGGTTTAATTTAATGTTTCTGTGCCTGGAAAGGTAAAACCTATACATACTGGACGAAGGTGTTATTATGTATGGGGCTGGTTAAGTTCCGTGTTTCCATTGTACTCGGGGAAAGGACTACAGTGTGAAAAATAAATGAAAGGCAGTAGTATGTGGCCGTTGCTTAGCAACTGGACATTTTTGGAAGGTAAAAAGCTTTTAAGCTTTAGTTTGGGCACTTTGAGAGCAGTTGGAGACAGGATCTCGTGAAGTGAGCATCTCTCCACTCTGCCGAAAGACTGGACAGGATGCTGCAAAGAGGCAGGTTTCCTACGGTTCAAGTTACAGTCCAGCCAATCGGAGAATTGGGACAGAAAGTGTCTTTAAGAAGTCTGTACTTAAGTGAACAGAGACCAAAGTATTGTTCAGAAGAATTCCAGGGAGAGTAAATGAGGTGTTCTGAGTTAAAACGACAGTTGCAGACCTCGGTGGTAGATGAAAAGTTTGTTGGCATTTTTAACACCGCCTGGGAATCAAAAGTTAAAGCAGTTGTGAGAAGTTTGCACAGCAAAACTAAAGGGATTGGTGAAAAATCCTGGACCGGGTTCACTGTTAAAAGTGAAACTTTGTTTGAAAGGGTTACTTGTGAAATCTGGAGTTGATTTTGGAATGCAAACCACCAAGGGAAAGCATTATTATGAGACTGATTTAAGGCATGTTTATGGGAGTGGTGTTTGGAAACTCTGTGACAATCATCTGGAGGGATTCTGAGGAGGAATTCAATACACTTACTTGGGTTCTTTGGTGGAGTGCGTCTATTTAACTGCCACTATCTTATGTACTTATAAAGGACTATTCGTTTAATGAGACCATTGTAATTTAAGATGTGCTTTGCAATCCATGTTGATCTTTAAATCTGTTTGTTAAGCTAAGGGGGGAGGGGGTGGAGTAAAGAAGTATTGTATTATAATCCAATTTTTCATGTTTAGTAAATGTTTTTTTTTTCTTGTTAAAACTAATTAGCGGTCCTGTGACTTCCTCCACGTATTTATATTAAAAAATATATAAGTTATGGTCTTTTGAGCCCCAGTTCCATTCTAGGACCTACCATCCAGTTAGAACATCAACCGGGATTGTAACACTTTCTTGAGAATTTTGTTTTTTGTGAGTCAGACATTTTGGTTATTCAGAAAATAGAATTCATGACCAAACCTTCCCACCTGCCTTTAAGCAGCTTAATTGTCTGTTTTGGTTGTGTAAATAAATGTAACTTGAAGCAAGACCTCTGTGACAAAGTAATGCATCCAAGTAGCAAAGGCCGTTTTACGCTGGAAGTCAGAACAAGACATTTTAAGGGTTGTGGGGTGCATGCGAGTGAGTGTTTCCAGGATAATGTCAATTGTTGGGTTTTAATCGTTTTCTAAAAATGTTTTTATTGATTTTCATCTTTTTATGGGACAGAGTCTGGCATACAGAGCTCCCTTAGAGAGGTGAGCAGAGACACGAACCGAAAGAGGTTGGGTTTTAACTTAACTGATCAACTGTATTTGTTTAAAGTGGGGGGCACGGTAGCGCAGTGGGTAGCACTGTTGCTTCACAGCGGCAGAATCCCAGGTTCGATTCCCGCTTGGGTCACTGTGCGGAGTCTGCACGTTCCCCCCGTGTCTGCGTGGGTTTCCTCCGGGTGCTCCGGTTGCCTCCCACAAGTCCCGAAAGATGTGCTTGTTAGGTGAATTGGACATTCTGAATTCTCCCTCTGTGTACCCGAACAGGTGCCGGACTTTGGCGATTAGGAGATTTTCACAGTAACTTCATTGCAGTGTTAATGTAAGCCTACTTGTGACAATAAAGATTATTTTTTTTAAAAAAAAGAATATATCTACTCTCTTCCCCGCCAAATTTTTAAAATAATTATTTCACGGGATGTGGGCGTCGCTGGATGGGCCAGCATTTGTTACCCATCCCTAATTGCCCTTGAACTGAGTGGCTTGCCAGACTCTTTCAGAGGACAGTTTAAGGGTCAGCCACATTGCTGTGGGTCTGGAGTCACATGTAGGCCAGACCAGGTAAGGACGGCAGATTTCCTTCCCTAAAGGACGTTAGTGAACAAGTCGGGTTTTTACGACAATCGACAATGGTTTTCACGGATCACCGTTGCGCTAGGTTTCAATTCCAGCAACGTTTTTGATTGAATTAAATTCCGCCAGCTGCCATGGTGGGAATTGAACCTGTGACTGGGGCTTCTGGATTACTAGTCCAGTGATGTTACCACTACACCACCCCCTCCCCCACAAGCGACAGTTCAAAAAGAAATTTCATTGGCTATTTTTAGCCAAAAGGGTCATATCAATGTATCCTTTTCTTTGGATAGTCTTCTTCAGATTTATTTAATCAGATAGTATGCTCTACTATCGAGTCTTGAGAACGTGGCCCATGTTAGCTCATCACGCACAAGGAGGTACTTAAGCCTATCAAGCCTATGCCCATATTATTGTGATGAATGTCCCACCATGTTTACAGTCTTAGCCCTTGACCAAAGTCTGTTCCATGTTTGAAAAGGTGGCTGGGATCTGATGAAGTTCTCACGCCATTAATCACACTGGTCAACAGATGCTCCTTTTTGAAAGGCTGCCATTGTGCCTTCAGGGTTTGGTGAATTACTTAACGTTGTTTATTTTCTGTTGAGCTCTTCTGTGGGTGCAGATCTACTTGGCTGTCGCGCAGTGCGTGCTTGACTCTGGCCGGAGCTGCTTGAGCACTGCATTCCGAAGATGTAGATTTAATTTCCATCCTTGAGAAAGTCTTGGTGTTGCAACATTGTTTAGCAGCCTTAGCTTCAAAGGCAATCTTTTCAGGCCATCTAACAGCAGGTCAAACACCCACCTTAAAAAAGAAATGGTGCGTTTATGTCAACCTGATATGCACATGGAGATGAGTGAAAGTCAGGAATGTCAACTCCCATCATCCTTGAACCAGCCTCTAGCAGTTTTGAGGATATCGCCTATTTGTCTTTGCCCCCGCACCTCAGCTTTTATTATCCTGCTCCTCAGCAACAACCTGCCTTTCTGTTACTTCTGTATCACAGGAGTAAAACCTCAAAAATAATTTCCTCTTCTCCTGTGACAAACACCCAAGTCGCGGTGAAGTGAGAAAATGGGAGGGGCGGTGATCAGGCCAAAGGTCATGGCAGAACAAGATCTTGAGTTAATTTGTGGAAGTGAGAAGGGGGGGGGGGGGGGGTGGTGGGACAATCTGGAGGGGAAAGTTCCAGTGTAAATAAAATTGTTCTCATTCGGAACTTGTGCTTTGCATCAGTGTGGAGTTGCTCACAGTTGTTCTCCAGGTGTGGCGACTGTCAATTCTAGTGGAACCCAAATATTTTGTAGAATATACAATCTATAAGTTTGCAGATGATTTGACTGTGGTGGGTCGTATTTCAAATAATGAGACTGCAGTAGGGAGGTAAATCACTTGGTTGCATGGTGTAACGAAAATGACCTCTCCCTAAATGTCGGAAAGACCAAGGAACTGATCATCGATTTCAGGAAATCTGGGAACCCCCACTCTTTCTCCCCTCCCCCCGGTCTGTATCAATGGCTCCAAAGTGGAGATGGTCGATAGCTTTAAGTTTGTCTTTAGCATGACCCAAAGTGCCATGTAGTATTTTAAAATGTTGACACTGTAGGAAACATGGCAACGAATTTGTCAATGTTTGACATGTTGGTCTTGGCATCCTTCTGGTTTTCTGGTGATGAACGTGTTGACTGTAAGGGACATTGATGTGCTATCTAGGGACAGGGAGAGATTGTTGATGTTTTTCCTATAGATGGCCAGAATCTGGCACTCCACTTGCCAAAAGCAAGCCAGAGTGCCTGATTGCAGGCCAGCGTATGCTGTTTAGAGTGCTGAATTAATTCACATTATTGGTTTAAAAAGTCCCACCTCACTTGATGATGGAAACGGTGACACAGTGGGTTCGCACTGCTGTCTCCAGTGCCAGGGATCTGGGTTGGATTCCAACCTCTGGTGACTGTATGGAGTTTGTACGTTCTCCCTGTGTCTGCTTGGGTTTTCTACGGTTTCCTCCCAAAGTCCGAAGATGTGCAGGCTAGGTGGATTGGGTGTGCAAAAAATGCCCCTCGGTGTCCAAACGTGGGGGATTGAACCTCGGTAGGGTGATCTTTTAACGGGTCAGTGCAGACTTGATGATGGGCCGAATGGCCTCCTTCTGCACTGTAGGAATTCTGTGATGGAGTGGAGATTGTTGAAGTAGCATCTGAAAGTAACTAGGGCAAAGATACAGCTTTGAATTCCTGCAGCAATGTCCTCGGGCTAGGCTGATCAAACTATTTTGATATGTGCAAAATATGATTTCAGTTGTTGGAAAGGTTCTGCTTGGCTCCCTGCTGTTCACAGTTTTCCCCTTCCTCGAGCACCTCTTATTCCTATTCTTTAGTGACTATTGAAGTTGCGCGGTAATATTTGTACTGACAAAGAAAAGGCATGCTGCTGAAGATTTCTATCTTGCACTTGGGACAGAATTTTCAAGAATACAAATTGTAAAGGAAACAACAAGCCTTTGTTTAGTTGCAAAAGGTGCAACATGTAGACGTGTTCCTTCTGTCTGCAAAAGTCAGGGTCCTGTGTATGAATAGGAGATGAACCACACTGCTTGGGGGACAGCCATTCCCTGGTTTCTTCCCCATGGCCTGGCTTCAATTTGCAGTTAACTGTTCCCTGGTGCATTCTTCATGGAAATGCATCTGCCTCTGAGTCCACTTTCTGACCAATCAGCATGCTGTTCTCCTGCAGTATAAACTGACCTTCCCCTTACCATGTTAATTCCTGTGAATTCTGACCCAATGAGTGCGATAAAAAGCTTTGATTACTCTTTTCTTCAGTCATACTTGAAGTCTGTACTACCAAACAACTATAAGTTTTAAATTGTGTTGGATAGTTGCTAGCGACAACCTGCAGTAGAATATGAACACTTGCAAGCCACTCACTTTCCCAGTAGTAAATGCTAGTTTTGACACAGTAAGTTGATATTTATTTCCTTATCTGGTTTCACCAGGAGGATTATCATCCAGTATCGCCGAAATGGTTGATGTACCACAAGCTTTTAGAAATTACCAACTCATGTTCTCTGTTTGGATTTACTGCATGGTTTCATGAATGTGTACCACAACTGTTGTCTTATCTCGCAAGCAAGCACTGAAGTAGCGTCATGTACTCTTGACGAGGTCAAAAAATTGCTCTTCGGGTCCAGTTCAACTCTTTTTGATTAATTTTTCTCTCTAATGCGTTCAGTTATTAAGCTTGTGCAGTGTTTAATCAGATTCATGAGATTGGATTTTTAAAAATATATATATCGTTCGTGGCATGCACGCATCGCTGGCTAGGCCAGCGTTCATTGCCCATCCCTAATCTCTCTTGAGAAGGTGGTGGTGAGCTGTATCCTGCACGTCTCTGAGGTGTAGGCACGCCCCACTGTTCTGGAGGGAGTTCCAGGATGTTGACACAGCGACAGTGAAGGAACAGAGATCTATTTCCAAGGCAGGATTGCGAGGGGAACCTGCAAGTGGCAAACGCACTGGTTGCTTTTATTTCTTTCATATTAATTGATGAAGAATGGTGAATATGTTCCAATAAAGGGGAACCCAGTTGGTATTTCATGAGCCACATGCAATTCTGCTAATATTATAACATTTCTGGCCCTAGTTACAAACTCAACACTGATTTGTTTTCCATAAGGGGGGGGGAGACTTATGTATTTGTGGGTGGAGCCAATAAACCCATTGTTAAAGAAGTGAAGAGCACACTCTATGGAGTCCTTACAACCTCAACCACACTGTTAACTCTGTTATTACAATTATTTATATTATTCCTTTTCCCTGCCAAGTTGATGCTCAGTAGCAACAAAACATATTTCAAACCTTCAACTCGACAAGGGCAATCCACATCCAACAACCTGCTCTGAAAACTCCACCACAGCAGCTGAGACACTCGACAACATTCTAAAACAGCCAACAACATTCAAAATAAAATAGCTCGCAGCATTCTTCTCTTTTGATTGAAAAGCAAAAGTAAATTTGTTCCATTTCACAATGCTAAAGGATCATTTATAAAAAAAAAAAATTTCCTGGCTCCAGTCTGTTTCTTAAATTGAGATTTTTCTTGGGACTATATCCCATCTCTCTGCCAAATCCTATGTTGAACTCCATCCGTTACTTTTGAAGATGTATTGTTAGCAAGAATACCAAAGAACAGGGGCAAAAGCACCTCTCTCCATCTTAAATCATAAAAGCAAATTGGAAAAACCGTTATTGAAGGAATGTTGATATTCATTGTAAATGAATGGGAATTAGGCAGCAGTTCTTGTCCAATATGCGCTGGAGAGCAATGGTCATGGCAGAATTGTCAGAAGTTATTTGTTCAATCAGCAACTGCTCGGCAGAACGTTTGTTTAATCAGTTCTTCTGACCCCCAAAATGTTGCCATTTGATGAGAGGTGTTGCTAATTACTTTTGAACCTTGTCCTGTCTTTGGAAATTTGTGTACACTTTGTGCTGCAAAAGAAATGACTCTAAATTGTTGCCCCTATATTAAACTGCGTCATGGGGTGCTGTTTTTTGCCTGGCAGACTCAGTTCAAGTCCAAGAGCAGTTCTTTACTCAGCTATTGGCCAAGACGTTTGGAAAAAAGTTTTGTTAAATATTTTATTAAAATTAAAATAAATTTAAAGTGCCCAATTCATTTTTCCCCCCAATTATTAAGGGGCAATTTAGCGTGGCCAATCCACCTAACCTGCACATCTTTGGGTGTGGGGGTGAGGCCCACACAGACACGGGGAGAATGTGCAAACTCCACATGTGGAGGGCGTCGGGGTCGAACCTGGATCCTCAGCACTGTGAGGCAGCAGTGCTAACCACTGCGCCGCCATTGGCTAAGGTTAATGTTTGCAAGTGCTGGAGTTGAACGTCAACACAACCTTTTCTGGCCTGTGAGCAAAATTCCATCATGAAATGAAAATGAAAATCGCTTATTGTCACGAGTAGACTTCAACGAAGTTACTGTGAAAAGCCCCTAGTCGCCACATTCCGGCGCCTGTCCGGGGAGGCTGGTACGGGAATCGAACCGTGCTACTGGCCTGCTTGGTCTGCTTTAAAAGCCAGCAATTTAGCTGAGTGAGCTAAACCAGCCCCAGAACGCTGACCGCACTGCACGTATGCAAATCTCCCCGGAACAGCCAATCAGAAGCTCTGCTCTGCTGCCCTCTGCTGGATCATTGGTGTATTCTCCTAAAGCAAGTGATGTTGAACTTTTTATTTTCAATAAATTGCTGCAGAAATGTTTAGATCTTAAATTCTTGAACTGTTGAGCGATTCCCTGGCCTCTACCACTGCTATTCCACAGAAGACAAGAGCTGTCCCTTTAAACCTCATTAAGCTGGCTGTGCAAAACTGAAACATAGTGAAACAATCGTAGGACCAAAATAGGAAAATAAGCTACGCTAAAGTATATGGGCATAACCTTAAAATTTCTTCTGATACAGTTTGTGGGTTAAAAAAAAAAAATTATTGCTTAATCTGAATGTGTGAATTCCCAACTATTAGTATTTTAACAATGTCATTAAGTGGTTTCCTTTGCAAGCAGTTTATATATTGTGGCTGAGGAAGGGAAGTTGACCTGCTCTGATTCCAAAAGTGCCATGGGATCCGTTGGAAATGAAGGGCAGAAGATTATTTTGTTCAAAGTGTTGCCTCGGGCACAGAGGTGGATAAATTTAGGGTACCCAATTTTTTGTTCCAATTAGGGGGCAATTTAGTGTGGCAAATTCACCCATCTTGTGCATCTTGGGGTTGTGGGGGTGAGACCCATACAGTCACTGGGAGAATGTGCAAACTCCACACGGACAGGGGGCCGGGATCAAACCCGGGTCCTCGATGCCGCGAGGCAGAAGTGCTAACCACTGTGCCGCGCTTCCCTGCTGTATTTTTAAACACTTTGTAGAAACAAAATGGAAGAGGCGAGTCATAAGTGCATAAGATATAGGAGCAGAGTTAGGCCATTTGGCCCATCGGGCCTGCTCCGCCATTCGATCTTGGCTGATCTCTTCCTGGCCTTAACTCCACCATCCTGCCCGTTCTCCATAACCCTTCAACCTGTTACCAATTAAAGTGGAGTCCCGCAATGTCTTGCTCTGATTGAGCTGCCCTGCCAGCATCTTAGATGTTTGAGAGATCAGGATGCCCGATTTTAAAATAATAAAATAAACAAAGGAACTCTACCATAACCAAACACTTCACAATCTTGAATACCTTCACTAGGTCTCCCCTTAAACTTATCCACTCTCAGTGCAGTTTCATCAGCCTCTCCATTTAGCTGAATTCCCTCATTGCTGTAAACATCTGGGTAAACCACCTTCTCCACCTCCTCGCCATCGCCTCGCCATCCTTTTCAAAGTTTGGTGTCAAGATAGAATTCTCTCCTGAGCTTCACTGGCTAGGCCAGCATTGTTATTACACATCCCTAATTGCCCTTGAGCAGGTGGTAGTGAGCTGCCTTCTTGAATGGCTGCAGCCCATTGGGTATAGGAACACCCAAAGTGCTGTTCGGAGGGGTGTGCTGGATTTTGACCCAGTGATGGTGATGTATTTCCCAGTCAGGATGGTATGTGGCTTGGAGGGGAACTTGCAAGTGATGGTGTTCCCATGCATCTGCTGCCATTGTCCTTCAAGATGGTAGAGCTTGTGGGTTAGCAAGGTGCTGACGAAGGAGTCTTGGTGAGTTGCTGCAGTAAATCTTGTAGATGGTACATACGGCTGCCATTGAGTATCAATGGTGGAGGAAGTGAATGTTGGAGGTGGTGGATGTGGTGTCAATCAAGCGGGGCTACTTTGGCCTGGATGGAGTTGAGCTTCTTAATTGTTGATGGAGCTACATTCAGATGAGTAGAGTATTCCATCGGACTCCTGACCTTTGTCTTTTAGATGGTGGAAAGCCTTTGGGGAGTCAGGAGGTGAGTTATTCACCATAAAATTCCCCAGACTCTAACTTGATCTTGTAACCAAAGCATTTATATGATTAGTCCAGTTCCATTTCTGGTCAGTGGTAATCTCCAGGATGTTGATGGGGAGAGGGGTGTGGGGGGGAAGAGAAATTCAACAATAGTAATGCCATTGAATATCAAGGTGAGATCATTGGATTCTCTTGCTGGAGATGGTCATTACCTGGAACTTGTGTGGCGTGAATGTTACTTGCCACGTATCAGCCCAAGCCTGTCTATTGCCCAGGTCCTCCTGCATATGAACATGGACTGCTTCAGTACCTGCGGAGTCCTGAACGGTGCTGAACATTGATGATTTCACAGCGAACATCTCCATTTCTGACGTGACGGAAAGGTAATTGATGAAGCAGCTGAAGATGGTTTGCGTAGGACGCTACCCTGAAGAACTCCTGCAGTGATGTCATGGGACTGAGATGATTGACCTCCAACAACCACAACCATCTTCCTTTTGTACCAGGTATGACACCAACCAGCGGAGAGTTTCCTCCCGTTTCCCACTGGCCCCAGTGTTAATGGGGCTTCTTGATCCCGCACCCTGTCAAACGCAGCCTGGATGTCAAGGACAGTCGCTCTCACTTCACCTCTTGGAGCTCAGCTCTTTTGTCCATGTTTGAACCAAGGCTGTAATGAGGTCAGGAGCCGAGTGACCCTGGCGGAACCCAAACTTGTCAGTGAGCAGGTTATTGCCCAGTAAATGTCACTTGATAGCACTGTCGACAACATCATCCAGCACTTTGCTGATGATTGAGAGTAGACTAATGGAGTGGTAATTGGCTGGGTTGGATTTGTCCTGCTTTTTGTGTACAGGACATGACCTGGGCAATTTTGCACATAGGTGCTAATGTAGCTGCACCGAAACAGCTTGGCTACAGGTACAGCTGTTTCATAAGCACAAGTCTTCAGTACTATTGCCAGAACGTTGTTGGGGCCCAGAGCCTTTGCAGCATCCAGTCTGCAGCATATTCTCGACATCGCGTGAAGTGAATCAAATTAGCTGAAGGCTGGCATCGGCGATGCTGAGGAACTCTGCAGGAGGTCGAGGTGGATCTGCGCTTGACACTTCTGTCTGCTGATTGTTGCAAATGTTTTCAGCCTGGACTTTGTGATGATGTGCTGGGCTCCCCATCTTTGAGGGTGGGGATATTTGTGGAGCCTCCTCGCCAGTGAGTTGTTTAATTGTCCACCAGCATTCACAGCTGGATGTGGCAGGACTGCAGAGCTTGGATCTGATCTGTTGGTTGTGAGATTGCTTAGCTCTGTCTATCACTTGCTACTTCTGTTGTTTGGCACGCAAGTAGTCCTGCGTTGTATCTTCACCAGGTTGACGTCTCATTTTCCAGTATGGCTGGTGTTGCTCCTGGCATGCTCTCCTGCACTCTTCTTTGAACCTGGGTTGATCCCCTAGCTTTGTGGTAATGGTATGTGGGGGACGTGCCGGGCCATGAGTTCACAGATTGTGGCTGAGTACAATTGTGCCGCTGATGGCCCACAGCACCTCATGGATGTCCATTCTCGTGTTTCTAGATCTGTTTCAAATTGAGAGTTGTGCACAGACTAAGGCTTGCCTGTTGTATGCAATGCCCTTATTCCCAAAGCCAAAACGACACTATTCCAAAGTCACCAGGCTTAAAATTACATGGGATATGATTATCTGAGCGCTTAACACAATACTGTAAATTTTCATCTCTCTTAATGGAAGTGTTGAAAATTTAATTTTGATGTGAGTACTATTGTGAATAGGTAATGAAGCCCTGTACTTCGCCAGTGAAATTAAAACAGCCAAGTGTTTTGAAGCAAGTGCTACAAATCAGTGTTATCTGTTTCAATGGTTCAGGTGAATAGCAACCGACTTCTCTCTGGCCGGGGCGCGGGTGAATCAGTGGGATCACGAGGGAGGGTGCATCACTTCTATCACGCGGAACACGATTGTTGACGCAGGGGAACAATGCAGGCAGACAGCATTGGATCCTTTACAAGAGGAGCTGTTAAAACATTTGAAGCGGAGAGAGAAGCAGGCCAATGGGGAAGAGAGCAAGGCAGTGGAACTAGTGTTGGATTGCTCGAACAAAGAGCTGACACACACACACACCTGCGCTGTAAACCTTTAATGATTTTACATGCCTGAAAACTGGATTCATCGCAAAAAAAGTTAAATGGCATTGTGATGCATTCTGGCGGTCAGTTGTGCTTTGAACTCTGAAATAGCAGAGTTGTTGCTGTCTTTCTGAGTGTTCTTGGGACAGAAGTGAGTGCATGGATCTTTAAGGGCTTTTAAGTCTTGTGAGAATGTCATTCTGATTCACTCCATACATGGGATAAACTCCATATTTGTGCACAGTCTCTTGCCGTCATCTCCTGCCTAATCTGGCATTCCCCAAAAGGTAATCCAACCATGCGATTGGAGGGCAGCATTACAAGTCTCCTTTTATAGGACAGCAAAATACCCTGGCATGCACCTGGATGCTAGTATCTGAAACGAAAGAGAAAATGCTGGAAAATCTTAACAGGTCTGGCAGCGTCTGTAGGACTGTAAGAGAAGTGGCAGTGAGTTGAACACTGGATGCACCGTTTCAATTTTATTTCATTTACAGACGTAACCAATGCGTTTGTTGCTTTTCAAAAGCTGGGGGAGGATCTGTTCGAGTTCCTTTTTGTTTTGTGAAGGACTCTGAACGAAAACCTGAAATTAATTTCCTTCAATTGTTGAAAATAAATCACAGTTCGTTCTGCCCCCGAAAGCCAGAGGGGAAAGGATAGAACTGGCCCCAGCCTTTTGTGTAATTTTCTAAACCATTCATTTAGAGATGCACTTTGCAAATGGGCATCTCCTAATCAAACACCATGGCTTCAGTGTATTCCATTAATAGCGTCATAAGCAAACATAGGGCAGCACGGTAGCATAGTGGTTAGCACTATGGCTTCACAGGACCAGGGTCCTAGGTTCGATTCACTGTCTGTGCGGAGTCTGCACGTTCTCCACGTGACTGCATGGGTTTCCTCCGGGTGCTCCGGTTTCCACCCACAAGCCCTGAAAGACATGTTGTTAGGTGATTTGGACATTCTTCCTCTGTGTACCAGAACAGGCGCCTGATTGTGGCGACTAGGGGATTTTCACAGCAACTTCATTGTAGTGTTAATGTGAGCCGATTTGTGACAATAAATATTTATTATTATTATCATCATCGTTATACTCCCAATTAATGTCCACCACCAGGGCACAATTATCACAACTTACCCATTCCTGACTATTTTCTCAGACTCTGGGAAGAATTCTCCCATCCTGCCCGCAGCTGGCATGTGGGCAGAAAAGGGAGCCAAAATGTGTCAAACCTGCCTTTGTAAAATGCAATTGCAATGGCGAGTTAATGGTGCCACTCTTCCTGCTGGCATGTGGCACAAATGCTATTTGCATTCATTTTCATCTCATGAATCCTCATTACAACCTGCTGATATCAGCCTGGCCTTCCAATCGTGTGTCACGCCAGCGGGAAATCCACCTAAAACCTGACGGAGGATGTGGCCATCGGCCTCGGGGTTAATGCAGCAAAGCCTACCTGCCACAGTGCTGCATTGTCCCTGACAGACTGAACACCACCCTGCCGGGGCAGACCGCTTCCTGCGCTCCATCTCCGTGGACACCACCGTGCTGCTGGACCCATGGACCCTCCCCTGTCACCATCTTGGATCTGTACTGTGCCTGGGGTTAGCGAGTATGGGGGGGGTCTCCTTCCATCCCGGTACCACACACCAGTGGCTATCTGGACAGCACTGTGCTGCTGAACCCTTGCAGCAGAGTATGGGGTGGGGGCCTGTTAGTGTGGCGCATTAGGGATGGTTCACGTAATCACTGACGGGTCGGGGCTGCAGTGGTTTGTGAAGGTCATTGTTGTCCATTATCCTCTTTGGAAACGGGGACTATGTTAAGGCGCCCGTAAGTTCAGGAGCCGGAAGACAGGAGTCGAAGAGCGCAGACATTCCTGCTGTGTAATGGAAAGGAGTCACAGATGATGTCTAGGGACTATGTGAACCTCACCGTCAGGAATGTAGGAGGACCAGGAAGCTGGGCTCTGGGGCTCCTTTGGACACGTACTGTTGGTGCCGCTACAGTAGACAGGGTCCAGGGTGCAGATCAATTACACAAGATAGGCACTCTGTTTCCAAGGAAACAACACCTTTTAAAGAGGTACGCACATTAAAATGAAAATCGCTTATTGTCACAAGTAGGCTTCAATGAAGTTACTGTGAAAAGTCCCTAGTCGCCACATTCCGGCGCCTGTTCGGGGAGGCTGTTACGGGAATCGAACCGTGCTGCTGGCCTGCCTTGGTCTGCTTTCAAAGCCAGCGATTTAGCCCTGTGCTAAAACAGCCCCTGTTGGGCTGAGCTATTGGACAAGCTTGGACAAAGTTGGACAAAATTGGTCCAAAATTGGACAAGCTACATCATAGGACAGGAACGCGGCCTTGGAGAGCGAAGACTACAGTGATCAATTGTGCCATCCCATCAGTGAAGGGGAGTCATGGGTTAGAAATTAAAGCCATTCACCAATGGCGATGCAGATTCCATTCATTCGACATGAAAATCGAATGCCCCGAGTTATGCCACGTCAACGAATGGAGTTCAGAGCCACGTTGGTTCAATGATGTCATTCACAGGTTCTCAGCCCCCACTGGGTTCCAGATGTAACACCAATGGAATCCTGCTGACCTCTGTGAGCCCGAGCTCCGTGTGTGTGGGTTCGAGTCCCAGGGTAATGTAGCATAAGGAACAATGTGACCCAGGTTGTCAAAGCTGAGCTGCCCAACTTTTTCAAAGGTCTGTCTTTCACACCTTTTCCCATCCTGGTCTTCAATATCTCTCTTCAATGGCCCAGGATTGTTATTCTGGCCTGCAGGACGGGCACCACCGGAGCAGCCCGAAACCGCACTTTGTCTCAAAATGGGAGAATTCCACCCATTGTTTTTTTTTAATGGATTGCGGTGTAAAATGTAGATGGTAGATGTGCAGGCACGCCTATCTCAATACCATACGAACCATTGCCATTGGGCTCATGGCTGATCCATTTAAAGTGCCTGTAAATGGCACACTGGTTAATCTCGAGCCATTGCATGCGGAGCTGTCACCGCTGTAAAAGCTCAATGGGGTTCGCAACATGTGTCGCTCACTGGCTATTTCCTGCAATATGTGAATTCTATTTTGAGATGGCCAAATATCCCCGGGGCTGAGTTTGTGCTGGTCGGTTTCGTGTCAACACCGCTGGAATATGGGGCAACCGAAAGGTTGGCAAAACCGAATCGGGCAGGAGGCCTGCCAGCTGTTTATTTGCTGTGACATTGCTGATGGTCTGCAACACCGCGCACGTGTATCAACGCATCACTGAAATGAAGTTGCGTGAGACCTGGTTTTGTTTGCATCTAAATCTTATTGGTGTGTTTAGCTGAGGCCAGTTTGTGTTGTTCTTCAAGGGTGAGTGGAGCTCAGAATTAAAAACAGAAAATGTTGGAAATGCTCAACAGGCCAGGCTGCACCTGTAGAGAGGGGAGCAAAATTAATGTTTCGGCAGGGAGGAGAGAGGGGAGCAAAATTAATGTTTCGGCAGGGAGGAGAGAGGGGAGCAAAATTAATGTTTCGGCAGGGAGGTTGGGGGGGACAGGAGGAAGCCAGACGGCCCCTCGAGTCTGCACTGCAACTCTATAAGATCATGGCTGACTTGAATGTGGCCGTATGTCCACTTTTCCTGCCTGCACCCCCCCCCCCCCCCCCCCCCCCCCCCCCCAACTCATGGCCCCCATTAACCCTTGACTCCCTTGCAGGTCAAAACTCTATCTCGCTCAGCACTGGACATAATCAATGGACCAGTCTCCACTGCTTGCTGTGGAAGAGCAGTCCAAAGATTTAATCACCTTCCTTCCCATCTCTGCCTTAAACGGGAGACGTCTTACTCTGAAACTCCCTCTCTCTCGGTTCCTTTTTCACTTTCCTATTTTAGCTCAGGAGTCAGAAGGTCAGCAGGTTGACCTGTATTTTTTTTAATAAACATTTTATTGAGATATTTATGGTTTTACAACAAGAACAAAAGTAAGAAATGTACATGAATTTATAAACATAGTGCAAAAGCTGTCTTCCTCCCTTTATTAACCCCTTACTCTAAGGTTAACTAACCCCCCCTCTGCTGACTATTAATTTTCCGCAAAGAAGTCGACGAATGGCTGCCACCTCTGAGAGAGCCCCAGCATAGACCCTCTTAAAGCAAACTTTATTTTCTCGAGGCTGAGAAACCCAGCCATGTCGTTAACCCAAGTCTCTAAACTCGGGGGCTTCGAGCCCCTCCACATTAATAAAATCCGTCTCCGGGCTACTAGGGAGGCAAAGGTCAAGACGTTGGCCTCCTTCGCCCCCTGAACTCCCGGGTCTTCTGACACTCCAAAGATCGCTATCTCTGGACTCGGCACCAGCTGTGTGTTAAGCACCTTGGACATTGCCCTCGCGAACCCTTGCCAGAACTCTCTCTGCTCCGGGCATGCCCAAAACATGTGGACATGGTTTGCTGGGCTGTCCTTGCACCTCTTACACCTGTCTTCTACCCCAAAAAAGTTGCTCCCTCTCGCTGCCGTCATGTGTGCCCCTTGGACCACCTTAAATTGAATTAGACACTGTTTTCTCTTTTATGTCCCTTTTTAACAGTGATACAGAGCTGTGCAGGTAGCTCCTGGAGGCGAGGATGGATGTGTCTAAAACTTTATATGTGATCGATCATTCCACAAATTAGCACTTCTGCCTTTTACGAAGCGGATCACAGGTGCGACAGAGATTTTTCTGTTGGATATGCAGGCTGGTTGTGTAGCGGCAGCACAGATGGTCTGGGGGACAGATGGCAGGTTCTTTCATGGGGCCCCACAGGGTTACACTGACGGTGAAGGAGGAGCTGATTCAGTCTCAGTGGGAGGACCAGGACGTGGGACATGCGGCAGATGACGCTCGGCAGTGAGACGATACTGAGCCAGAGTTAGATTTTGAATGATGCCTTTACATAAGTCCTGGTTAGTGAGAGTGCTGGTTGGTAATTGTTAGCAGTGCATATTCAGAACATTGTGTTCCAGAGACGCTGGAGAAATGCATAACAGATTTACAACAATGGCACTGGAACTATGAGCTGATGACCAAGAAAGATTGAACCAGCCAAGGCTGCTTTTCTCACAAAAAGAGAGGCTGGTGTCTGTATTTAAGATTATGAAAGGGTAGAGTAGACTTGGAGAAGATGCTTCCATTAGTGAGGAAGATCAAAATGAAGGGCTGTAAATACAACGTTATCTCTAGAAGAGTATTCTGGAGCAACCTGTTTACCCAGTAGGGGTTAGAATGTACAGGTCTCTACTGAAAGGAGTTGCCTAGGTGATTTAAATGTGTTATATTCTTTGCTGTAGCCACAGAGAGAATCGGAGGTGGAACTCATGAAGCTTTATTGAGAAGATGCTGCTCAAACAGGGTACAATGGTGAACGCCACGAAAACCCGGGAAACGCTCTGATGTCATAGCGTAACACATGACATTACAGCAGCCAATAATGTTACTCTGATACATAACAAAAGGAAAGCTAGATATTCATTTGAGGAAGAAAGCAATAAAAATAGTATGGATATGCTGTTGGGTGTGGTGAAGCAAGATGAGAGGAAGCTCGCATGGAGCATAATCGTTTTATAAAATGTTTTAAAGTGCCCAATTATTTTTTTTGCCAATTAAGGGGCAATTTAGCCTGGCCAATCCTCCTATCCTGCACGTCTTTGGGTTGTGGGGGTAAGATCCACACAGACACAGGGAGAATGTGCAAACTCCACACTGACAGTGTCCCGGGGCCGGGATCGAACCCAAGTCCTCGGCGCCATGGGGCAGTAGTACTGACCACTGTGCAGTCCAGCATGGAGTATAATCACCAGCATGGGCCAGTTGGGCTGAATGGCCACTTTCCGGGCTGTATTGTCAATGCACACCTCTACGTCTTTGTAATTTAACTTGGTAAGAAGCCTCAGCGAGCAATGTTTTCCCTGATTCGTAAACACTGAAATTACTTCCCAGTCCATTCTTTTCTTGGGAATTGTGATTGCTGTTCAGATTCCTGTGGTCGGAGTGGGGACAGACCAAATTATGGTGTTAGAAAACCGCTATCAGAGTTCTTCCGTTTGCATTATCATTGAACCAACTACACCCCGACTCCAAAATGCTCAGGAATGCATTTTACTGTATGAACAACATCTGTCTCAGAGCCCAGACCATTGGTTCCTGTAAACCTTCCCACCATTAGCTATGACATAGTGGTATTGTCACTTCACTAGTAAGCCAGAAACCCAGGTTAATCCTCCAGGAGCCCGGGTTCGAATCCCTCCATGGCAGGTGACAGAATTTGAATTCAAAACAGCAATTGGTTCAAATGTGGAACCATTGACAAATACTTTCCTACAAACTGTTTGCATCATTGTCTCTCCCCATCTCCCCAGCGCAGGTGGGCAATGCTTGGGTGATTTATTATTTTTAGTATCAGTATAAGACTATGCACAGACGCACACCACGCACTGTGCTGTCATTTAATGGTCCAAATAGTTCCCTCGTTTGAAGATCGGAGAAGATGGAAGAATCCACTGGCGGATAGTTTATAATTCGCTGCCCATGTTCTGGACTGGCGCTTGTTTAGCGCTTGGAGAAGGATCTGACTTACATGGCTGAGAATCCTCTTTGCCCAAAAGATCTATCTCGCAACTCGGACAAATTAACCTATGGCTTTTGGGGTCTGATTTGTCATTGAGGCGGTTAACGTTTCATCAAGAAGGGTTTGGATTCCGTTTTTGCCAACGGCCACAACTCCGTTCCGGGATTTCTTGAGCAGGATCCAAGTATCAACAGCTTAAAGCGTCATCGGGCTTTTCAATTCCTTGAGTCAATCCCGAGGGGTCGGCTCGCGACTGAACCCGCCAGGAGTGGAGAACAAATGAAATAATTTGTGTCTTTGCTCTGTCGCGTTGGAATCCATTTGATCTGTTCGCAGAAACCAGGAGGTTAGCTGTGCAGCAAGCTCTGTGCATGAGTCTGGTTAATTACTCACTCCTGTTCCACAAGGACTGGCTGGAAATTGGCTTCTCGGCTTTCATAAATATGCAAGCATATTCCGACAATTTGCACAGCTGTCTCGTACAGCAGGAAGAAATATTGTGAGGAAAAATGTCTGGAATAAACGGTGGAGGGAATCCTGACCTTGTGTTTACACCATGAGTATGGAATACCTTGACATCGTCTTTGGGATGAAAATTGTTGCTGAAAGCCCCAGAGCCCAATGGCGGTCCCTGAATCACCTGTCCATTGGTTACGGTTAGAAACTGGCTGCCATTTTGGAGAGTCGGCTGCTCATTCTGTTCCAGTTGCCAGGCAGCCTGGGGACTTTGGAGGTTTTTATAAAAAAATGTATTTCTTTGACAGGATGTGGGTGTCGCTGTCAAGGCTGGCATTTATTGCCCATCCCTAATTGCCTTCAAACTGAGGTGGGTAAATGAAGTTGAGGCAAGTCAGCAATGATCTAGTTCAGGGGTGGGCAAACTTTTCCATGCAAGGGCCACATTCAGAAATTCACAATTTTAAAGGGCCGCATAGTATATTAAGTAAAATAATTACTTCACCCGGTTATGATTCTGGGCGCCTCATATAGAACATAGAACAGTACAGCACAGAACAGGCCCTTCGGTCCTCGATGTTGTGCCGAGCAATGATCACCCTATTCAAGTCAACGTATCCACCCTGTACTAGTAAGTAATCCAACAGCCCCCCCCCCCTCCATTAACCTGGAAAAAAAATATTTAAAAATTTTTTTTTTTTTTAATTTTTCTTTTTTTTTAATGACTTGGTGGGCCACATAAAGACCTTTGGCGGGCCGCATGCGGCCCGCGGGCCGTAGTTTGCCCACCATCATCTAGTCATTCAAACTGACATCATCTAGTCATTCAAACGGAGGAGACACGGAAGGACTCAGCCATCGAATCCCGACCAATTATCGAATTCCATCTAATTATGGAGATGATTACGTAATTTCTCCGTCAATCGTACCACGAGACCTCACTGCTGCCGTAAGCCAGCAGAATTGGTGTTCGGCACGTAATTTGGACTATGGAACTAACCTTTGCTTTAATTTATTCATGATGTGAACATCCTGGACAAGGTTAGCACTTGCCCCCCTCCCTCCTCTCTCCACTTGCAGAGAAACTAATCTGTTAGTTTCATGGTCACCGTTACCTGTACTAGCTTTTAGTACCATATCCCGTACCATCCTCCCTGAACAGGCACCGGAATGTGGTGACTAGGGGATTTCACAGTAACTTCATTGAAGCCTACTTGTGACAATAAGCGGTTATCATTATTATTATTTTCAAAACGAGCACCTCGAAAAATTTTGGTCGATCAGGGAGAGCTAGCATGGATTCATGAAGGGAAGGTCATGCCTGACTAACCTGATTGCTTAAGGTAGCGGACAGGGGAATGTCTATGGATGTTATTTATATGGACTTCCAGAAGGCATCTGATAAAGTGCCACATAAGTGACTGTTAACTAACGTGAAAGCCCAAGGCGTTGAGGACAAATTATTGACATGGTTAGGAAATTGGCTGAGTGGCAGGCAACAGAGTGGGGATAATGGGTAATAGTTCTAATTGGCTGGAGGTGTTTAGTGGTGTACCACATGGATCTGGGCTGGTTTAGCACACTGGGCTAAATCGCTGGCTTTTAAAGCAGACCAACGCAGACCAGCAGCACAGTTCAATTCCCGTACCATCCTCCCCGAACAGATGCCGGAATGTGGCGACTAGGGGCTTTTCACAGTAACTTCATTGAAGCCTACTCGTGACAATAAGCGATTTTCATTTCATTTCATTTTCATCTATGTCGGGCCCTCAATTTTTCACTGATGACTTGGATGAAGGCTTAGAAAGTCATGTATCCAAATTTGCGGATGATACAAAATTGGTTGGCATTGTGGACAGTCTAGATGATAGCATAAAATGGCAAGGAGATATTATAGATAGAACATAGAACAGTACAGCACAGAACAGGCCCTTCGGCCCTCAATGTTGTGCCGAGCCATGATCACCCGACTCAACCCACGTATCCACCCTATACCCGTAACCCAACAACCCCCCCCTTAACCTTACTTTTATTAGGACACTACGGGCAATTTAGCATGGCCAATCCACCTAACCCGCACATCTTTGGACTGTGGGAGGAAACTGGAGCACCCGGAGGAAACCCACGCAGACACGGGGAGAACGTGCAGACTCTGCACAGACAGTGACCCAGCCGGGAATCGAACCTGGGACCCTGGAGCTGTGAAGCATTTATGCTAACCACCATGCTACCGTGCTGCCCCTCTGGGGCCAGCATTCCTCTGGGTCCCTGGATTACTAGTCCAGTGACAATACTGCCATGTCACTGCCTCCATCTAGGAGAATGGGGAGTCTAGGACACCTGCCGAATGCAGAGTTGGAATGAACAATGGGGAGAGAGAGTGCGAGAACAGTTCAGTCAGGAATATGGGTTGCAGACTCAAAATTGCTTGTTGCATGGCTCGATTTATATTCTGTCCCTCCTTCACCTCCAAATGCAAATATAACGGAAAGGCCTCCTCCTGACGCACGTCACAATGTACGCTAGGCTTTAATGATGAATATTCTAAAATTACTGCTCATTATGAAGGATTTCTTCCACGACATCAGAGTCCAGAACCAGCAGAGAGACACTGGAGACGATTAGCAAAGCAACCAGGAAGGAGATGAAGAGAACTTTTTTTTTAAGATTATTACAATCTGGAATACACCGACTGAAAAGGCAGTGGAAGCCATTTGAATGCTCAATTTAAATGGGAATTTGATAAATATTTGAAAAGGAAAATTCACAGGACAATGGGTGGGAGCAGGGGCCTGGGACGAATTGGACAGCTCTCTCCGAGAGTTGGCACAAACCCGAGGGACAGAATGACCTCCTTCTGCGTTTGTATGTTTGAATTGGCTGGGTGAATGGAGAACAAGATGGAATACAAATAATGTTTTATAAAGAAATGCTAATCATATAGCTCTCATTTAGTCTCAACAGCAGGGCATCTTGCTTTTCAAAGAACAAGCTGCTTATCATAATACTTCAAAGGCTGCAAGCAATCCTGAAATTTTGCAGGTGGCAACATGCCAGGTGCAAACGGCAGCATCAGCCATCTTCCTGCTTTCAAAAGCATCAACTATCATTAAACAGCGAGAGAAACAAAAAGAAAAACACAGCCATTTAAAATCAGAAACTCAAAACAGAGGCCATTCAGTCCAATCTTTCTCTGCGAGAGCTACCAATTTGTCCCACTCTCTGGCTCTATCCTTACAGTCCTAGCTGCAAACGTTCTCTTTTCAGCCTTTTACCTGTTCCCCACCCTTTCAGTCAGTGCATTTCCGGGTGACGAGAGTTGACAGGAATGGTCACTGCACTGCTGACTGACCAACCCACCCCCACTGGGACAAGGCCATGAGAAGACAAGATAATAATCATTATTGTCACAAGTAGGCTTACATTAGCACTGCAATGAAGTTACTGTGAAAATCCTTTGGTCGCCACATTCCGGCGCCTGTTCGGGTACACTGAAGGAGAATTCAGAATGTCCAATTCACCTAACAAGCACGTCTTTTGGGACTTAGAACATAGAACGATACAGCGCAGTACAGGCCCTTCGGCCCTCAATGTTGCACCGACATGGGAAAAAAAAAACTAAAGGCCATCTAACCTACACTATGCCCTTATCATCCATATGCTTATCCAATAAACTTTTAAATGCCCTCAATTTTGGCGAGTTCACTACTGTTGCAGGTAGGGCATTCCACGGCCTCACCACTCTTTGCGTAAAAAACCCACCTCTGACCTCTGTCCTATATCTATTACCCTTCAATTTAAGGCTATGTCCCCTCGTGATAGCCACCTCCATCCGCGGGAGAAGGCTCTCGCTGTCCACCCTATCTAACCCTCTGATCATTTTGTATGCCTCTATTCTTGTGGGAGGAAACCAGAGCACCCGGAGGAAATCCACACAGACACGTGGGGCAGCACGGTAGCATAGTGGTTAGCATCAATGCTTCACAGCTCCAGGGTCCCAGGTTCGGTTCCCGGCTGGGTCACTGTCTGTGCGGAGTCTGCACGTCCTCCCCGTGTGTGCGTGGGTTTCCTCCGGGTGCTCCGGTTTCCTCCCACAGTCCAAAGATGTGCGGGTTAGGTGGATTGGCCATGCTAAATTGCCCGTAGTGTCCTAAAACGTAAGGTTAAGGGGGAGTTGTTGGGTTACGGGTATAGGGTGGATACGTGGGTTTGAGTGGGGTGATCATTGCTCGGCACAACATCGAGGGCCGAAGGGCCTGTTCTGTGCTGTACTGTTCTAAACACGGAGAGAACGTTCAGATTCTGCACAGATGACCCGAGGCCGGAATTGAACCCGGGCCTCTGGCGCTGTGAGGCAGTAGTGCTAACCACTGTGCTACCGTGCTGCCCTTTTATCTGGCACTTGATCAAACATCTATTGCAAGTCCAGCTCGATTGTGTTCTCTCGTGAACCCGACGGCGCAGTGTCCACTGACTCGCTTCTTTTGTTTATTCGCCGTTGGGACATGAGAATTACTGGCTTATTACCTGTGGGGAACATATGCTATTACAATTCACCACTGTACTGTGTTGTATTATGTTGATGCCCTTGTGGGCTCTGCCTGTGGCTCCGCCCCCTCTGGGGTGGTATATAAACCTGTTAGCCCCGTAGGCGGCACTCAGTACAGAGCAGTCGCAGGCAGGCACAGATCTAGCGTATTAAAACCACTGTTCACTTCTACTCTTCGTCTCGTGTGAATTGATGGTCGCATCATTACCCATTTAGTTTAGATAAAGGATCTGGATCGGCGCAGGCTGGCAGGGCCGAAGGGCCTGTTCCTGTGCTGAAATTTTCTTTGTTCTTCCATCCCCAATTGTTCTCGAGGGTGGTGCTGATCTGCCTTATTGAACCTCTGCTGGTGTAGATACACCCCTGGTGCTGTTGGGGAAGGAGTTCCAGGATTTTGACCCAGCGGCAGTGATATATTTCCAATTCAGGATAGTGAGTGGTTTTGAGGGGGGAGCTTGGGAGATGGCAGTGTTTCCACTTGTAAATAAATCCGATTAATGGTGTTTCACATTTCTCCATTCCACCCATCTTTATTTGAAAGCTGTGAATTGTGTCTTGGACCGCTGGTTAATTGCTATTCCCCTGCTGGCATTGTTCTTTTATCTTTGGTACGGGGGTGGGGAAGTGTTAGTAATGAAACAATACAAATCACTTATTGCAAAATTACTTAAAACCAGAAACTCCTTCCAAGCAGCGTTGTTCCATGTAAAAATTCATTTTGCCAGAAGATAGCCCTGGGCTTTAAACATGATGCGGCAAGATATTGTTCAACAATGATCAGTTTTTATAGCCCGAGGACCCAGGGCAGTGTGATGAAGGTGGACTGGTGGGTATTAAGTACATTGTAAGTTCTAGAGGCTGCTTAACACCCATTTACTGGCCCTCGCATCCCAGCTGGCTGTTCCGTTTCATTGGGGCTCAGCGGGACTTCGAACGAGTGGGTCCGATCTGGTGTTTGGGTTGGCGGGCAGCGTTGCGGGGTTGATTGATCGATTGGGTGGCACTGGCAAACAGCAAGGATTTTAAAAAAATTATTTGGCATAAAATGTTTTATTTTCTGAAAATAAATCTTGCCGGCAGTGACATCGTTTCAAACGTTGTGTATTTAGTATTTCAGGTAAGCGAACAATGTAAGTTCATAAATATTGGAACGAAACATTAAGGGATAAAACCCCAAAACAATGTGATGCTGTCGAGACGATTAATCTGTCACAACATGTCTTCAACTAATACACTTCAAGAAGGAATGATGGGGATTGCTGGCATTCTCATGGGATTTACTCCTTCAGACACTTCTATTAGATTCATTTTCAATCAGAAACGGCAGATATGTCATTTGGCTTTGTTCATTTGTTTTGCTGTGGAAGAGGCAATTTGAGAGCTCTGCCAATTGGGTGAGAGCCCTCTTGCAGTCGTCCATTACCCCATTAACGTCGCCATCACTCCCAAGGCTGTAATCTTCACTTTCAGACGATCCCTGACCTTACTTATCTGGGGCTGAGCTTTCTTCTTCAGTGATGTGTACAGCTGATAGGTGGCTCCCATCCAGTAACTCTGCTTTACTGCCTGCCTCCTACTGGCTGCAGTTAATCATCAGACACTGATCTGTCACATCCTCTGCTGTGCTCCTTGAAACTCTCTGCCAAAGCCCTTGTCAACCCTCTCTCCCTAATACTCGAAAGCTACATCAGCGATTGGGCCTTTAGGCCGTCATCTTGAACCTTTTTCCTGCCTTTCTACCCGAGAAACTTCCACGTGAGCCGCACTTTAATGCTTAACCATGACGTTCTATTTTATTTACCTCCTGTCGCCATCTCTGTCTCTTTTTGTTAATTTTTAGAGCATTTTTATCCAATCAAGGGGCAATTTAGCGTTGACAATCCACCTACCTTCAAAATCTTTGGGTTGTGGAGGTGAAACCCATGCAGACACACGGGGAGAATGTGCAAACTTCACACAGACAGTGAACCGAGGCAGAATTTAATACCGAGTCCTCAGCGCCCCAGGGGAGAAACCAGAGGTGTGCAGGACTGTGTGGCGTTTCGGTGTAGTGCATTTGAGGTTTGGCGCTGTCTCTCACAGGGCACTATTTCCCCTTGGGCAGGACGCTGACAAAAGTGTAAGGAACGCTACCTGCCAAACACGCGCAAAGTCGGCAACTAAAATAAATGCAGAATAAATACAACTCTAGATTGACCGTGCAGGCGGAGGCTGATCATCTCCCTTGATCCTGAATTGGCCCCTCACCAGAGGAATAAACATAAATCCTACTGCCCTGCTCCCATCCTGGCGCCTTCCATCTTTCTCTGCTTCAAATATCCATCCGTTTTCACCTTTAAAGTTCAAGGATCTTCTCAGATGTTCCCAGTGGCCAAACGTTCAGTGCTCAAAGTATTCTGCAAAAATAAATTTCTCATCCCACTTTTCACCCCCTCGCTGACAATGATAGGACGGTTTAAAAACATTCTTCGGACTTTTCACCAAATGAATCCGCATTCTATCAGATTTGTGCGTTTCTATTTAAACTGGGCATGCTGAAGTTGAATATCTAAGCGCCATGATTCTAAACTGGCAGCTGCAATTATAGAAAGCCAAGAGCCAACATTCTGCATTGTTCCAAGAGTCCAGTTGAGCATTGGGCCAAGTTTCAAAGAGTTGAATTGAGTCTCTATTCTTCTCCCTATTGCAACAACCAACTTTCAATTTCGATATTTATTTGGTAACAGAATAGGATTGGTGGATAAAGTGGGCTGAGGTATGCATGGAAGAAAAATATCAGTGTTGACATGTTGGCCAAATGGCCTAACATTGGCTGAGATACTCTTCAGCACCGATATTAAATTGATTTTTTTCTTACCGCCGATTTGGAAAACAGGACAGGTAGTGCTTTTCACACATTCAGGTTTTTATAACTTAAAAATGTTTTCAACAAATCTCTTGGCTTTTTCGGTTCAATGAATATGATCCCGGTATCTTGACTCTCTCAGTTATCATTTTCGCACATTTTTCAGAAACGACTCTTAAGCAGTGGATATTGAGAGTAATTTTAATGCTGTGGTGTCTCTCTCTCTCTGCTCAGTGGTTCCACTCGAGCCTGCGAGTCAAAATATTGTGATCTAAAGAGATTTGAGCACATCAAGCCTGACGCTTGTTTGCGCTACTTGAAAGAGTGCTGCATTGTTGGTGATGTAATCTGCCAGATGGTTTGTTAAACCTGGGTTCTGTCGAGTGGATATAAAATATCCCACAACTATACTGACAATGTTGATGTTAAATGTAAAGGTACCCCAAACGCAGAAGGGTAACTTGGAAACACCAGTATGTAGTGTGTGTGTTTGTTGGGGGGGTACAAAGTGAGGAATGATGTACAACCCATGAAGAAGAGTCCAGTTGTGTGAACAATTAATAAAGCATGTTTGGTCACTTAAAAAAACAGGCAAATAATGCCTGACAAGGACTGAGACTTAGTGTACTGATTAGAAAACACGCATGATTTTACAGGAAATTATCCCTTGGGAGTCCAAATATGTACGTTCCCAGAGCTCTTGAGACACCCCTTTCCCCAAATAACATCCAAGTCCAGAAAATAATTACTACAACAGAGTTATGGTGGCCACATCTGGGAAATGGTCTTCAGGGTCAGCAAAGGCAGAAAATGGTTGCTTTTAGGAGACTATATCTGCAGCTGCCATAGATCTGATGTTGGCTGTCTCTCTTGCTTTTCCTTAGTTGGTGCGCACACACACAGGTCCCTTTTTAAGCACACAAGATGACAATGGTCATCGTCATCAAATACATGCTCCACTCTATCTCAGAGAATGTCTGTGGATGTCTCCTCCGAATCCCCCTAGATGATTGCCAGTACTAAACTCTTCTTCCAAAACACACAAGTTTTCTCTTATAATAATACTTGCCCTTGGTGGTTTGCATTCTGACATCCAGTCCACATTTTCAAAATTACTCCTTGAACAGAGCTTCAGCTCCACTTTGAACAGCAAATCCAGGCCAGGATTTTACACCACCCTTTTAAGATGCTTTGTCTTAAAGGCTTTTACACAAAGCCACTGATTTGCTTGATTATTTGAAATACACTCTCACGGTAATTTATCACACACCTGAGCACTACTGCATATATTTTTTTGGCCTCGTGATCAAAAGCCTTGTCCATTCTGACATTACTGAAGAGTAATCTGTTCTTGTTCCCAGTTTCCTCTGCTCTGTTTAATATCAAATTTCTTGGAAACTTCCTTCCATTTCTCTAGTTTTCTTAACTAGCTGCTTTTTAGATAACCATTACTCCGTGGTATGAGTTTTCTTATAGCAAAGCTGAGAACTATCTAGCCTTCTAAACCAACTGCATCTAAGAAAACTGAGGACTGCCTTTCCTGTCACTCAAATCTTTCCAATTGCTCTGGCTTCAAGTTAAATTAAGAAAGGAAGGTGACCTTGTGTTGCTAGGTAACATCACTGCTACTATTTATTCTTTACATCATAGCCCTCTCTCAGCACAATAGAGTCACAGTTGGAACTTAACCAACCCCCGCATATGCAAACACCTTTGTCCGGCATGAATCCAACTATAGGTTTTACCTCTCCAGTCACAGGCACGTTACATTAAACCCACTTAAAACCAAACCTTATTTCTAATGTTTACCAATACAAATATAAATCCCTAAAAACTGCCGTAGCTTTCCTCTCTCTCTCTCTCTCTCTCTCTCTCTCGTGTCGTTGCCCCCTCTTGCCGTGACCTCTTGTTTTCCCTGTGATGATGATGCCATGGTACAGCTTTGATTGCTGAGGGAAATTGATAAACAGATTTATCCAGTCATGGAGTGGACACTGGTAGAATCTACAAAATATGCAAAAGCCTGTAAGATGTGAACTAGATACTGGAAGGAGAGGAGAAAACGATGAAACACATGTCACACACCATGGTGAGATTGAGAGGGAGATATTGGAGAAGACGATTTGGGCCTGTGTGTCTGGGTTAGGTACATACTGGAGCTGGTACCACTTCCCTGACCCTTGAATATTTTTCTGAAAGTGTTTATCTAATGCTGTCAAATGCTGTGATTAATTTGGCTTCAATTGACATTTGTAATGAATTCCGTTGTCTAAAACACTCCTGCCATGAAATACTTATCTTTTCGTCTAATCCTAACTTGAAGCCCCCTCTTCTTTAAAAAAACGTCCAAGCCTGGCACTGTCTCGGATGCTTTATTTATTAAGCTCCCCACCCAGTGCCTGACATATATGACTAAGATGTCCCTGTGAAATGCCTTGGGACGTTTAACTACGGTTTAAGGCACCATTATTGTTGTATGTGCTGACCAATCCCCATGTCCTTGTGTCAATGTGTTTCATTGATTCATGGATTACCTTCTCTCGAGGGCAGTTCGAATGTGGCATGCCTCCAACAGGAGGGTGGTGGAGGTGATTATCAGAGGTGTATTGGAAGGGGCGCAAAGTAAGTCCGCAGGAATGGAAGATTATGTTGATGCCGCTGGATGGGGTGGAGGCTCATGTGGGGAGGATTGGGCTGAATGCCCTGTTTCTCTGCCTTGTATTCCTCAACCCCATCCGAACCCCAATGTAATTATACAGGAACATGCTGACTGGAGGTTGCAGGTTGAAAGAGACAACCTTTCCGACCTAGACACATTGAAGAGTTGTAACTTTAAATCAGTGAAATGTAAGGTGCTTTTTGTGTTACTCTGAACAGCGGGAGATTGAAGTTGCTGCAATACTCAGTGAATGATAACATGCTGGCGTTGTGCCAGATTTCAAGTTCAAACGCATCTATTTGGCTCTGCCCCAGAAGAGCATTGACTGCTTTTTCATTATTTAAATATGAAAAGAAAATTACAGGTTTTGGGGGGAAAAAAAAGCTACCAATGTAAATCGGAGCTGCTCATTATCAACCCATATATAGGAACTGAGTCAAACATTCATAAATTCAGGTCAAATATATCAACTTACTTTACATTGGAAACGTTCCTAAATTGTGCACAGCATTATTGGGAAAATACAGTGCGAGCATTGGGATCTTATTCATGCTGCTGTTTTGTATATTTTATATCTAATCCTGCTCGCAGCCCTGCTGTTCAAAGCTCTGCTCGGTGTTCGAGTAAACAAGAGTTGGAGTTACCTGTCAGCGCTGATTTTTGTCTCAGCCTGAGAGATACTCCGGTGGGATAGGAACTTTTGCAATATTGCACTGAGTTACATGAACAGGGTCCAACTGCCAAGAGTTTTTAATCTTTGAAGAGATTTTTAAAAATGTGTTTGAGGTCAGAAAGCCTGCGGGAGGGATAGCCTGACACAGGTACTCGCCTACATCTTTCCGCATTGTTTCTGGGTTGGGCCATTTAGCTTTCCTTGCTGAGGACAGATGGCAATGCCGTTTCATCTTCAAGCTGGCATCTTCTTCAGTCTGGAGGGAGGGGGTGGGGCGAAGTGTTGCCAGACCCAGGGGGCTCTCCATCAAAGTACAGGTTGATGAAGTTTCTGCAGCCCCTCTGATCTCTGCCGGCGGGGGGGAGGGGTGGATTTGTTCGATGGGAGGTTTGGGGAGCTTGGCCGGGGCTTCTGTGACTCTGTGGCCCCATTGCCAGCGAACGTTTGGGAGTTGTGCTTGGAACCTGGAGAGCCTCTGGAGTCTCTCCCTGGCTGTTATTGTGCAAGTGTCAAGGTCACTGAACTGGCCATGACTCTCTCCAGCCAGGAGAAATCTAACCATCGCCTTCAGGAGCAATCGATGAGAAAAATCTAACTGGGCCACGCTGATGAATACTGTGGCTACAAGAGCAGGACCGAAGTTGAGAATTCTCTAGAGAATAACTCGCTTCCTGACTCCTCAAAAACTGTCCGCCATCTACAAGGCACAAGTCAGGAGTGTGATGGGATGCTCTCCACTTGCCTGGATGAGTGCGGCTCCCAACAACAGACCAGAAGCTCAACACCATCCAGGACAAAGCAACCTGCTAAAATGACACCCCATCCACCACTTTTTCAGCATTCACTCACTCCATCACCAACTCAGTGTGCACCATCTCAAGATTGCAGCAAGGCTTCTGAGACGATCCCTTCGAACGCACGAGCTCTACCAGCAAGAGGGACAAAGGCAGCAGATACATGCGAGCACCGCCAACCGCAGGTTCCCCTCCGAACCACACACCATCCTGACCTGGGAGTATGTCACCGTTCCTTCACTGTCGTTGGGTCAAATTCCTGGAATTCCCTTCCTAACAGCACTATGGGTGTACCTGCACCACACAGACTACAGCGATTCAAGGCAGCAAGCAACAATTTGTAACGCATCAATTGAAACAATGAGAAAAGAAAGCAAACTTTTGACCAAGGTGAGATGGGCCCACCCATTGTTAAAAGTCAGATCATCCAGACAAGCGTGTCCTCCTTTTCTATGAGTGAGTAGAAATATGGAAAGCGAAGTCTCGCCCAAATAGTAAAAACCAGCATAAGAACTATTAGCATGCAATTAGCAAGCTCCAAAACCTAGGACTTGGCTCCCCACTCTGCAACTGGATCCTCTGATTTTCTGACCAACAGACCACAATCAGTAAGAATGAACAACAACACCTCCTCCACAATAGTCCTCAATACCAGGGCCCCGCAAGGCTACATACTTAGCCCCCTATTCTACTCCCTGTATACACACAACTGCATGGCAAAATTTGGTTCCAACTCCTTCTACAAGTTTGCTGACGATACGACCATAGTGGGCAGGATCTCGAATAACGACGAGTCAGAATACTGGAGGGAGATAGAGAACCTAGTGGAGTGGTGCAGCGACAACAATCCCTCAATGCCAGCAAAACTAAAGAGCAGGTCCTTGACTTCAGGAAGCAAAGTACTGTACACACCCCTGTCGGCATCAACGGGGCTGAGGTGGAGATGGTTAGCAGTTTCAAATTCCGAGGGGTGCACATCTCCAAAAATCTGTCCTGGTCCACCCACGTCAACGCTACCACCAAGAAAGCACAACAGCGCCTATACTTCCTCAGAAACTAAGGAAATTCGGCATGTCCACATTAATTCTTAGCAACCTTTACAGATGCACCATAGAAAGCATCCTATCTGGCTGTATCACAGCCTGGTATGGCAACTGCTCGGCCCAAGATCCCGAGAAACTTCAGAGAGTCGTGAACACAGCCCAGTCCATCACACGAACCTGCTTCCCATCCATTGATTATCTACACCTCCCACTGCATGGGGAAAGCGGGCAGCAGAAACAAAGACCCCTCCCACCCGGCTTACTCACTCTTCCAACTTCTTCCATCGGGCAGGAGATACAAAAATCTGAGAACCCGCAGGAACAGACTCAAACAGTTTTGCCACTGTCACCAGACTCCTAAATGACCCTATCTCATTAACACTACACCCCTGTATGCTTCACCCGATGCCAGTGTTTACGTAGTTACATTGTATACCTTGTGTTGCCCTATTATGTATTTTCTTTTATTCCATTTTCTTCCAATGTACTTAATGATCTGTTGAGCTGCTCGCAGAAAAATACTTTTCACTGTACCTCGGTACACGTGACAGTAAACAAATCCAAACCAATCCAATTGTAGGGTATTGAGGTCAGTTTGGTTGCTATTGCGGATGTGTACATTGCTATTTCAGATTCCGAGACCTAAACTGCATGGCTTTGGGATGTAGCTTAAGTCCTTGATCCTATTTTGTGAATTGAGTGTGGAATAACTTTGCAAATACCTCTGAAATGGTTTCTTTCACCAAGAATGTGGAGTGGGACATTATCAATGGTCACCACTGAACTAGAAAAGAAATATTGATCGTTCTGAAAATCCGTGGTAACTTTTAAAAAGAAATTTAGAGTACCCAATTATTTTTTTTCAATTAAGGGGCAATTTAGCGTGTCCAATCCACCTACTCTCCACATCTTTGGGCTGTGGGGGGGGGGGGGGGGGGGGGGGTGAGACTCGCGCAGACGTGGGGAGAATGTGCAAACTCCACACGGACAGTGACCCGGGGTTGGGCTCGAACACGAGTCTTCGGCGCTGTGACGCAGAAGTGCTAACCACTGCGCCACTATGCCACCCTCGTGGTACCTTTGAAAGGAGTTTTAGACATCCAGTATTGAAGGCAATTGAAGATTAGTACAGAAAAACACAAGGTGCTGCATGTCGGAAGTGGGAGCTACTAAATCAACGGCTGGAGTAGAACGTGTCCACTGAGACCTGGGACAATGAGCTGAACCTTGGGTCAATGAGCCCAAAGCAGTGCGAGCGAGCAGTCAACGGCAGAAAGAGGATGTCGGGATGGTCGCACTGCTAAATCAGTTGGAATTATTCAATAGAGGTGCTGAAGTGCAGGGGAATGGCTCTAAATCATGATACTTGTTTGGAGAGCTGGGGAAGCCAGTGCGCCAAATGCTGCCTCCTGTGCCGGAACAATTCTCTGATTAAAATCTGTGACGGTTGTGCCAAAATTGCACAGTTCTTGGGCCGTTACATCAATGGGAGGGAGTGACGCCAATGAAGGAACTGACCCACCTGCAGGAGCAGTAAGTCGGTGGTGAAAGTTGGTTCAGTTGTAACTTCCACAAGAGAATTGGATTAAAAGTTGAGGCCTCTTCTGCACTGTAGGATTCTGAGTCTAAGATATAGATATAGAACAGTACAGCACAGAACAGGCCCTTCGGCCCTCGATGTTGTGCCGAGCAATGATCACCCCACTCAAACCTACGTATCCACCCCATACCCTTAACCCACCACCCCCCAATTAACCTTGTTCTTTAGGACACTAAGGACAATTTATCATGGCCAATCCACCTAACCCGCACATCTTTGGACTGTGGGAGGAAACCGGAGCACCCGGAGGAAACCCACGCACACACGGGGAGGACGTGCAGACTCCGCACAGACAGTGACCCAGCCGGGAATCGAACCTGGGACCCTGGAGCTGTGAAGCATTTATGCTAACCACCATGCTACCGTGTTGCCCAAAGATGTTCGCAGGACAGTGGAACTAAGTGGATAGCATCACCACAGAACTAACAAAAGGTACAACGGGCCAAATGGCCTCATGTGCAGACTGATTCTATGAATCCAAGTCACTTAACTTTGCCATGTAGGAAATTCATGGACGCCTAACGCAGACTAAGCATATAACAAATCTTGAATTTCAGTTGATGATGAGACCTTCAAACACCAGTCCCGATGCTCCTTCCAGATTCCTCCTTTTCCAGCATCAGTTTTCAGTGTCGGAATGGCGTGCCCATGGAGATCTCTGCTGGAGTTTATAAATGATCTACCTCCAATGTAATTAATTTAATTTGTATTTATCCTCGTTCTGAATTAACGATGTGTTTTCAGACACGGATACCCCACAAGACTTCTGTGTAGAGTTGCTGTGAACCTCCTGCTGTGGGAGACCTCTGGAGTGTTGAAGGGCTCCATACTGATCTGATTAAACAGATAAATGTGTAAAAATTCAACACTTGGGAAAAAGACTTCCACTCGGTGTGTTTACTTCTCCTTCATCATCGCTCTTTCTCGCTTCCCTGTCAGCAGCCTTGATCCATCAGCAAATAAGTTGAGAGTGGAGCCGGTGGGGAGAATCATCTTAGTGTGATGTCGCTATTGGCCAGGTATCACTCTTGGGGGTGTGGGTGACCTTTCAAAGAGCTTTTCAGCACTCGCGGGCATAAAATAATTCTCCCCTATTATTCTGATGGATACTGGTTTCCTCTGGAAATACTGTGGCAGTGCATTTAACACGGAGTGTTTTTTATTCTTCCATGGCATGTGGGTGTCTCTGGCAAGGCCAGCAGTTTTTATCCGTCCCAATTTGCCCTTGAATTCAGTGGCTTGCTGGGTCATTTTGGAGGGCAGTTAACAACCGAGCGCTACCTGGGTCTGGAGTCGCTTGCTGGTCAGATTTCCTTCCCTAACGAGCATTAGTGAACCACTTGGATAGTTAAGACGATGGATCATCTCGTGGTCACCATTGCTGAAACCAACTTTCAATTTCAAGTGCTTTTGTTGATTGTTTGAATTCCGATTTCACAGCCGCCCAAGGTGGGATTTGAACCATTGTTCCTACAGCATTAGCTTGAGGTGCTGTTGTAGCAGCATTGCCACGACACCACCTTAGCAAAGTGGGAGAAATCGCTTCCATTGGCATTTTGTCAATAGCTGGGTACCAGTGGCTGGATGGGGCTATGATTAATTTTCTGTATCTATCTGCTAAGGGACATCCATCCGCTTTTAGTTAATTATTGCTGGTGAGAGCGGCCCTGCGGCCTCATGGCACCGAGGTCCCAGGTTCGATCCCAGCCCCGGGGTCACTGTCCGTGTGGAGTTTGCACGTTCTCCCCATGTCTGCGTGGGTCTCACCCCCACAACCCAAAATTGTGCTGGTTCGGTAGATTGGCCATGCTAAATTGCCCCTTAATTTGTGGGGGGGGGGATGAGTATTCTAAATTTATAAACAAAAAAAATTATTGCCAGGGGAGTAAGGTGGAATAATAGTTTTTTTTTTTTTAAATCTTGACCGCTTTAAAATGGTTTGTGCTGCTCCTGTGACCTTGTTCATTGTTTTCCTCATAACTCTTAAATTAGAATTAGAACAGTACAGCACAGAACAGGCCCTTCGGCCCTCGATGTTGTGCCGAGCAATGATCACCCTACTTAAACCCACGTAACCCGTATACCCGTAACCCAACAATCCCCCCATTAACCTTACACTACGGGCAATTTAGCATGGCCAATCCACCTAACCCGCACATCTTTGGACTGTGGGAGGAAACCGGAGCACCCGGAGGAAACCCACGCACACAGGGGGAGGACGTGCAGACTCCACACAGACAGTGACCCAGCCGGGAATCGAACCTGGGACCCTGGAGCTGTGAAGCATTGCTGCTAACCACCATGCTACCGTCTTGGTGAATGTCTTGGTGTCACATTTTATTTGACACTTCTGTGAAGCACCTTGTGACATTTTGCTATGGTAACGGCATTGTATAAATACAAGTTGTTAATATTGAAGCTCGGACCGGGCCTTCAGTGGTGACGTTTTTGTGAGTATTTCTCCGATTTAAACTCTTTGGGTTGAAGAGTGAAATCCCGAGTCGCAGACTTCGTCCGGCCGCATTGACGTTGCTGTCAGGGCTTCTTCGAAGAGCAGAAATTCTTGTCAAGATACCATCACGGCAAATTTAACAACAGATTGCAATAGACTGGAAGCAGCACCCTGGGAAGCGAGTACAATAAATGAATTGCCCAAACTGACACTCACTGGGACTTTAACACTTGAGATTACTGCTAACGAGAGAAGGGCAAAAGGATTTTCCAAAATCGAAAATATCTTTGAAGCTTCTATACCTGAGTACAGGGTTAAATAAAAACACGGCTAATTGAAATCCACGACTTAAAAGGCAATAAGCCACATTTGTTTCTCGTCTCTCCTGAAGCTGTGCAATTATCTGCATCATCCATTAAGTACCTTGTGAACGCTTTCTGCCTTTGTCCTCGCTTGATGCTGATTGCAATCCAGTCTGTTGATTGCTATTTTCTTTCAGCAGCATAATGTTCTGGAATTACCAGCAAGTACAGTTTACCAGACAGTGAAACTTCTGAGATCGGTGGCTAACTCTGATTTGAGACACCCCTGGATGGCTCTTGCTGATGGACAGAGCAATGAGTGCAGTGCATAGCGGACCAGTCAGCTTGTATCAGCATCATTGGTCATTTTGGCTTCAGGTGCACCTGAAGAGGATTAGATAGGGTGGACAGTGAGGGCCTTTTTCCTCGGATGGTGATGTCCAGCATGAGGGGACATCGCTTTAAATTGAGGGGAGATAGATATAGGACAGATGTCAGAGGTAGGTTCTTTACTCAGAGTAGTAAAGGCGTGGAATACCCTGCCTGCAACAGTAGTGGACTCGCCAACACTAAACGCATTCAAATGGTCATTGGATAGGCATATGGATGATAAGGGAATAGTGTAGATGGGCTTTAGAGGAGTTTCACAGGTCGGCGCAAAAATGAAAATCACTTATTGTCACGAGTAGGCTTCAAATGAAGTTACTGTGAAAATCCCCTAGTCACCACATTCCGGCGCCTGTTCGGGGAGGCTGTTACGGGAAGATGGGCCTGTACTGCGCTGTTATGTTCTATGTTCTTGTAGCCTGAGAATCCAGTGCTGTGTGGTTTGTGGAATGGTACGCACCTTGAATTGACTGGATTTGCTTCTGCTGATATATATTCCATCTGCGTTCGCCTCTATCTGCTGACCCCCCCCCCCCCCCCAGTTTGCCATCATGGGTCCCCCCACTCCCATTGATTTTATTCTTCAAAATGCTGGGAAAATATGATGGGAAAAGGCAGCTGGTGGACAACCTTCCCTTTCTCCCTCCCACCCGAGACTACACTTACTGGGGGGGGGGGGGGGGGGAATCCTATTCGTCCCGTATCTCTGGTCAGGCCACACTCCCTCAGTGCTGCACTGGAAACTCAGCTGGGATAATGCGAGAACCCCAAGTCATGTTTTCGACGACTGAGGTAAGGAACCTTCGCGCAGGAGGTATCTATTATGTTCAGGCAAACTTTAATTTAAACACTGAATTAACCACATTAACATAAAAAAATAGCTTTACAATCGCAAAAAGGAATAAATTGAACTTACTGGCTACTAATTCCAATTAAGCAACCCATTGCAGTTCAAATGCCACTTGTAAATAAAGTTCACAAAACGGGTTACTTATCTGTGTAGGGACTTTTGGGGAGAGTTTCTTTCAAGAGCAATTCTGCTGAACCTAGCATTTGGGAAAACTGCTGTTCAACTTAAAATCCTGTAACTGACTGCAAACTATAGACAGACCTGGCTTCTCCCATTAATTGCATCATCTGTATCCTACTAAGTTCCATAACCTGCTTAACTAGGGCTAAATACAATTCCTCATAAATTATCAACACCCCCATGGAATCATCCAAAAATATATACATTGTTCGATTAGCCCTTTATCTGTAAACCAAGTAAGTAGTTGGACTGAACGAGTACCTCACCTTTTATGACTTTAATTACAGCTTTGGCAGGCACGCTGCCTGTATGTATTTTAAACCAGGGTTTTTAATAACATTGCCACAAATATGAAATATATATGAATTTCTTGCATTCATCACAGTGTCCCTGGTGGGTTTATTTGCCAGTCAGCTGTTTGTCAAAACCTGTTGTAAACACTGCTGACGTGATGTGCACCGGTTGTTTGGGGGGGGGGGGGGGGGGGGGGGTGAAATTCACTGTGGGGAAAGATACAGCAAGGAGTCCCGCTAAGTGTATGTGAATGTTGGAAATTTCTACATATATATATTGGCTGCAGCAATGTTATTTAGAGCCTAGATTGAGGTATCCAGACTCTGCTAAAGCTGCAAATAAGATGTTGTGAAAGGTGAGGCCATGACTAATTTTAACCATTTGTTTGTTTACAGAGAGATAGAACCATAGAATTCCTGCAGTGCAGAAGGAGGCAATTCGGCCCATCGAGTTTGTGTCGACCCTCTAAAAGAGCACCCGGCCTAGGCCCACTCCCCCACCCTAACCCCTCAACCCCACCTAAGCACATCTTTGGATACTGTGGGGAAAATTTAGCATGGCCAATCAGCCTAACCTGCACACCTTTTGGACTGTGGGAGGAAACCAGAGCACCCAGAAGAAACCCATGCCGACACGGGGAGAAAGTGCAAACTCCACATAGACAGTCACTCAAAGCCTGAATAGAACCTGGGTCCCTGGCGTTGTGAAGCAGCATTGCTAACCGAATGAAAACATTGTTATGATTGTTGGAGATTCCCTGGAGTGCAGATAATTAATGGGGGCGTGGTGTTCAGTCCTAATTAAGCAGCTCATGGCACATAGTGGGATACAAGTAATGAGAAGTCATGTCTGTAGTAAGCAGTTTTGCCTGTATGATTGTTTTAGTCTGACAGAACGGTTTTCAAGGTTGTGGCTGAAACGGTGTGTCTCCACACAATAGTACCGTACGTCTCCCTTTGTTTGCTAACTTTATTTACAAGTGACTTTTGACCTGTAATGGGGAGTTTTACAAATGGAAAGATTTTGGGGTTTAGTCCTGTTTCCTAACATAAATTGGGGTCTAGTCTGGTACAATAACAGTAGTTAAATGGGGTTGCTGTCATTGGATGGCGGGAACCATTATGTCATTGGGGCTGGAGGCAATCAAGCAACGAAATACTGCCAACATGAAAGCCATTCTAAGACTCGCCCACGATTCTTCAAACCCACCCCCCCCCCCCCCCCCCCCCGCAGTCATTGGTGCCTGCCGAATGCGAGGGTGGAAAATTGCGGATATGGAAGGATTTTCGTTGAGTAGGATGGGCCTGGACTCTTCGGGGTTTCGAAGAAAGAGACGCGACATTTTCTAATCTCGGGGGGCTTGTCAGGGTAGATGCTGAGGGGTTGTTTCCCCTTGAGAGGGTCTAGGACCAGAGGGGTAATATCAAATTGCTAATTTGAAACAAAGATGAGGAGGAATTTCTTCTGAGGGCAGCGAATCTGTGGAATTCTTTACCACAAGAGGGCTGTAGAGGCTGGGTCATTAGGTATGTTCAAGGCTGAGATGGACCGGTTTTTAATCAGTGAGGGAATCGAGGGTTATGAGGGTAAGATCTGAAAGTGGAGTTGAGGATTATCATGATCTCATTGAATTGTAGAACAAACTCAGTGGGCCGAATGGCCTACTTCTGCTCTTTTGCCTTATGACCTTGACTCATGGTTTCTCTGATTGGGGTTGGAGAAAATGCTTAGATAGTCTGCTTGAGCATGCTTTCACTCGCTTGCTTGCTCTCTCTCTCTCTCTCTCGCGCGCGCACGCGCTCTCTCTCTCTCTCTCCCGCTCGCTCTCTCTCCCGCTCGCTCTCTCTCCCGCTCGCTCTCTCTCCCGCTCGCTCTCTCTCCCGCTCGCTCTCTCTCCCGCTCGCGCGCTCTCCCGCTCGCTTTCTCTTCCGCTCTCTCTCTCTCCCGCTCGCTCGCGCATTCGCTCTCTCTCTCGCGCGCTCTCTCTCGCACGCGCATGCTCTCTCTCTCGCGCTCTCTCTCTCTTTCACGCTCTCTCTCTCTCTCTCTTTCACGCTCGCTCTCGCGCTCTCTCTCTCGTGCGCTCTCTCTCGCGCTCTCTCTCTCGCGCTCTCTCTCGCGCTCTCTCTCTCGCGCTCTCTCTCTCGCGCTCTTTCTCTCGCGCTCTCTCTCTCTCGCGCTCTCTCTCTCGCGCTCTCTCTCGCGCTCGCTCTCTCTCCCGCGCTCGCTCTCTCTCGCGCTCGCTCTCTCTCGCGCTCGCTCTCTCTCCCGCGCTCGCTCTCTCTCCCGCGCTCGCTCTCTCTCGCGCTCGCTCTCCTCTCGCGCTCGCTCTCTCTCGCCCGCTCTCTCTCGCGCTCGCTCTCTCTCGCGCTCGCTCTCTCTCGCGCTCGCTCTCTCTCGCGCTCGCTCTCTCTCGCGCCCGCTCGCTCTCTCGCCCGCTCTCTCGCTCGCCCGCTCTCTCGCCCGCCCGCTCTCTCGCTCGCTCTCTCTCTCGCCCGCTCTCTCTCGCGCTCGCTCTCGTCTTCGCGCTCGCTCTTCTCGCCGCTCTCTCTCCGCTCTCTCTCGCGCCCGCTCTCTCTCGCGCCCGCTCTCTCTCTCGCGCCCGCTCTCTCTCTCGCGCTCGCTCTCTCTCTCGCGCTCTCTCTCGCGCTCGCTCTCTCTCTCGCGCTCGCTCTCTCTCTCTCGCGCTCGCTCTCTCTCTCGCGCTCGCTCTCTCTCGCGCTCGCTCTCTCTCTCGCGCTAGCCCTCGCTCTCTCTCTCGCGCTCGCTCTCTCTCGCGCTCGCTCCTCTCTCTCGCGCTCGCTCTCTCTCTCGCGCTCGCTCTCTCTCGCGCGCTCGCTCTCTCTCTCGCGCTCGCCCTCTCTCTCGCGCTCGCTCTCTCTCTCGCGCTCGCTCTCTCTCTCGCGCTCGCTCTCTCTCTCGCGCTCGCTCTCTCTCTCGCGCTCGCTCTCGCGCTCGCTCTCTCTCTCGCGCTCGCTCTCTCTCTCGCGCTCGCTCTCTCTCTCGCGCTCGCTCTCTCTCTCGCGCTCGCTCTCTCTCTCGCGCTCGCTCTCTCTCTCGCGCTCGCTCTCTCTCGCGCTCGCTCTCTCTCTCGCGCTCGCTCTTTCTCTCGCGCTCGCTCTTTCTCTCGCGCTCGCTCTCTCTCTCGCTCTCGCTCTCTCTCTCGCGCTCGCTCTCTCTCTCGCGCTCGCTCTCTCTCGCGCTCGCTCTCTCTCGCGCTCGCTCTCTCTCGCGCCCGCTCTCTCGCTCGCCCGCTCTCGCCTCGCCCGCTCTCTCGCTCGCCTCTCTCGCGCTCCGCTCCTCTCGCGCTCGCTCTCCATCTCGCGCTCAGCTACTCTCCTCGCCGCCGCTCTCTCTCTCGCGCCCGCTCTCTCTCTCGCGCTCGCTCTCTCTCTCGCGCCTCGCTCTCTCGCGCTCGCTCTCTCTCTCTCGCGCTCGCTCTCTCTCTCGCGCTCGCTCTCTCTCTCGCGCTCGCTCTCTCTCCTCGCTCTCGCTCTCTCTCTCGCGCTCGCTCTCTCTCTCGCGCTCGCTCTCTCTCTCGCGCTCGCTCTCTCTCTCTCTCTCGCGCGCTCTCTCTCTCTCTCCGCTCGCTCTCTCTCTCGCGCTCGCTCTCCTCTCGCGCTCGCTCTCTCTCTCGCGCTCGCTCTCTCTCTCGCGCTCGCTCTATCTCTCGCGCTCGCTCTATCTCTCGCGCTCGCTCTATCTCTCGCGCTCGCTCTATCTCTCGCGCTCGCTCTCTCTCTCGCGCTCGCTCTATCACTCGCGCTCGCTCTCTCTCGCGCTCGCTCTCCCTCGCGCTCGCTCTCTCTCGCGCTCGCTCTCTCTCTCGCGCTCGCTCTCTCTCTCGCGCTCGCTCTCTCTCTCGCGCTCGCTCTCTCTCTCGCGCTCGCTCTCTCTCTCGCGCTCGCGCTCTCTCTCGCGCTCGCTCTCTCTCTCGCGCTCGCTCTCTCTCTCGCGCTCGCTCTCTCCTTCGCGCTCGCTCTCTCTCTCGCGCTCGCTCTCTCTCTCGCGCTCGCTCTCTCTCTCGCGCTCGCTCTCTCTCTCGCGCTCGCTCTCTCTCTCGCGCTCGCTCTCTCTCTCGCGCCGCTCTCTCTCTCGCGCTCCATCTTGCTCTCAGCCCTCTCCCGCGCTCAGCCCTCTCCCGCGCTCAGCCCTCTCCCGCGCTCAGCCCTCTCCCGCGCTCAGCCCTCTCCCGCGCTCAGCCCTCTCCCGCGCTCAGCCCTCTCCCGCGCTCAGCCCTCTCCCGCGCTCAGCCCTCTCCCGCGCTCAGCCCTCTCCCGCGCTCAGCCCTCTCCCGCGCTCAGCCCTCTCCCGCGCTCAGCCCTCTCTCGCGCTCAGCCCTCTCTCGGGCGCGCCCTCTCTCGCGCGCGCTCTCTCTCACGCCCTCTCGCGCTCTCGCGATTGCGCACCCTCGCTCGCGTTCACTTGGGCTCGCTCTTAGATGCTCGCACTCGCTCGCGCTCTCTCTTTCGTGCTCGCTTTCGCGCTCTGGCTCGCCCTTGCCCCTTGCGCCTGCATGTACCCTTGCCCCTCGCGTGTGCTCTTGCCCCCTCGCCCGTGCGTGCCCTCTCGCCCGTGCGTGCCCTTGCCCCTCGCACCCGTGTGCCCTTGCCCTGCCTGCGCGTCCCCACTTGCCCGCGCGCCCCCTCTCACCCGCACTCCCCCGCGTGACCCTACGCTCGCCTGCTTGCGCCCCCGCTCGCCCGCTCTCTCGCTCGCTCTTGTTCTTGCTCTCACTTTCTCTTCCCCCCCCCCCCACTTCGCTTTCACTTGTTCTTGCTCGTGCGGTTCGCCCGCTCCCCTTCACTTTCACTTGCTCACGCGTGTCTCACTCTCGCTCACCCATGGCAGAATACCAACCGCCCTCGCGTCATGTTTAAGATGTCATGCAATTGGTGGCTAATGATTTTCTTTTGATGCACCTGTAGGTTCCTCCATTACTAAACTGTGGGCGAGGGATCCGGACAACGATACGCTTGTGTTTGGTGTTGTTGGGGAAGAAGCCAGCAAGTATTTTGCGGTGGAAAGTGAGACGGGAGTTGTGTGGCTTCGCCAGCCTCTGGATAGAGAGGTAATTGAATTACTCATGGCAAGTTTGGAGGTGCTGTACTGGAACACAAGACCTTGCTGCTTAATGTAGGTTTCATTACAGGGTGCAGTGATTTATCTTAGGAATCTATTAATTAAGCAATATTCAGCCCTCGGGAATAAATTACTGCCAATTTAGAAACTGATGATTTGCAGTGAATAATAGTCATCAATTCAATAGAAAAACAAATGTCCACTAATTGGCAGTAATGGACTCCCACGTGTGCTTTGTAGTAATTCAGTTGTATTTTACACTGGATTATCTCAGTGTGCGACTTCCATCATTCATTTAGCCTGCATTTCCTCATGGCCAATAATGTCCATGTAAGTTTGGCTCAATAATGGTCTTGCATGGCTTAACTTTAACATGTTAGCTTTAAGTTTTCAATAGCTGTTGTGGGATGCCACTGTTGTGCAGTCTGTGCAAAACAAAGATGTTCATCAGTGCCTTGTTCTCTCCTGTCCCCTTTGTCCTCTGCGTACATTCCTAATATTCAAATATCGCCCCTCCCCCCATGCAAAAGGGATATTGGTGACCAATTGTCCTGTTGCCGTTAGCCAGAGGGGGGGAGAAGGTGGGGGGGGATGCTTCAGGATGTATGCAACAGTATTGGACAGGTTGAAATGAGGAAGCATGTGGGAGGATTGGGAAGAAATCTATATCGCCTGATTCTAGGATTTCATCACCACTTGTATTTACTTGGTGGCTCCGGTATAGCGACTTGCCTCGAGGGCGCTTTGCCGAGGGGATTCCCGGCTTGGCTGGTCAGGGCGATTAAAATTGAGGATCCTGAAGAGGCCGGAATTGGGGGAGTAGAGTGATCTCCGAGTTATGGGCTTTGAGGGGATTGGGAATTGGCGAGGTCATTGAAGGGATTGAAGACCAGGATGAAAGTTTTGAAATTGAGCTAGTTTAAGAAGAGGAGCCAGTGTGCCAGGGTAGGGGGGATGCGATGCGTGAAGGGGTTCATGTATTTCAAAGTTAAAGCCATGGACTCCATTGTTCGCTGTAGCTTCCCATCTTCAATCTTTAATAAAATCACAAGCCTTTTAAAGACAATGTATAAAGAGCTGGTTTTAAACGGGACGCATTCAGAATGTGATTTGATGGGAATGACCAAAAGATGAAGCAGGTATAAACTTGCTGGCACATTAGTAAATCTGTTGGGTTTTTCATTCAGCTCGCATCTTTGATGATTTTATTTCAATGCCAGCCTGCAATTTCTTATGGCGCAGTGTCCCAAAACAGGAGATGTGTGAAAAACAGACGTATTCTTTGTTTTGTTTGTTTATTCACAATGTGCCAAGCACCAGTTTTAATTGTGAGGGGAGATAAAACTTAGCTTGACAATTCGGTGGGCACTGCACTGACGTGGTCTGATTAGTTAACTGTTTCACCCTTTCGCGCACCAGTCTATTCCCACTCTGCGAGTGACCATTGACCCCACTCGACCCCGCTTGGCCCCGGCCGCCCCAGTTCATAATCCGGCAAGATCCAAAATCCAGCAGGACCTCTTGTGCTTCGTTTGCCAGCTTTGAAGCAGTGTACCTGTACCATATTTCTCAATCTGCCAATGTAGGATCTGATTTGGTGATCTGTGGGTTAATCCAAGTACTATAACCACTGCCCTGAGATACTCCCCTGTCTATAATATACATTTCACTTCAAACTTCTGGCCACCCTGGGTTGCTTGTTTAACACCGGAAGACTCGGCACGTGTTTCTTGTCTATTGCTGCTAATTCAATGCATGTGAGCTTGCGACACTTCTAATTCTCCACTGATACTCCAAAGCAAGAAATATGTCACTTGTCTTATTGCATCCTCTCTGTCTTTCCCGTTTCATTATTCGGAGTGTGAAGCTGATGGGCCGAAGAAGCTACTTCAGTGTTCCATATTTGTAAATTGAATTGGTTGTTGCCATTTGTCAATGTCTTCGTTTAGTTCAAAGGTGCGGGAATAGCAGTCCAGCTACTTGTGGAGATGAATTTCCACCCGCCTTGTCTGAAAATGTGGAGTGTTAGACAATACAGACTGTAAACTCTCGGGATCAGTTAATTAGAAGTCAAACGACCATAAGACATAAGAGCAGAATTAGGCCACTTGGCCCATTGAGTCTGCTCCGCCATTCAATCATGGCTGATATGTTTCTCATCCCCCATCCTCCTGCCTTCTCCCCATAACCCCTGATCCCTTTAAGCAGCATAATTTTATCAAACACATTACTTTGCATTATCGTCCAGGCTTCTCTCATAGATTTTGTCATCAAATTGGATACATGAGGGGGAAAAAGTTCCTGCATCTGCTCCCTTTCCTGGATTTAACAGCAGACCCCTCCCCGATTTGGTTTATAAGGTGGGAAGTGCTTGTGAAATTCCTACCCGAGATCTGCCTCGGAAACCAGACTGGAGATTAACTGAAGAATCTAAAAGTACCTTTCCTCGGTTTCATGCGTGGAGTTTGCACGTTCTCCCCATGTCTGCATGGGATTACTCCGGGTGCTCCAGTTTCTTCCCACATCCAAAGATGTGCAGGTTAGGTGTATCGCCATTCTTTTTTAAATAAATTTAGAGTAACCAATTAATTTTTTCCAATTAAGGGGCAATTTAGCGTGGCCAATCCACCAATTCTGCACATCTTTGGGTTGTGGGGGTGAGACTCACGCAGACATGGGGAGAATGTGCAAACTCCGCACGGACAGTGATCCAGAGCCGGGATCGAACCTGGGACCTCGGTGCCGTGAGGCAGCAGTGCTAACCGTGCTGCCCCGTGGATTGCCATTCTAAATAGTCCCTTAGTGTCCAAAGGCTGGGTGGGGTTATGGGTTTACAGGGATAAGATGGGGGAATGGGTTGAGGTGGGGGTGCTCTTTCAGAGGGTCGACACAGACTCGATGGGCCGAATATCGGCCTCCTGCATTGTCGGGATTCCTTGATATCTACATCTCTGTGAGGTGGCCCACTTCACTCTTGTCTTCTGGATTTTGCTGTACTAGGATTTAACTCACTTGCTGTTGGAGATTCTCAATTATCCCAGTTACCTAAGGGGATATCTGTATTGTATATTCTATCCACATCTAACCTCTGTGTTTGTGTAAGATTTCTGTGTGATCTTTTATTCAAGCAGATGATCTATGATTCTGATCGTAGGCAGATAGGCAAGTTTATGATGGTGCTGCCTGGTTATTGACTACTACATACTAAATTAACTATATAACTTTTTTGATAATTTATTAAAACATACATAATCCTGGGAGGAATTTTCCACACAACCCACCGTGTGTGGCGTGACAGCGGAGGTGGCCTGCTGTTGGCTGGTGGTGGGATCGACTAGTCCACCCATTGTCAACGGGGTTTCCAGTCAAACGCACCCGTCACCACCGGGAAACCTGCGGTGGGGGTGCACCGTAACAGGAACGGAAGACCCCTCCTTGGAAAATGGGGGGGGGGGGGAGTTGTAATATGTGCCGGCATGTCTATGTAATGGAAAGGGGCTTGGCGGAACAAGGGTTAACGTGGGCCTAGAGAATTTCACCGCTCAATGTATGATGTATGGAGTCTCCTGGTAATAGACACAGAGGGAGAACTCTGGGAGAGACAGTAACATACATAACACTCACACATCTGTAAATAGTTAAAGAGCAACAAAAAATGATTCTTGCTTATACATAAGCCTCAAGATCCCATCATTGAGACATCTAAAGAACTCTGATCACAACAAGGAACACACCGGAAAGTGAGGTTAAGGCCATGATTAGATCAGCCATGATCATGGAGCGAGGTTGATAGACCAAATAGCCGACTCCTGCTCCCTTTTCCAATGATTTTAAAGATGTCTAGCATATGGGGGAAGCTTACTGACACACATTTAGCAATTTCTGTCAGAATATTGGGAGCATGAGAATTGGACTGTTCCAAAACAATCGATGCTTTGCACTACTAGGTGCTGTGTTGTGTTTGCTGGAGTTTTATTGATATATTGCTCCCTTGAGGGACAAGATCTATGAAGATGCAAACTCCTCCAGCATCTTTTGATTACAGTTTCAATATTGGGGCAAAGAATTATTGCGTCTGCCCCCCCACCACTTATTTCTCGTAGGCCGTGGATCGATGAGCTTTTAAAAAAATTAATCAATGGGGCGTGAGCACTATTGGCTAGGCTGGCATTTACTGTCTGTCATCAATTGCCCTTGAAAAGGTGGCGATAACCCCTACAGTCTGTGTGGTGAAAGCGCTTCCACAGGGAGCAAGTTCTAGGACTTCGATCCAACTGCATCTCATCCCAGAAATGCACAGCAGCCACCAACCTGAAATGCGATGGGTGTTTGAGGATTGTGTTCTGTGATTCTGTTTATCTTCTGTGAAAACCAGTGGCTTTATGCACTTGATGTTGTTGTTGTTGTTAATGTTTCATGCGTCATGACTTCTGAATGCGATCTTTTTCAGGAAATTTCAGAACTTCAAGTAGAATTCTCCGTGAGCGACAAGCAGAGTGTAAGTAGCAGCTTGTTTTCCTTTTTATTGGAGATTTGATTAATATAACTTCCCGTGACTTGTCCCTCACTTAAAAAGAGACGCGAACGTTATTTGCGTTCCAATTTGATAAGTGTGGTGACGGAGGAACATTGGCTAGCTACCTCGCCTTGCAATGCAACAGGGATACACATTGGGTGGGGTGTTCCAGTCCCTGCCTGTTGGCAGGACATAAGAACATAAGGACTAGGAGCAGGAGTAGGCCATCTGGCCCCTCGAGCCTGCTCCGCCATTCAATTAGATCATGGCTGATCTTTTGTGGACAGCTCCACTTTCTGGCCCGAACACCATAACCCTTAGTCCCCTTAATCCCTATTACCAGGGACGGACGAACCATGCCAAAACACCATAGATACTGGCGGGACCTTCCACTCCCAGCAACCAATTCTGAGCCGTCTCCACTTCAGGAAAGCACACCATGTGGGGGTGGGGCCCATAAAACTACATTTGGTCTTCAAAAACTGACTTGATTAAAGAAATTTGGGGATTGTAGCTTTGAATGGTTTCCCCTGAATTTGACCCCTGTATTTTGTTTTTGCCCTCTTTTTTTTTTCTTGTTAGCTTGACTGGGAGGGGGGGGGCGTGTTGTCCCATCATCTGGACAAGATGTTTATTGACATGCTCGAACGTCCTGTGCTGGAACGTTCTGTGCCATTTCAGATTCCTTTCATCTGCAGTCCTTTGCCCAGCAGCGCCATAGCACAGCAACCCTTTGTGTTAAGTTGGCCTCAATGGAATAGTATCGGAATTCTTGGGGCTATCAGGACTGATGAATTGATCCCATGATCAAGGGTAGGAAGGCTGTCCTGTCCTGAAGGAGTCAATAGTTTCTCCCCACTTTGTAGCATCTAGCTGTTTCCTGGCTGTTTCACGGGGATTTTCTGTTAGACCTAACAATCTCCAAAGACTGAAATGAAAACGTGCACGATCCTATGAAGGGGCAGTTACAAACTGTGCTGGACAAAATGCATTTGGTCAAAAGTGTAGTGCAAAACAAAATGGTTGGCATTTTATGCATATATGGCTGTTTTCTGGCAGATGTAGACCCACAATTGTGCTCCTTGTTCTGGAGTGCATATTGTGTTTCTCAACTGGGTCAACCTTAGGACAAGATGGCGGTCTTACAAATATGCTTAAAAGCTGTGGTTGCTGACTTCCTGAATACAGTGTGGCCAGCATTCATTTTGCTGGTGTACCATAATGTTAAACACAGTCAGTTGACATGTCTGGGTGATCAGTAAAATCCAGTGACCTCCTTGTGTGCTGTATCATTCTGTACGTCCATGATGAGCACAGTGTCCATTGTGCAAGCTATCAGTCACTCAGTTTAATTATCCTGACCACCATGTTGGGACAGAAAGCTTTTTGCATGATGTGTACCCTCATCTCTGAGATGTTTGGATTGGGAGATTATCGTAGAATTTCTTCAGTATAGAAGGAGGCCATTCAGCCCATTGAGTCTTCCCCGACCCTCTGAAAGAGCACCCTACCTAAGTCCGCTCTCCCGCCCCACCCCCGTAACCCCGCCAAAACTGCACATCCCTGGACACGAAGGGGGAATTGAATCACAGCCAATGCACCTAACCTGCCAATCCACCTAATCTTTGGACTGTGGGAGGAAACCGGAGCACCCGGAGGAAACCCACACAGACACGGGGGGAAAGTGAAAACTCCACACAGTGACCCAGCAGAGAATCAAACCTGGGACCCTGGAGCTGTGAGGCAGCAGTGCTAACCACTCCGACACTGCAAGGGGACAATTCCCAGCTGCTGCCGGGAGACTGTGATTTTCGAGCAGCTTGGACACATTTATTTACTGCTGTCACATCTTGTGTAAGTCAGCGTTTCTACATAGGTTTGTTCTCTGCTGATTGCAGTAAACATTTGGAAAGAAAATGACAGATACCGTGATCCAAATGGACATTTTAAGGATTTTGTAAATTCGTAATAAAATTGTTGTGCTGGAAATATAAGGGAAAATTGATTCTTCCACTTAGCCAAGTAGAGTTGTACGTTCTATTCCTACTTTCAGAAAAACTGTTGACTTGCAGGACTGAATTGGAACTGTATTTTTCCAACTATTATCCAACTGTGAGGCATGCTTAACAGATAAGAGAGCAAATTTTAAAAATTATTTCATGGGGTGTGGGGGTCGTTGGCTGAGCCAGTTGACCATCCCCAATTGCCCTTGAACTGTGTCGTTTTCTGTGCCATTTCAGTGGGCAGTTAAGAGTCAACCCCATTGGCTGTTTAGCTCACTCGGCTAAATCGCTGGCTTTGAAAGCAGACCAAGCAGGCCAGCAGCACGGTTCGATTCCCGCACCAGCCTCCCCGGACAGGCGCTGGAATGTGGCGACTAGGGGCTTTTCACAGTAACTTCATTGAAGCCTACTCGTGACAATAAGCGATTTTCATTTTTCATTGCTGTGGGTCTGGAGTCACATGTAGGCCAGACCTGGTAACGATGGCAGATTTCCCTCCTGAAAGATTAGTGAGCCAGATGGATTCTTAACGACAATCGATGCGAGTTGTCATGGTCGCCATTACTGAGCATTGTATTGCATATTTTATTGATCAACAGAATATTAAACTTGGCCAGCTGCCGTGGTGGGATTTGAATTCGTGTCCCCAGAGCATTAGCCTGGGCCTCCTGGATTTCTGGTCCAGTGATAATTATCACTACACAACCACCTCCCCCCTTTCTTGGTTGTGTGAGGAATGAGGGTCCGCGTAATGAAAGAGTTTAGCTGAGCTGAGCCTTTTTGGAGGAGATTCCAGAGGCCATGGAGGTTGGCGGGTTTCTGGACATGTTGAGGAAGCCCATTATTTATCAAGCCAACGCAAATTGGTTCCTGGAGTTTTCCAGCTGATTCTTTTGGAAATACGGGTCCTCTTGAGGCCCAGAGAGGCCCGGGCCGCTTCCAGCTTTTGGGGCCCCCCTTTCTACAGCTGGAGAAATCCAGCTGTTGTGTAGTGTCACAGTTGATATTGAGCGTGGCGCGGTGTGATGAATGTAGGAATTTCCGATATATGGGTTTCCTCCGGGTGCTCCGGTTTCCTCCCACAGTCCAAAGATTGCAGGTTTGGTGGATTGGCCGTGATAAATTGCCCTTGGTGTCCAAAAACGGTGAGGTGGGGTTGCAGGAATGGGGTGGAGGTGTGGGCTTGGGTAGGACCAGTGCAGACCCGATGGGCCAAATAGCCTCCTTCTGCACTGTGGATTAGGTGCAGTAAGGGTTTAAAAGCCTGGGTTAGTGTTTGATTGTTGCAGTCACGTTTTTAAAAATACTTAATGACAGACAGCCAGGCGGAGGTGCAATTAAAGCATCGTAGAAGTTTGGACGGATGGATTTTTAGTTTGATTGAGAGGGTTCCCTGGGAAGTCGTCAATTACCGACATTGTGTTCAGTTTTGCATGGTGGGGTGGTTAATGGGAGGAGCCAGGGATAGAAGCAGTCAGGTATTGAAGTTTCCAGGCTTAGTTAGTTTGCGGCTGCAAGTTGAGCTGAGAAGGTTTTCTGAAGAAATACAGCCAGAGATTCTGCATTGTTCTGACAGGGGTCAGGTCTCAAAAGATCTCTAAGTGGAGTATTCAAGACATCTCTATACCGGAGTATTCCTGAGTGCTAACGGTGGATTGGGATCTGAGCTGGCTTTGTTGTTTGAGTGGGAATAAAGATAGCAGTTGAGGGTTATTGTGTCACTGTATTGATTAGCATTGTTTATGGAGTAATTGTAAGGTATTTTCTTGTGTGATGTTAAAGATATTTGAATACAGTTTTAGCAATAAAGTTTGTTTCCATTATACCATATCCCTATTTGGCGTGAAATCACTCCTGGAGCGAAATATCCTTTCCTCACAGTCTTACAGAATTAAAATAAAATATTGGCGTTTCTGTCCTGTATCCTGGCCACTACTGGTCCGGGATTGGAAAAGAGATCATTCAAACGCTCTTGTTCCATGTTTGAACGGTGATGGTTCTTTCCCTGCTTCAACACGTTGGAAGTGCGTGAATCTGAAGCCACTGATGGAGGAAAATTGACCAAAATATACACAATGCAACTGAGATATTAGGTAGCACCCCAGAGAGCCCAAGTTCAAGTACTTCAATAAGTAATTCATTTGGCTTGCAGTCCAGAGAAGAGTATTTTCATTCTCGGGAGTTTGTGTGGAATAACTATCCATTCTAAAGAGTTACTGTGAGCTGAACTATTCGATGTAATGGATTGCTCCAACATTTTCAAGAGGGTTTCTGGGACACGCTATTGTTTGTGGGCACCTGTCAATATTAGCAAGCGGATTAATGAAAGGACATCAAGACTTGCAGCAAGGTTCCCATTCCAGACTGGCTTTCCTGAAGCTGATACTTGATTTCATAGTTGGTGACATTTCTGACAAAAGTCGAGGTTTGTTTGTTTTGTTTTCTTTTACTTCAATATGTTTTCCTCCTTCCGTGTGCGGACGTGAAAACAATATTCCAAGTGGAAATTGTTGGAAAATCCAGTTTTCCTTTCTGACTACTTCTGGTGTTAGTGTTACCAGATAGCTTGCTTGGTGCAAGAGTTTGATGACAGGTTCTTTTCAATAGACTCTCGCTCTCCCACCCTCTCTCTCGCCCCCTCCCCTCTCTCTCGCTCCCTCCCCTCTCGCTCCCACCCCTCTCTCTCGCTCCCTCCCCTCTCTCTCGCTCCCTCCCCTCTTTCCCGCTCCCCCCTCTTTCCCGCTCCCCCCTCTCTCTCGCTCCCCCCCCTCTCGCTGACCCCCTCTCTCTCGCTCCCTTCCCTCTCTCTCGCTCCCTTCCCTCTCTCTCGCTCCCTCCCCTCTATCTCGCTCCCTCCCCTCTCTCTCGCTCCCTCCCCTCTCTCGTTCCCTCCCCTCTATCTCGTCCCCTCCCCTCTATCTCGTCCCCCCCTCCCTCTCGCTCCCCCCTCCCTCTCGCTCCCCCCTCCCTCTCGCTCCCCCCTCCCTCTCGCTTCCCCCTCCCTCTCGCTCCCCCCTCCCTCTTGCTCCTCCCCTCCCTCTCGCTCCCACCTCCCTCTCGCTCCCCCCTCCCTCTCGCTCCCCCCTCCCTCTCGCTCCCCCCTCCCTCTCGCTCCCCCCCTCCCTCTCGCTCCCCCCCTCCCTCTCGCTCCCCCCCTCCCACTTGCTCTCCCCTCCCTCTCGCTCCCCCCTCCCTCTCGCTCCCCCCCTCCCTCTCGCTCCCCCCCCTCTCTCTCGCTCCCCCCCTCTCTCTCGCTCCCCCCCTCTCTCTCGCTCCCCCCCTCTCTCTCGCTCCCCACCCTCTCTCTCGCTCCCCCCCTCTCTCTCGCTCCCCCCCTCTCTCTCGCTCCCCCCCTCTCTCTCGCTCCCCCCTTCTCTCTTGCTCCCCCCCTCTCTCTTGCTCACCCCCCTCTCTCTTGCTCACCCCCCTCTCTCTTGCTCACCCCCCTCTCTCTTGCTCACCCCCCTCTCTCTTGCTCACCCCCTCTCTCTTGCTCACCCCCTCTCTCTTGCTCCCCCCCTCTCTCTCTCGCTCCCTCCCTCCCTCTCTCTCTCTCTCTCTCTCTCCCTCCCTCTCTCTCGGTCCCCCCCCCCCCTCTCTCGCTCCCCCCTCTCTCTCGCTCCCCCCTCTCTCCGCTCCCTCCCCTCTCTCCGCTCCCTCCCCCCTCTCTCATTCCCTCCCCTCTATCTCATTCCCTCCCCTCTCTCTCGCTCCATCCCTCTCTCTCGCTCCCTCCCCTCTCTCTTGCTCCCCCTAACCCCCCCACCCCCTCCCCCGTTAAATAACTCTATCCAGAGTTGCTCATCCAGTGTTGGACATTCGAGTTTTCAAGGGCTAGCCAAGGGTGGTCTCTGCTCTTGTGTTGCCGTGGAAGGATAAGAGGGAAGTGATTAAACACAGGGCTAGTGACGGGGAGCTTTGCTTATGGCTCACAGTTTTGGACAAGTGAAAGCATTTTGAACCTAACCAAGCCCCTTCAGAATTGTGCAACCCTCTTTTCTGGAGTAAAGAATGTCAGCCTCTCGTACCTTCCGTCCTCTACCCTACAGCCCTCACTGTCATTATCTGGATATAGATGTTTTCCAACAAGAAATCTCTGTAGCTGTTAAGCCTCTTTCAAGTGGAGATAATGTCAAAACATTTTGTTTTCAAACTGTCACCTATTTCCCCATACTTCACATTTTACTGTGCTCCACAAGTTTTATTGATCAATTCTACATCGCACTTCCTCGCACAATACATATCACACTGGCAGTTCTCTGATGTCGACAGATATGAATTCCATTAACACTCGGGTCTCTGTAAAATCCTTTTCTACATTTAGCACTTTTCTTTAGATCTTGTATCGTCTGACCGGATCTGAAAGGTATTTTAGACAGGGATCATTTATTGACAAGTTTCTTGCTGTGTGCCTTTTATCATCTTTGTTCCTCCTACACTGCAAAATTGGACTGTTTCTCTCCACAGAACAGTGTCCAAACCATGATATTTATGTTAAAGCAACACTGCACTCACCTTGGCTTACTTTTTGACGCATTCACTTTTTAAACTTTCATTTCTTTCGCGCAGTGTGCGGCGCTATTAATAATAATAATTCAACTGCACACTTTAGGAACTTTCAAGCGGTTATTGGATAGGCACACGGAGCACACATTGAATTGCAGGGAGTGGGATAGCTTGATCTTGGTTTCGGACAAAGCTCGGCACAACACCGAGGGCCGAAGGGCCTGTTCTGTGCTGTACTGTTCTATATCCTATGCTCACCTCTCCCGAACTCTGTAACCTCCTCCAAACCTCCCAAGGTCTCTGCGCTCCTCTTGTGATTCCTGTCGTCCCATCACTCGTGGCCCTGTGTCCAGCTGCCCAGGCCCCGGGCTCTGGAGTTCCACCTTTAAAATATTCCTTAAAACCTACCACTTTGACCAGGCCTTTGGTCACCTGTTGCACCAGCTTCTTGCTGCCAGATTCGCTGCTCCTTCAAAAAGCCTTGAGGATGCTATGTAAATATAGGTTCTTGCTGTCTGATTGGCTGTTTGCAGATCCTCCATTTAAGTCAGCAGTGCGAGAGGAGTCTATCGCCACTATTTTCATGTGAAAGCCACAAAATTAAATTTTCAGCAACCGGGGGACATCTTCACATCAGATTCACCTGTCTGTTCAAAAGTTCCATGATTTTGACCCAGTGACCATGAAGGAACGGCGCTATGGTTCCACACCAGGGTCATGTATCATGTTTGACTAATTTACTGGAATTCTTTGAGGACATGACGAGCACGGTGGACAACTGGTAACTGGTGGATGTGGTGCACCTGGTTTTCCAGAAGGCATTCGACAACGTCCTGCACAAAAGGCTGCTGCATAAGATAAAGGTGCACAGTGTTACTGGTGATGTATGAGCATGGATAGAGGATTGGTTAACTGACAGAAAACAAAATAGTGGGGATAAATGGGTGTTTTTCTGGTTGGCAATCAGTGGCTAGTGGTGTGCCTACGGGATCAGTGTTGGGACCGCAATTGGCCTACTCCTGAACCTAGTTCTTCTGTTTTTATGACTTGCGAGGGCAACTGGAGGAGGCGATGTTCCCATGCATCTGCTGCCCTTTGACCTCTGCCACCTACAAGGACCAAGTTTTGTCAAAGGAGAGTTTTGTGAAATTGTGGTCAATAGATATGCTTGTGCTACTTTTTAATCTTTTAAAACGTAACGGTATTTGGAATTGTGGGTTTAATGTGGAACAAACTGGCCACCGTGGCGCATATAGGTGGCATGAAGTTTTAAAATATTGATGTGATCTAAATATTGCAGCAGGTTATTTTCCTTCTCTGGAATATTTTGAACAAAAAGCAAATTGAAGCCACCTTGGGCACGGTTCTGCTTAGTGTAAGTTTAAATATTTCAGTGAAATGCGAAATGAAACTTGCATTTCATCAGTGTTCCCGAAATATATGATGTATCTGATTGTGGTAACTTGGTACTGATTAGATATACAAGATCATAGTTGGCTTCACAGTGAGTGATCTACATGAATTAATCAAGCGGTTTCACACTTCGCATAATGCATATTGATAAGTTCACTGCACAATGCTCTTCTATTTTTGGTGGGCATTGGATAACGTACGAATCTCAAATGACAACTTAATGAATGCAAGAGCTATTAGGCTCTTGCCAAAATGCAACACTACTTTTCAGTCAGATAGAGGAATCCATCAATGTCCAGCGCTCATTTGATTCATTCATAATTAAGTGGCATGTTGCACAATTTCTCAACATTTTTTTTGACTCTTCGTTTACAGGTGATTAAAGGCATTGTCAATATTCAAGTTGGTGATGTAAATGACAACCCACCCGTGTTCCACAATCAGCCTTACAGTGTCCGAATTCCTGAGGTAGGTGACGAGATTGAGAAGGAACCTGGTGTTAAAACCAATCATTGTCCTGTCTTGGGTGATTTACCGGGTGTCGATGCAATCATTGGACCATTGCCCCTGTCAGAGGCAGGATGCACAGTGTTGCTGCCTTGATTCATTTTAATTCCGTATTAACTCACCCACTGGTCATTTGACGCAGTGCTGGTCGGAACCTAGGTAGATGGTCTAGGGCAGAACTGAGGGGGTGCTGCAGTGCTGGAGATGCTGTCCCTTAGAGAGATGTTCTCATGTTTCGGGTGAAAATGGAAAGACCTGATGCTATTTGTCGTGGTCGTCACGGAACGGACTGAGGTAAGCCACCTTAAATTAGTAGTCTCCTGGTATCATGTCGTGTTAGATACACTGGTACAACACTGGCTGCAACTGGATGCAGCTTAGATCAGAAAGATAATCCAGACCTTGAAGTTAGTTCAATCAGGTTTATTAAACTAATAGCACAGTTCTCTGTGAGTTCGACTCTCTGCTAACTTAAGTGTGGTCACTCTGTCTGACTGAACCAGATTAGCTCTTCGCCACATGGTGGGGGTGTGAGATTGTAACAATACTCTTGACTGACTCTCTAGATGTTCATCAGTGGAAAGAGGCGGAGTGTGAGCGCCTCGTGTCTTTTATCGTCACATCCCACCCCTGAGTGTCCTGCCTGCTTATTGGTCATGTCCTGTTCTCTGTGTCCATTAGCTGCTTGTCTGTGCCTGCCTGTATATAATGTGTGTCTGCATATCATGACACTATTTACAGGAGTTCCACTAATATCCCCAAAAACAGATTAATCACTGTTCATGTTGAGGCGTTTTTTGGAGTTTACAGTGTGGAAAAATAGAAGCCACAGTTAGCCAAATAATATCTGTGATTACTTGAATTTTGCCACAAATGTTGGGGGCTTTTGAGAGATCTGACAATATGGTCGCTCTTGCAGTACAAAGGATTTGTTGCTCTATACACAACCTTTGGGGGATTCAGATTGAAGGTCACTGGAATTCTGACAGTTTTTGCCCCACAAATAAAGTGCTCCGGTTTATTGTACATACAAAAGCTTGCTGCTACTTGCCTGGAAATTTTTGAGTTTAGAATGCTTGCCTTTGTGCTGAAATCCTCTCCCTGGCTTTGCTTCCCCCGAAATCTCTGCAATTTTTTTTTCCCTCCACCGTTGTTGGCTGTTCCTTCAGCCTGTGGGGTTCCAAACTCTGGAATTCCTTCCCTGAAGGTCTTTGACACTGCAGCGCTCTCTCCTTCCTTCGGATGCTTCTTAAAACGCACCTTTTTTTCTCATTGGATGTCTGGCCATCTCTCCAAATACACCTCTGCGTCAGTGTCGAGCTCTGTGAGAACGCTGCCAGGAATACTTGAAGGTGCTTTATAAATGCAAGTTGTTGTAGGCTAACGCTCAGATCATGTCAAAGCAAATGGTTGTCAATGTTTACTTCGAGTTTGAAATGTTTTAATCCAGACTTAAAATAATAAACTTTCATTTATTTTGACTAAGCTTTAAAGAAAATTATGCTTTTTATGGGCATTTTTACATTTGGTTTTTGTCGGTGCGGAGCTACATCTGATACAGGTTGCTGATAAAGTTTCCCTGCCTCCACAATGCTGTACTCCCTCAAGACCTGGGCAGAAGCAAGTGGAGGCAATTTCGGAAGTCCCTTTTGTATACATTTTTAAAAATGTTCTTTGCTGTAGCCAAGGTTGGGAATCCTGTCAAGTTTGTATTCCTGTCAGTGACTATTTATGCTTTATTCTGTCATGGATATGAGTGTAATTGATTATTGCCCATCCCTAATTGCCCTTGAGAAGGTGGTGGTGAGCTGCCTTCTTGAATCGCTGCAGTCCACTTGGGATAGGTAGGGAGAGAGTTGACTCGGCGACAGTGAAGAAGCAGTGATAGATTTCCATGTTAAGATGGGTGCTTGGCCTGGAGGAGAAACTGTTCCCACGGGTCTGCTCCCCTTCTCCTTCAAGATGGTAGATGTTGTAGGTTTCAACAGTTCTGTGTGCAGGCTTGACCAATTGCTGTAGCGTAGTGCATGTCGTAAATGGTGCACACTGCTGCCACTATGCATCGCTGACAGAGGGAGTGAATGTTTAAGGTAATGGATGGGAGTGCCAATCAAGTGGGCTGCGTTGCCTTGGATAGTGTCGAGCTTCTTGAATGTTGTTGGAGCTGCAATTATTCAGGCAAGTGGGGGGAATGAGTGTTTATTGAGCGATTGTTGCTAATTCTTGTTTTTAAGTGCCCCAAAATCAATTTCCTGAATTGTGTCCAGAAGGGACAGTTTTTCAGCAAGGTTGTATTGATGAGATTAGATTTGAGTTAGGAAATTAAGGTGGCAATGTCAGTAAATCCCATGGGATTGTAAATTATTAAGTGCAAAGTAACAACTTGCCTGTTGAAAGCAAACACTGAAACAATAAAATTGTTCACTACAAATGTACTCAAATTTAGCAGGTATATTAAAAGTTAATTTGAATGAATAGTTTACCATCTATTCTGTAAAAGCAGAGAATTGAATGCATTGCGTCCAAGCCAGTGAAGACTCGGCTGTTCGCTCTTGGGGTTATGGAATGAATGGCAAATGCTCTGAAATGATTAAAGGTGGCAATCCAATCACTGGCATGGGGTGACATCCTAAACGGCTGGAACAAAACCTCGAGCAGTTTACCTGACATTTGAACCCTATGATTACTGGTTTCAAACAGTCGTATTATATCTAAGCGTAGAGAACGGTAACGCTGTGCTCTCATCCTATTTGATGGAGTTTATAATTTGTTGGCAGGTTTACTGATTACAAATCAGAAGTGCGAAGCCAGGCAGAGAGTTTAAATTTAACTAATCCCTGCTGAAGATGATGTACATGTGATATGTACTATGTGGAGAGCCACGCGAGCGATGGTGGTAATAGCACAGGAATAATAATCATTAAGCCCAGGCTAATGCTCTAGTATAATGGGCCAGGATTTAGAGAACCCCAAAGTATATCATCAAGTTCACCTGACCCACAACTTTTAATCGATTTTGGTTATGGGGAAGCACAAGGGCCCACTTTGCAGGTGTGATGCAACAGAGAGCTAAAGTATGTTTAAAAGAAAACTAATGTTTATTCTATGAATCCAGTTAACATTTTATAAACCCACAGTTTGAGAGCTGCTGCCTTTCCCTCTCTCTAAACTCCTCCACCATTTCCGGGATCTCTGATTCTCCGATTATGGTTGTTCCACCATTGGCAGCTGTACTAGGCTCTGGGCTCTGGGCAGCACGGTAGCATTGTGGATAGCACAATTGCTTCACAGCTCCAGGGTCCCAGGTTCGATACAGGCTTGGGTCACTGTCTGTGTGGAGTCTGCACATCCTCCCCGTGTGTGCGTGGGTTTCCTCCGGGTGCTCCGGTTTCCTCCCACAGTCCAAAGATGTGCAGGTTAGGTGGATTGGCCATGATAAATTGCCCTTAGTGTCCAAAATTGCCCTTAGTGTTGGGTGGAGTTATGGGGATAGGGTGGAGGTGTTGACCTTGGGTAGGGTGCTCTTTCCAAGAGCCGGTGCAGACTCGATGGGCCGAATGGCCTCCTGCACTGTAAATTCTACGATAATCTATGGTAAGATCTGGCATTCTGTTGTGATAAAATGCATAAAGCAATTCTGTACATAATGTTATCCACGACCTCCAAACACTAGGTGGCAGTATAAACTCACCACGTGACCCTGTGGCTGGGGAGTTGCGCCCCCCAGTGTTGGGAGGATGGACATAATTTGCAGTGGCTTTGCAATAGTTAGTGTTCATAGTTTATTATTTTATTTATCAAAGTCATCTTCATCACGCCATTGTTTCATAATAAATTATTTAAACTATTATTATATTATTTAGATGTTCTGTCGTTCATCATTCACTTCGGCCAGTCCACAGAACAGGACATTTTTGTCTCAATCTCCCCACCTCTCCTCTTCTCTTGTCCTCCTTTTATGATGGAATCTCCGAACAACGTCCTCATGTTTTCCAGGTTGCAAATCTTTCTTTGATAATGTTCCCACCGAGGCACTGCATCAATGTAAGTTGTTGCATCTGGGCTCACTGGATGTAACAGCTGGTTATCAGTGTCATTTCTGTTAATGGGATCTTTCTATTGACAAACTGTTTGCTACATAACAATTGCCACATTTCAGAGTAAGTCATGGTATTTGAGCACACGCACATGTGGGAGATGTGACAGTTTGGCACAGAATCCCGGCAGTGCAGAAGGAGGCCATTCGGCCAATCATATCATCACCGACCCTCTGAAAGAGCACCGCACCCAGGCCTACATCCCTCCCTCCAGTAAGCCCGTCAAACCATCTTGGACACCCAAGGGGCAATTTATCACGGCCAACCCACCTCACCTGCACAACTTTGGACCGTGGGAGGAAACTGGAGCACTCGGAGGAAACCCACACAGATGCAGGGAGAAAGTGCTCGGCATACAGCCAGTGACCCAAGGCTGGAATTGAACCCAGGTCCCTGGAGCTGTGAGGCAGCAGTGCTAACCACTGTGCATGCCACCTTGCTGCCCATAATTGCCGATGACCTGTTTTTTTTTAACAATGTGACAAACTGGCACTGATGAATTTGGGATCGAAGCAATTAAGTAAAAATAAATCTGCATCAGCCTGGATGGTATATGGAGGTAAATTATTGATGATCCACAAATTATTTTATAGTTTGATTTATAAAACAAAATAAGGGCGCATATTTCTAAATTTATTACGAAAATGACTACCAATTCCATCAAATCTTATTGCGAAAACATAATGATTCTTTTGTCATTTTAAAGGACCATTGAGTATTGACACAGCTGAAACTAATTCATGAAGTTAGATGTGACAAACCTCATTAAATTTGCATGTATTCATTTTATGCTAATCACTATCCTCTGACTGATATTTGATTCTTGGTAATAGAGTTTTATGACTTTCCAATTTGCTGAATATGTTCTGTCTGTCACGGTGCCCTGCAGTCATTGTAGCACATTTAGTTAAGGACTGAAATATATATCCAGCTGACCTTCAGCCTTCATTCTTGGCAATAAAGCAGCAATGTCATCGCGAGAGAGGATTTTGACAGCGTAGGGAGGAGATGTATAGAATTCCCACGCCCCAGTGGGCTCGTGCAGCAAAACTCAGTTTGATCATCGGAGTGAGGTGCAAACGTTGGGGAAAGGGCGAGGGACTGTCTACCAACCCACCTCATCGCTGGGTCAGGAATTTGGGAGCACTTTGCACCGGGAGAACTTTTGTCATAACGGGCTGCTGGGTTTCAAAGAAGCAGCACATCCTTATCACCTGGGCAGCTAGGTGGGCAAGCAATGCCCACACTCTGCAAAATAATAATTTTGCAAGTCTGAAGAAAAAGGGCACCACCCACAGCAAAATGGATCAATTGGGACGAGGGAATGTGTGTATAAATGAATGGTGATGTGTAGGGAGCGATGGACACCTCGGACATTTAGGCTGTGACAATTTGGGATACCCCATTCTATTCTGCCGTTCATTGCTGCACTGCCTACCTTGGCCACAAGGGGAGATGGGTAACATTCTTCTAGGCTTCCTACAATGCCTATCTACAAACATTTGCTTTTGGAAGAGTAGTGTGGACTGACTAAATCCTGTTTGTTTTTACTTTGCTTGCGGTCTCCAACATTGGCGGCTGTGTCTTCAGTTACCAGGCTCCATTTGCTCTGAAACCCCGTCCCGAGACCTCGCTTACTCTCTGTCACGGTCCCTTCATTTAACTTTGACCCCCCTCTTTGATCAAGTTTTTAGTCATAATATTTCCCTATGTGGCGCGGTGTTAAATTTTGTTTATTAAGAAATTTCCCTTGGGTAGTTTGCTCCACTATAGGTACGATATAAATACTATGAATTGCTGTTCCTGTGTTAATAACCAGTCAAAAACATTGGGTAGCAAGGTGAGCATATTTTCTCTGATAAAATAAATCGTGCTCATTTGTGTAAGAAGTCAGTCGCTGATGGGAACATCAAAGTTGCCTGTGTATTATATGAAGGAACAGAGGTTAGCTTTACTGTTGAAGCTAATTCATTACCACATGTCAAAAAAGTACATACAGTGAAACTGTTTTAATTAAGTTCACACATGCTGAGCAAATTTGAATTTGGAACAACTAATTTTACTTGTCTGTATTTTAATAACTCAACGTGGAGCATGTTTAACCATCTTATTTCAACTTCAGTTCATAAGTGTGTGACTTGACATTAGCATTCGCCAAGGAACTTGGATCAGTAATATAATTCCCTGCTGAAAGTTCAATTGCTTTCTGCTCCAGCAATTTCACAGGAAAGGACATTGCTGGGGTATATTGACCGTCACTTCAGGAAGATTCTCGGAGAGTGTGCGTGCCTCCCTGGTTGAACCCTTTGCCTGTATTCTCGCTTCTTCGACCGCCCCTTCCATCCCTGTGATCTCTTCCCACCTGGAATGACGAGGGCAGCAGATAATTGGGAACATCACCACCTGGAGGTTCCCCTCTGAGCCACACACCATCCTGACCTGGAAACATATCGCCGTTCCTTCACTGTTGTTGGGTCAAAATCCTCTAACAGCACTGTGGGTGTACCTACACCTCATGGACTGCAGGGGTTCGAGAAAGCAGCTCACCTTTTCGAGGACAATTAGGGATGGGCAATAAATGCTGCCCTAGTCAGTGACACCCACATCCTGTCGATGAATAAATTTGGGGGGGAAAAACTGTTTTCAAACGAGCTCTTTGAGGAGTAATTAAAGAGTAATTGGCCATTTGACCCAGCGGGTCTAATGCCATTTTTCTCCACCGCAACATCTTTCTTTTTTCATCCAATTACTTTAATACCTTTCTGTTCCTCTATTGGTCAGATTTCAGCTGTCTTTCACCCCAAAATCTGGAATTCCCAATCTAAACCTCTCCTCCACTTTGTTGTGTTATTCACCCTGGGGTAACGCGGATTGCAACTAGATGCAGTTGTACTGGAAAGTAATAATAATAATTGCTTATTGTTACAAGTAGGCTTCAATGAAGTTACTGTGAAAAGCCCCGAGTTGCCACATTCCGGTGCCTGTTCGGGGAGGCTTGGACGGGAAATGAACCCGCGCTGCTGGCTGTGTTCTGCATTACAAGCCAGCGATTTAGCCCAGTTGACACCAAACTTACACGTTAGTTCAATACATTTTATTGAACTTCTGGAGCAGTGCACACAGCTTGCTGTGGGTTGACACTCTACTAATCTAAGTGTGCTAACTTTAACTAACTAAACCAGACTAGCTCTGAGCCACGTGTAGAAGATGCTAACTGATATATACACCCTGACTGTCACTACAGTTGTCACCAGTGGAAAGAGGCGGAGTGCTGATGCCTCATGTGTTTTATAGTCAGAAACCCCCCTCTCGTGGTCTGCCTGGTGATTGGTTGTGTTCTGTCCTGTGTGTTGATTGGCTGTACTGGGTGTCTGTCACTGCCTGTCTGTATCTCATTATGTGCATGAGTGCATATCATGACACACTTTTGACCTCCCATTTCCCCTCTTGATAGGTAGCTCAGAAGAAGCCTTGGGTCACCCGCCTAACATATCTTTTTATGGATCGATGTTGAGCTTTGCCTCAATGCTAATTTAGAGATCCTTGGGTTGTTTAACAATGTTAAAGGCAATGGTCGCTGTTTCCCATGTCAGTATCTCTTTTTTGAACAGCTTAATTGATTTTTCAACGATGATCTTCTGCTCTGCAGTCCGTGTGATGAAACTTTTTTTTTTCTAACTGAATGCAAAATCTGGATTTGACCAAATTGGACCAGTTGCCTATTATGTGGCCGTGGTAAAGATACACACAAAACATCTAGTTGTTTGACTAGTAAGATAGTTTATGAACAGAATGAACACTTGGAAAGGTAACTAATGGACTATGACACAACTAGCAATGACTAAATGAATTCACCTGGGGCTACTTCTAGTGCGGCTGGCCTCTAGTATGACTTACTACCAACTACCGGATCTCTGGAGTCACATGATGATGGATCTCTAGCGCCACCTTCTAGTCCTACATCCAACTATGTACATTGCTATGCACATGCATATCACCACATTGCCAAATGTCCCGATGTGAATATTTTGGTTTGCATGTTCCTGACCTTTAAATCTCATTAAAATGTGGCCCAGGTAAAATGAAGATGATATCTAGCATCTACTGCTAGATAGATGATAACAAAGGGAACAGTGTAAGATGTGTGAAATGCTAAACTAAGGTTGGTGATCAATTTTAAAACACAATACCATTTAGTTTTTATCGCCTGGTGGTCTGTGTCAGATTGCTTTGCCATGTACAGGTATCTGAAGAGGTTTTCTGTTGTAGCCTGATAGACGGCAGGACTCTGCCAGCTTGATAAACTTCCCTTATTCTCAAGCAGAAAGCTGAGCCAGAATCTGTAAGTACAAACCTCGAATTTCAATAACTACATCCGGGGGCTTTATGCAGGTTAAAAAGTTATCTTGGATCATGGGAAGCATTTGTGCATTAACATTCGCACAGAATAATTTCAAGGATTCAACGTTCATAGGATCCTTGAGTAATTAAATTTTGTTCATCATAATGAGCACATTTCAAGTGTAGTCAAATTGTTTAGGAAATCTGTAATCCATATTACAAGACATGTTTTAAAGTCAGTGTCTAGTGATCTATATATGTTGCGATACACTCCAGACTCATTAAGGAATTGTAAGGACGTCTATAAGATGAGAATATTTTTGGTTATATAAATGCAGAGGTTGAACTGGATGAGAATTAATTGGATCCCAATGTCTCAGAATGGAGAAACTCTGAGGCAGGGAATTACGGACCTGGGTCTTGGAATGTTAATGGAGAGAGTACTAGCGAATTCACAATCTCTTAGATAAGCATTGAGGAAGTTATTAGAGTTTTAGAAGAAGTAAGGACTGTGATGTGGTATTGTACTCTCCCCGTTACCATTCATCCTAGGGTCAATGTTTACCTGATGTCTGGGGGCCGCAGGACTGACTTCCCGAACAGGGCTAAGCTCTTAGCAATAAAGGTCCATACATCAAGGTGGAGGTGGTTTTGTAATTGAACACGCTTCCAGCAATGATGGGGCAGAGTTTGAGTAAATTGATAAGAATATCGTGGGTTGTATTAGACATAGTTTGTGAAAATGGATGTGTTTGTTGGTGAAATTGACATCGAGGTTCCAGACCTCCTCGACTCGAAATACTTTTTCTATCGGCCAGTTTCCCAATGTGTGGATTATTGGAGGTCAATTACAGCATTAGCTTTCAAATAAAGTGAGGTCGGAGGCGGAGCGATAATTGGAGCAGGACATGCAAATACAATCGGTTGTGTCTTTGTTGTTAGATATCCTTCATAAATACCTTTATTCCCAAGTTACAATAGTAACTTCCAGGGCAGCACGGTGGCCCAGTGGTTAGCACTGCTGCCTCACGGCAGTGAGGTCCCAGGTTCGACCCCGGCTCTGGGTCACTGTCCGTGTGGAGTTTGCACATTCGCCCCGTGTCTGTGTGGGTTTCGCCCCCACAACCCAAAGATGTGCAGGCCAGGTGGATTCGCCACGCTAAATTGCCCCATAATTGGAAAAAATGAATTGGGTACCCCAAATTTATTTAGTAACTCCCTATGTAAACCTGTCACTTTGTAATTACATCCTCCTGCCAGTAGTCGTGCTGCAGAAGTTCCACTGTGAAGGGGAATAAGATTAGCAGAACAACAGTTCCATTATACATCATGGAAAATGGAGTTGAGAAATTTGACAATCATGCCTTCTTGAGATTCAATTAATTGAACAGTATTAAAGAATGCCAAAGCTGTGAACAACTAGTCTATTCTATTTTGAGTTACAAAGCTCAGCATTTTAGCAGTTAATTAAAATAAGCATTGCTCAAGACTATAATGGGATTTCTCCAGCATCTCAATATTCATTTTCATAACCGTCTCCATCAGTTTTTTTGCCTTTGATGAATGTTTCGCCTCATACACTTGAGTTCCATAGAAGATCACCCCTGCTGAGCACAAGCCCCACTCCACAGCAAGTGATCTGTGTGCATGGGTTACTTCCCTCCTTCAAGTGCCCCGCCCCTCACCTTGATGTCTCCGGAATATTGACGGGACCCGTTGTTTGAAGCTTTACTTCAAAAATCTCATTGCAGTGCCCACACTGTCTGACAATTCAGTTTTATTCTATCGATGGTGAAAAGAATCTCCACAACAAAGGTTAGCTGGGGCTGAATGCCACTGTTTTCTTCTCATTGACTAAACTGCGGTTTTATCTTGATGCTTTCCATTTTGGTTTTGTATCAGTCTTATTATGCAACACCTTTTGGCGCTAATCACACTCCCATCATTTTAGAAAATAACTTTTCCACCAAAAGGGTCTTGCGGAATGTATCTTCCTCACCACATCATTACCCCAAGCTAAAAATATTTATTGTGAATGTGAAGTGAAAAGTGAAAATCGCTTATTGTCACGAGTAGGCTTCAATGAAGTTACTGTGAAAAGCCCCTAGTCGCCACATTCCGGCGCCTGTTCGGGGAGGCTGGTACGGGAATTGAACCGTGCTGCTAGCCTGCCTTGGTCTGCTTTAAAAGCCAGCGATTTAGCCCAGTGTGCTAAACCAGCCCCTGTAGCAGACAGATTTGGCGCAGCACTATTGACCTTCACTGAAACTTCCGTTTGGGCATATCTCACACCACGCTTAGTTGGTCGCACTTTCACCTGGTGCGTTAACCAGGTCATGGGTTTGGAGTTCCGCTCAAGAAACGCTAGCAGTTGATCTGCTAGGAAGTGCTGCACTGCCAGAGGTGACAGCTTTCTTCGATGTTCAAACTGCAACCCCCCCCCCCCCCCCCCCCCCCCTCCCCCCCCCCGAGTGTCCCTTTGGTGCATGTATACGATTCCATGGCACTATTTTGAAGATGAGGAGGAGGTTGGGGGGAGGATTTCTCCCTGGCAAAGATTTATCCGTCCATCAGCATTGTAAAAACACACATAGCTGGTCATTGAGTGCTGTGCGTGGGAGCTTGCTGTGCACTGATTGCACACCTATATCACAATAGTGATGACACTTGATTGGCTCTAAAAGTGCATTGCGATGTCCTTTGGTCATGGAAAACGCTTTAGAAATCTATTTATTTGAAAGAAACACCACAGCTCGGTGTCTGAACAGGCTACATCTTGTTTATTCTGGCCTCTATTTCCTTTTAAATAAACATGCCTATCAGTGATGATTGAACAGTGATGATGGGGCTATTTACCCCAGAATAGTGAAGACTGATCAATATCTTCAAGATTATGAAAGGTTCAACTGGTTGAATTAAAGGAGAAATGTTTCCAGCTGTGGAAGAGATGAGAATGGGCGACTTGTTAATCTAAGTTATCACTGATAAATCCAACAAGGAGTTCAGGAGAAACTGCTTACCCAGAGAGGTTCCAGAACATGGAGCTGGCTGTAAACAGCTGGGGTGAGGTGCAGAGGTGCAATTAAGGCGGAAGCCAGATAAACAGATGAAGGGACTAGAAATAGTCCCGTTGCTTACCATTTTAACACCAGACCCTGCTCCCATGCCCAGATGTCTGTCCTTGGCTTCCTGCAATGTTCCAGTGAAGCTTAACGAAAACTGGAGGAACAGCATCTCATCTTGTGGCTAGACACGCTACAGCCTTCCGATCCCAACATCAAATTTAACAACTTCAGATGATTAGCTCTACCCCACCGTGACTCTTTCATTCCATTTCATTTTAACTGTCTTTTACTATTTATTTCTATTTTGTCTATACCCTATCTTATCCCCCTCTTCTGACCTTTTCTCCCCTTTCCTTTCCCCTTCCCTCTCTCTCCCACCCATGTCCCCCCTTCCCCCCACATCTGTCACAGTTTACCCTCTGATCCTAGTTTCTCTGCTGTCTGGCCTTTTACATCTTTTGTTCTCCCTGGGGAATGTGATTAGCACTCTTTTCCCTTGGTTTCTGTGGCTATTAGCACCCGGATTCCTTAGGTTTCTGTGGCTATGACTCATCATTCATTCCCCCACCCTATAGTTTAAATATCTCCCAATTTCTCTGTCTTTTAGCTTTGACAAAGAGTCATCCGGACTCGAAACGTTAGCTCTTTTCTCTCCCTACAGATGCTGCCAGACCTGCTGAGATTTTCCAGCATTTTCTCTTTTGGTTTCCGATTCCAGTATCCGCAGTAATTTGCTTTTATAGAAATAAAAGGGTGTGGATGAAGAGGTTGGAAGGTGAGTGTATGGAGTATGAACACAGGTATGGAAATGATTGGTGGAATGGCCTGTTCTTGTTCTGTGGATATGCTGAAATCCATTGTGGTTGGAGGAAAGGTATTTTTGAAATTGCCCAATGAGGTTCTGAAGGCAAGGTTGTTGAGCTCCGATGGCAACTCTATAGAGAACCGGAAAGCAGATCTCGAATTCACGTTTGTTGAGTCAGCAGTCACTTCTCCAACCACACCACAGTGCCACCTGCATCCCCCTTTTATAGTTGGTGCGGTTTATTCTACAATTAAAACCCCAGTTCCAACTTGAGTGCTAGGGAACATTAACTCTTTCCTAACAAGGTTATCTAGGAACCGACTGGTTTTGTATTGCAGATGAACCATGTACCGTAGGGTGCATGTGAGAAGGTTACTGTGATGTACTTTGTAGATTCATACGATGAATACAGTTGGGCAGCAGGTTTACCCTGGCCATCAAATTTGGGGGCAGCTCTTTACGTTGAGGCCGGGATTTTGTAACGATTGATTCTCAGGTTTATAGTGAGTCACAGAGCTGAATCAGTGGCATGTTACTATCTCTCTTTCCTGTGTTCAGGTTAGTAGGTATAATGTGTATTCAACGTGAAGCAGTCAGGTTGAGAGAGCCCTTGTGGGGAAATTGATCCATAAATTAAAACCTTTCAATTAAGCAGCTACAACACAGCCGTGGAAACAATTACTAGGCAAAATGCTTAATTGGAATTTTGCCTTTACACGAGCCAGTATTAAATCACAGTGAGGCGTTTAATTCGCTCCTTGCCGCCTCCTTAATACACTTCTGGGCAAATAGCCCATTTATATTAACTGGCACTGTTGTAGAGAGTTGCACCGTTTACCCAACTGTGATGTTGATACTTTTATTAAAGCACTCCAATCTCTGTAGTAACGAGTAAAGCTCCTGCTTTACATCAGGCCTCTCATCTGCAGTGAAGAGCTTGAATTTCCTGGGCGAGACTGCTTCTCCGTCTGAGCTTCATGTGCAAGTCAAAGTTGAGAATCAACAACAGACCTGCATTTGCATAGTCCCCAAACCACATTAAGCAGGTATCAGGGCAGCTGACCAACAGGTTGTTTTTAACGGCGTGCCTGGAATGGAAAGAAGGTTTAGGGAGAGTATTCCAGTGCTTTACAGCCTGGGAAACCCAAGGATCAGCTGCCAGTGATGGAGTGACTTAAAATCGGGAAAGTCTGAGACTGGATTTAGAGGGGAGTGCAGGGTATTTGAGAGGGTTGTACGGCTGGAGGAGGTGTTGGGACTGGCCGACTGAGGGATTTGGAAATGAGGGTATTTGACAATCGAGATGTTGTTTTGCAGGGCGACGGTGGCCGAATACTGGGGCAATGAATGAAAGGCATTTAATGCGGGTTAGGACAAGGGCAGCAAGGTTTTGAGTTTAGCAGAGGTGAGAATAGAGTCATAGATATTTACAGCATGGAAACAGCACGGTAGCATTGTGGATAGCACAATCGCTTCACAGCTCCAGGGTCCCAGGTTCGATTCCGGCTTGCGTCACTGTCTGTGCGGAGTCTGCACATCCTCCCCGTGTCTGCGTGGGTTTCCTCCGGGTGCTCCGGTTTCCTCCCACAGTCCAAAGATGTGCAGGTTAGGTGAATTGGCCATGATAAATTGCCCTTAGTGTCCAAAATTGCCCGTAGTGTTGGGTGGGGTTACTGGGTTATGGGGATAGGGTGGAGGTGTTGACCTTGGGTAGGGTGCTCTTTCAAAGAGCCGGTGCAGACGCGATGGGCTGAATGGCCTCCTTCTGCACTGTAAATTCTATCTAAATTCTATGAAACAGGCCCTTTGGCCCAGCTGGTCCATGCCGCCCAGTTTCTAATTTGCCAGTGGCATTTATTTGTGGGTAATGTGAATGTGTATCCCTTGACTTCTCTGTTTTTACATGCTCCGATTAACCTGCTCATTCCAGGTTCTTGTTTAGCCAATTTTCTAACCCACTCAGTACCCTGGAATATTTGATCGGGGCGCAGCTGGTAGATCCCGGGAGTGGCCACCCCTTGATTCATGACCGCTTTTACGCCTCGCGAGATCTGGGTGCAAGAGCACAATGCCAGCTTGGGTCATTGGCAACCCCAGCCTGTCACACTGGCAGTGCCAGTTCTGGGGTGGCACGGTAGCACAGTGGTGAGCATCGTTGCTTCACAGCGCAAGACGCCCGGTTTGGGCCACTCAGTGCGGAGTCTGCACGTTCTCCCCGTGTCTGCGTGGGTTTCCTCCGGGTGCTCCGGTTTCCTCCCACAGTCTAAAGATGTGCGGGTTGGGTGGAGTAGACATGATAAATTGTCCGTTAGTGTCCAAAAGGTCAGGTGGGGGTCACTGGGTTACAGAGCTAGGGTGGAGATGTGGGCTTAGGTAGGGTGGCCTTTCAGGAGCCGGTGTAGAATCGATGGGCCGTATTGCCTCCTTCTGCACTTCAATTCTCTGAATCTATTTGCTTTTCAAAATTATTTTTAGGATGAGTCGGAGGGCAACTTTCAAAGAAATTTCTCTGCTCTTTATTTGGGTCATTTCAAAGCAGGGAAGTAGAGAGAATGAGTAACACAGGGGGGCTGAGCTGATTGCATGTACAATGTAGATTTCCTTTTGTGTTCTGTAAACTTTACATAGCATATTGCCCAGATTCCAGAGTATTTGTCGTGGGTGGAACCTTTTATTGCAGTCATAGCTGCAGGCCACCTTGGGGAGCCCACTTTGCAGAATAACGCAGAAATCTCAAAGTTGTGATATGTGTTCTTCCAGAGAATATGCTGTTGAGATTCCTACACACGTACAATCCTTTAGCAATCAGTGAATTGTATTAAAAAAACCTTCACTTTTAAACGGTAGAAACCTTCAGAAGGTGGTCCCTTGTTGAAAGTGATATAACTGGGTTCTCAGCAGAATACTAACTTCATAATTACTGCTAAACGCATAATCCTCTTATGGACTGACCTCGTTAACACTACACCCTTGTATGCTTCATCCGATGCCAATGTTTATGTAGTTACATTGTGTACCTTGTGTTGCCCTGTTATGTATTTTCATTTCTTTTCATATACGTAATGACCTGTTGAGCTGCTCGCAGAAAAATACTTTTCACTGTCCCTCGGTACACGTGACAATAAACAAAACCCAATCCAATGACCCTGCAAAGCTAATTTGATCTGAAATGCCAAATTTCTCCATGATGATAAAATAAATCTACTTTTAAAATACCGTTTTAAGGTTGTCAATAATTACTTGAGCTTCTAACTTAGTTCAAAACCATTTGTTTCATTGGCCGCGATCTACCCGCCGTGTTCTGCTGGAATCTGATCGGGGCGCAGCTGGTAGATCCTGGGAGTGGCCACCTCTTGATTCCTGACCGCTTTTACGCCTCGCGTAATCTGGGTGCAAGAGCACAATGCCAGCTTGTGACCTCGCCACCCCAGCCTGTCACACTGGCAATGACACCTGGGTGCCAGCCCGGAGGTCTCCGATCGCTTAGGGAAAAAGAAACCCAGGTAACATTCCACCTGGTCGCAGTTTGCGGGGACCAACACTGAATGGCGCCCGGCTGGGGTCTCCTTGGTGAGGCTGATAGATGCCGGGTGGCCGATCAACCCGGTGTCAGCGCGGCTAAGTTGGTTCTTAAACTCACGTGGCTAAGTTCATCATGCATCAGTTTTTTTAAAGGAGACAACGAGATTCCATCACCTAATTTTGGCCAACGGTAAAAATGCAACAATTCAAAGCGCCGGTCCGTGAGGGAGAGAACACGTTGTAGAATGTGATGATTCTGCTCAGTGACATCTTCATTGAACAGCTGACAGTTTGAAAATGAGAACATTCGCTACATTACTTCGCTACAGGAACTCACCCTGGCTCCTTAAGACAGCACCTTCCAAACCCGTGACCTCTACTGCCTAGAAGGACAAGGGCAGTCGATGCACAGGAACACCCCATCCTGACTTGGAACGGTGTCAACATTTCTTTGCCATTGCTGGGTCCTGGAACTCCCTTCCTAACAGCACGGTGGATGGACCTACACAACGTGCAGCTGTTCAGGGATGCGGCTCACCACCACCTTCTCCAGGGCAACTCGGGATGAGCAACAAATGCTATCAAGAAATCCTACAAAGGAAGCGAGCTAGGGAGCCTTTGGCATCTTGTCATCAGCATTTTTTGGCGGAGTAATTGGGAGCAAGGTTGAAAAGTTATGAGAGACTTGAGCGGGAGGGGAGGAGTGCGGTGATTTAAGCAGTTTATCCAAAGAGGAAGGGATAGAGTTAGTGATGGGAGTCGGGGCTGAGGGGGAGAGCAAGGTGCCGCCGATGAAGCAGGATTGAGCATGAAGCACAATAGGAGTGATGGAAGATTGACAGCCGAGGCCTGAGGCAGACTGTTTTACCTTCGCTGTCTGACCAGCCAACAACCCCTGGGGTGGGGCTTTTCCTCGATAACACACGCCAAAATAAAGATACAGACCCACAAAGACAACAGAGAGCAAAGCAAAATATGGAGCCCAGGCGGAAGACAAATGGAGGGCGCAGCAGCAAATTGAAGTTGATGGTAAGAAAGAGAGACCATATTCTCCGACACAGACACTACAATGTCAAAGGAGGTACAGTGGAATAAAAAACATTGCCAGCTGGAAGTCGATCGGCTGCACTGTTTAAGACATCGCCTACACTGGTTCGAATCACGGCCAAGAAATCGAACAGAAACTCGAGTGTTTGAGGAAATTACTCCCTCCTCATACTTGTTATTTACAGCTGTTTCTTTAGCGTTATGTTTCTTTAGAAGTAGGAATTGTGAAACGTGTTGGAAACTATTGCATTCAATCCCCTGACCCCGAGCCCAGCCCCGATGCTGAATTGCTTACCCTCGTGCTCTCTGTCTCTGTCTCTCTGTCGGGATCTCTCTCTCTGTCTTTCCCACCTTGGTTTTCAAATCCCTCCATAATCTCTCCCTATCTCTGTAACCTTCTCCAGCCCCTATAATGCTCCCTATCTCCGCCACCTCTTCCCTCCCTCCTGCTCATGGAGGTCTCTGCTTTCCCATTCTAGTCTCCTGCGCACCACCTAATTTCCATTGCTGTACTACAGTAGTCCCCCGTTATAACGCGCCCCGCAATACCGCGGTTCGCGATATACGGCGGGGGGGTTTATGGACCCCAACTTACTTGACTCATTTTAAACTCTTTTTGAAACAGCACCTTTTGAGCCGCGATGATTAGACCGATTAGCAGCGATGATTACCCGCGATGATTAGACCGATTAGCAGCGATTATTACCCGCGATGATTAGACCGATTAGCAGCGATGATCACTGTCTTGTACTGTAGAACGATTAGCCGCGATGAGTAGCCGCGACCGATTAGCCCAGTTACACAGCCATAAAAGGGATACCTTTTCCAGTGCAGGTATCTTCGAGTTCAGTTACTGTCGTTCAAAATGTTTAAGCGCAAGTCTTACTCAGTGAGTCAAAAGATACATTTGATAGACCGGCTTCGAAACGGGGAAACGAAGGCAAAATTATCCAGAGAGACTGGTGTACCAGAGTCAACCCTCCGTGGGTGGGTGAAAGATGAGCCCAATTTAAGAGCATATGTTGGGACAGTTTCTCAGAGTGAAGGGCTTAGCAGGAAAAAGGCAAGGAACGCTAGTGACAGTAACTTAGAGAAGGCTGTGTTCACCTGGTTTGTCCAGGAACAGTCTGGTGGCACCCCCCTATCTGGACCTATCATCAGGACTCAGGCTGAGAAGTTCCATCACCAGCTCCACCCAGAGGACAGCAATTTTGTAGCCAGCAAGGGTTGGCTCCATCGGTTCCAGAAAAGACATGGGATAGGTGCAGTTACCATCAGTGGTGAGCAGAGATCCGCCGACTCAGGAGCCGCAGCAGCCTTTCCCGACATCCTCAAGAACTACATGGTGCAAGAGGAGCTGACCCCAGAGCAACTCTACAATGCAGATGAGTCAGGGCTTTACTGGAAGATGCTGCCTGACAAGACCCTAGCTGTCAAGGATGATGCCCACAAGACTCTGGGGTACAAGCAAGCCAAGAACAGGCTCACCATCCTGTTTGCCAGCAATGCCACGGGAACACACAAGCTGAAGCCATTGATTGTGGGCAAATTCAAGTCTCCTAGATGCTTTCACCACATCAACATGGAGAACCTACCCATTACCTACCGGAACTCTGGCAAAGCCTGGATGACAGCTTTCTTATTTGAGGAGTGGTTCTTCAAGTTCTTCGTACCCAGTGTCAGGGACCACCTTAGAGCCCGCAACTTACCGCAGAAGGCCACACTCCTACTGGACAACTGCTCAGCCCACCCTCAGGGAGATGTTCTCAAGACCAGGGATGGGCAGATCCAAGTGCTCTATCTCCCAAAGAACACCACCAGCAAGATCCAGCCATGTGATGCTGGCATCATTCAGACCTTCAAGTCTGTGTACAAAAAGGAACTGATCCTGGAAATGATAGACTCTCCTCTCACTGTCCCAGATTACCTGAAAGCCATCACCATCAAGGATGCCTGTTATCTGGCAGGGAAGGCCTGGGGAGCTGTGACAGAGAAGACCATCGCCAACTGCTGGAACAAGGCCCTAGGAGCAGCACTCCCACGACCCCAACATTACCCGGATGAAGAGGATTTCGTAGGCTTTACTGAAGCAGAGATCAGGGCAGCTGAGGAGAGGCTAGAGGACCAACTGGATGAGAACCTAACACTCCAGGATTGGGTGGACAGGTGGGCAGCAGCAGAGGATGACATGGCACCCGCAGAAACATTCACAGAGGAGGAGATCATCGACCAGGTCACCCAAGAGGAGGCAGAAGAAGAAGAAGAAGAACCCCAGCCCACAGTGGCAAAGAGCCACTCGGATGCCATCACGCACCTGAAGTGGCTCATAGCATACACAGAGCAGCAAGACTTCGACCCAATATACATCCTGCACCTGAAGAACCTCCAGAGACAAGCACAAGTCAAGATGAGGAAGGGGATGTGCCAGAGGAAACTCACAGACTTTTTTAAATGATTTTAAAAATATGCGTGTAAGTACAATTTTAAGTATATTATTGTATGTATACTGTATATTATTGTATATATTTTAATACATTTAAAACTTGATTTAAGACTTGAACGAACTTTGCTGTTTCTTATTTAAAACGCCCTTCCATTCAGCAATGTTCAGCACAGTCAGCGATGTTTCCTCTCGTTCATTCATTTGGATATCCGCCATCTTGGATATCCGCGGCTCGGTTACAACGCGGGTGGCTGTCTTGGACCCGAACACCCGCGTTATAACGGGGGACTACTGTATTGCCAGTCGAGCCTCCAGCTGCCTGTGCCCCAAGCTCTCGAATCCCCTCCCCAAGTCTATTCACCTCTCGATGCAGACCTCAAGGAATGCATCTGTTTTCTGAGTAAGATATTGAGAATGCCAAGGGTTTGGCTTGAACACAATAACATGAAGTTTGTTACCAGCAACAACCGTACACTGTTGTGCACAGGCCTTGATCTAGCCCAGGTCCTAACAGTTGCATCTGTTGATTACTTGACTATGTGTCTGGCTCGTACGGTATACATGAAGTCTTCCTGATGCAGAGTCACAGACAGTGGTGAACATCTGCAGGAGGGATCACAGGCAATAGTGAATATCTAACATGGAGGCTTCACCTTTTAATCCTACACACTGTGACGTCAATATGCAGCTTCTACATGTCGTTGTCTGCATTGGTGTTTGTGGTAGTATGAGTAGGGGTATTACGGTACCTTAGAAGTGAGCTGCTATTGGTGCAGAGGACTCGCTGCCCATCGGCCCGGGTAAGTCACGTGCCTCTCAGCCGATTGGCTGAGGTAGGTAGCTCCGCCTACAAGGCGGGATATAAGAACCCGTGCTTCCTGGCAGTCGGCCATTCTTCTGTACGTCTGCTGCCGGGCACACACCTTGTGCATTAAAGCCTTTTATTTGGATCACATCTTCGTCTCGTGTCCAATTGATGGTGCATCAGTGTTCATACAACATCACAATACTGATCCAGCCACGTCCCTGATCTACTTGAAATGAAAATCGCTTATTGTCACGAGTAGGCTTCAATGAAGTTACTGTGAAAATCCCCTAGTCGCCACATTCCGGCGCCTGTCCGGGGAGGCTGGTACGGGAATCGAACCGTGCTGCTGGCCTGCTTGGTCTGCTTTAAAAGCCAGCGATTTAGCCCAGTGAGCTAAACCAGCCCCTAACTTACATGGCACTGTGTACAATTTGGTTTTACTATGAAGGTGTTCTATCAAGGGCTGTGCGTGGAAATATTTCATTTGTGCTTGCTTTAGGCTAATTCAGGATTTAACGAAAAGGGAGTGTGGTACATGAATTTAGCAACCTGAAGCTAATCGATTGCTTAAACAATAAGCTGTCAGGTACTGATTGTTGAGGAAATATTTGAAAATTACACCCCCCCCCCAACAGTGACTGAAGTAACCGAACAGCTGAATATACTCGCGCTGTCAGATCACAATTGTTTTCCAGCAAATGAGATGAATGCCCAGTTAGTGGAGGTGTTGCGGGAAGAACGTTGGCCAGGATACCAGGAGACTCTTTGAAACTCGGGGGGGGGGGGGGGGGGGGGGGGGGGGGAAGGAAAGTATAAATTCCATTTTATATAGAAGATTTCACAAGTTCAAGATGTTTCGAAGCACTTTGCCAAGAGTGAAGTAGTTTTGAAATGTGGTCACTGTTGTAGAAATTGTAATTTCTGACAAGCTATTACCTTCTGACTCAGCGGACTCCTAGTTAGGTAATACCTCAATCATCTGAGTTTTCGTGATATTGGTGAGGGATGAATTTCTTTTTTTATAAAGAGTACCCAATTCATTTTTTTCCAATTAAGGGGCAATTTAGCATGGCCAATCCATCTACCCTGCACATCTTTTGGGTTGTGGGGACGAAACCCACACAGACACGGAGAGGGATGAATGTTGACCAGAACATGGGAGAGAATGTTTGTTTTCTTTTATTAAATAAATTTAGGGTACCCAATTAATTTTTTCCAATTGAGGGGCAATGTAGCATGGCCAATTTACCTAGCTTGCACATCTTTGGGTTTCAAAACCAACGCAAACACGCGGAGAATGTGCAAAATCCATACGGACAGTGACTCAGAGCCGGGATCGAACCTGGGATCTCGGCACCGTGAGGCACCAGTGCTAGCCATTGCACTGCCCTATGCAATGCAGAGGTGCTGCCCTATGGGAGAGAATGTTGATGGTGCTTTTCTTCCTATTGGGCCTTTTACCCAAGGTGGGGGGTGGGGGGGGGGGGGGGGGAACAGAAATTTTGGTTCAGCCTTTCAATTGAAAGGCAGCACCTCTGACAATGTATCGCTCCTCTTTCGACTGAAGTGTCAGCTTTGATTATCTGCCCAAGTCTGCCCAGGGGCTGCTTTAGTACAGTGGGCTAAATAGCTGGCTTTGAAAGCAGACCAAGGCAGGCCAGCAGCCCGGGTTCAATTCCCGTACCAGCCTCCCCAAACAGGTGCCGGAATGTGGCGCCTAGGGACTTTTCACAGTAACTTCATTTGAAGCTTACTTGCGACAATAAGTGATTTTCATTTCAAGTCGCGGTCTCAAATCATACCCTCATCTTGTGGTGACCTGAGCCCACAATCCTGCAACTGTGGGCCCAATGGCGTTGCCAAGGAGCGATTCAGAGGAACAGAAATGCTGTTCAGTCGTGTCGGGTAACCGCGTGCGCTGATTCCTCGGACACCCGAGATCCAACTTTGGCTCTGTATGGGTTGCGTCCGTGCGCCTGGCCTGAGTGATGTAAATTGAAACAGAGAGGCGAACGCAGCTGAAGGCAGTTGGGCCCCTTGCTGCACTCTTGTCGGTCTTTATTAAATCTGACTCTGTATGTCTTACAGCTGGATATCGTAACTGAATCATTCCACAGTGGGAAAAGGTTAACTACAGTTTCTGTTTTATTGTGTCTTTTAAAAGCCTGGAAATTGCCTGGTGTATTATTAACATTTGAACGCTGTGCAACTGTGTCGAATTCTGTGTCAAGCAGTTGAGCAAAGGCATTTAAAACAAGTGGGTTAAAATAAGAGGAATTTGATACCCACATGTTCCTGCAGGCTTCCCAGACCAATAGTTTCCATGTCCAGCATATTTTTTTTCTTAATTCTTCAAGCCCTGTTAACCAACAATTAAATATTTGTTTGGAAACTAGTAGTCTTGGAGAACGGACATATTTTGCAAAGCGGTTTCTGGTATCCAGCTGTTGCCTGGCATATGAACTCTACATATTTTTATCCCCCTCAATTGATTTAAGGATTAAAGATTACATACTGCTCCCTGAACCAATCCCTGGGATGTAGGTAGCCTTTGTTTGCACAAAACATTTCAATCGGGGTCCTTAATGGTAAATGTGACTATGGGGACTTGAAATCTGTCGATCCCTTTTTATTTGGTGCATTTGTTTTACATCAGTTAGGTTAAATGATGTGTGTCCTATCACCATCTCTTTTATGTAGCATGGCAGACGCGCTCCATACTCTGCATCCCCAGGGAGAGAGAGAGTAAATTCTGGCTGTTTTTTTTTTGCTTTCTTAGCCTTCAGCGTTGTGTAGTGGAGGCCCCTGAGATTCTAGTGTAGCCAAGCTGAGGGGGAAGCAGCATAATTGATGTGACGGTGTTTCTGAAATGGACAGCATTGAGGCAATTGCCTTTTTGAATGTGTGAACATTCCCGAGCTCCATTGCTGCTTAATACCCTAGTCCACAACCGTATTGATTGTAAGATTTCTGAAGCCACTGTTTGAGAAGGTGGGTTTTGCCCACTGCCTTCGATTGTGACAAAGCAATGCACTCTACCAAATTTACTCCAAAAGAAAAGTGTAAGGGAAGGATGATTTTGTTTAAATTTGGGTTTCCGCTCTCTGCTTTGGGTATAAATAAAGGTTGCTTCAGAAACAAATAACTTTCTGCAGCACCTCTTGTGACCTCGGGATGTCCAAAGCACTTTACAGCCAATCGTGTGCATCTTGACCTTAGTCGCTGATATTATAAGATGGGGAAGAGGGCAGTCAATTCGCGCACAGAAAGCTCCCTCTCGGTTTCTGGCGATGTTGGTTGAAGGATGCCTATTGGTCAGCACCACCAAAGAACACTTCCTGGTCCCTCTCCTCCCTTGGACTGTAAATTCCTCTCTTCCAGGGAATGCCATTATTCCCCCCCCCCCATAAATAGTGAGTTGCAAACATAATAACAGAATGCTGGAGTTTGCTGTATAATTTGGATATGTTGGAGAGTTGATCAAAGACGACAATTCACTTTCTCCCATTGATAAGTAATGGAAACATTGCATTGATTTAATGTGTTTTTATGTGTAAAGAATGGATCAATAATGACCATTTTTTTTTCAGTGTATGAATTTTTCCTAAATTTAAGTTGCATGTGTCCTGTTAAGCACATGTCCTGAGATAACACAGGCTGCAACTGGATGCAGCTTTAACTGAAAGATACTCCAGACCTTGAAGTTAGTTCAATCTGATTTATTGAACCTGTCACACAGTTAGCACAGTTCTCTGTGAGTTTGACTCTCTGGTAACCTAAGTGTGATTACTCTGTGTGACTGAACCAGACTAGCTCTTAGCCACGTGCTGGAGGTGTGATACTGTACATACACCCTGACTCACTCTGTAGCAATCCCCAGTGGAAAGAGGCGGAGTGTGAGCGCCTCGTGCCTTTTATAGTGAGAAACCACCCCCAAGCGTTCTGCCTGCTGATTGGTTATGTCCTGTTCTCTGTGTTCATTAGCTGCCTGTCTGTATCTCATTATGTGCATGTCTGCATATCATGACAGCATGGGTCTTGGGCGTCGAATGTAGCACCGTGTGACATGAAAGCACAATAAAAATATCGAGCGGGATCCTTCCCCCCCCCCCCCCCCCCCAACCCTGCATTGTCTACGGTCTCTTGCCTTGTTCGCCGGCCCGTGCCGCCGGGGTACCCAGCCGCGAGGGGTCACCACTTGCAGTACTGATGGCAGCATCTTCCTGTGCCGCCAATGTCTACGGCCCTCTGTGTTGTTCGCCGGCTGTTCCGCCAGGGAATCCACCACGGTGGGTGGGGGGGGGGGGTCACGGTGGGACTGGCAGATCGCACGGCGGGAACAGCTGGAAAATCCAACCCACCGTGTTCATTATAGTCTGAAGTGGCCAAGGTACATTTGCTTTCAATTTTCTGTTTTTCTTCCCTAAATGCCTCCTTTTTTTTTTTGCTTTCCTCTCACCTTTTTGTGTTAACGCAGCTGTCCGTTCTCCTGTAAACCTCTCCTCGGCTTGGTTTATCTTGACTTGACTCTCCAGACTCTCATTTTGAGGCCTGTCTCGTTTCTCCGCTCTGCATTCAGCAGCCTCTTTCCCTTTCTCCTTACATCTGACCTTTCAAATTGATTGCCCGATCTGAGAAATTGGATTTTTTTTTTTAATAAGCTTCTGTTCTATTAAACTCTTAAATTTCATCTCCTAATCTCCAGCTCATCCCCACCAGCTCAGTTTTATCTCCCAGCCCCGTCCACATGCGGCTGCACACTGAAGCCCTCATTTGGAACACAAGATGGCATCTGATGGGGTTTCTATATTCATCAGTGCTCACTCACTCGTGGGCCAGAGACAGCTCAGCAATGAGAAAATCCAAACTGGCTTTGTCAAAAGGCTGGCACCGACAATAAAAGTTGAGCCCAGAGCGCGGGTACGTGAGATTTGATGGGGAGCTGGAGTTTAGATCGCAGCGATAAAAAAACCTAGCAGGGAGCCGTAAAGTCAGGTGCAGGGAAGATTGGAAACTAGCGCGGTCTGTGTGCTCTGCCACTCTACATCCCAAAATTGTGCATGTTGCGTCTTAGTAGTAAGTATAAATTGTACACATGTTGACATGATGTACATGTTTCGAAGAATGGGGCGGCGCATTGGCACAGTGGTTAGCACTGCTGCCTCACAGCGGCAGGGTCCCAGGTTCGATTCCCGGCTTGGGTCACTATCTGTGCGGAGTCTGTACGTTCTCCCCGTGTAAGTGTGGGTTTCCTCCGGGTGCTCCGGTCTCCTCCCACAGTCCAAAGATGTGCAGGTTAGGTGGATTGGCCATGCTAAATTGACCCTCAGTATCCAAAAAGTTAAGTGGGGGTTACTGGGTTATGGGGATAGGGTGGGGGTTACTGGGTTATGGGGATAGGGTGGGGGTTACTGGGTTATGGGGATAGGGTGGGGGTTACTGGGTTATGGGGATAGGGTGGGGGTTACTGAGTTATGGGGATAGGGTGGGGGTTACTGGGTTATGGGGATAGGGTGGGGGTTACTGGGTTATGGGGATAGGGTGGGGGTTACTGGGTTATGGGGATAGGGTGGGGGAGTGGGCCTGGGGAGGGTGTGCTTTCGGACGGTTGGGGCTCTCTCGATGGGCCGAATGGCCACCTCTTGCACTGAAGGGATTCTGTAATTCTATGAATGAAAGGTGATCGCATTGGAACCTACAACACACTGAAAGGAATAGACGGGGTGGATGCAGGTAAGATGTTTGCCTCATTTGGGGTGTCTAGAATCAGGACACACAATTTCAAAATAATAGGGAAGTCACTTGGAGCCGAGATAGGGAGAATTTCTTTCACTCCCGAAACCTGTGCATCTTTGGAATTCTCAACCCAGCTGAGGAACTCACTCATTGAGTACGTTTAGACAGAGATTGACAGATTTCTAAATACTAATGACATTAAAAGATAGTGAGATGTGTGTGTGTGGGGGGGAGGTGAGGTGGGGGGGGGGAGGTGGGGGGGGGGAGGTGGGGGGGAGGTGGGGTGGGAGGTGGTGGTGGGAGGTGGGGTGGGGGGGGCATGAAAGTGGATGGATCAGCCACGTTTGTATTAAATGGTGCATCAGGCTCAATGGGCTGAATGGCCTGTTCCCCCCCCCCTTTCAAGTTCTGTGCCCCTTTGTACTTCAAATTCATAATGAATCATTGTACTGCCTTCCATCTTCCTGACACAGTTTAGTGCCTTGACTGATTTTTATTTTATCGAGTTGTGCCAAACTCTTCCACTCAAAGTGGTTAAAAAAAAAGTTACCGTGTGTGTAAGCTTCGAATAAATAATGAAGCACAAATAAAAATTCCTGATGGAATCCTGGATGATTTATGTGGTTATATAGAGTTACTGATCAGATCTGTAACTAGGATGAAATCGTTGAGGGTTCATTTTAAATAAAATCAACATTCAGCTCTTCAACTCGAAAGATCTAAAGATCTGTCTTCTGAAATTTTAGCATCTATCATTGCCTGTGACACTGCCATTTCAAACCTTGCCATTGTTCTGTGGAAGCTGGTCAGACCTTTACCCAAGATTCTGAAAAATCTGAATTCTCATTTACGTTTCCAAACCCCTGCCGATCTTCCCTGTTGCAGACTCAACCCGACAGCTTTCAGGGATGCTCTTTCCAAGGGCTGGTGCAGACTCAATGGGCCGAATGGCCTCCTCCTGCACTGTTGATTCTATGAACTTTACCTGAATGGAGGAGGCATCATTTAAGATAAGGAGGCAGTGTTGAAGGGGATCACGTTACTCATCGGACTGTGTGCTGCCTCCTGAAAGAGCTTATCCGATCAGTCCAAGTCCCCGGCTCGTTCCCCATAGTCCAGCAAATTTTTACCTTTTCGAGTATTTATGCACTTCCCCTTGGGGAGTTTCTATAGAATTTGTTTTCACCACCCCTTTAGGTAGCGGGTTCCAGATCAGAGCCCACCGCTTCTAAAAGATTCCCACCTCTGTTTCTTTTCCAATCACCTTAAACTAATGTCCTCTGGTTTGCGATCATTTCACCAATGGGGAGCCGTTTCTCCCTCGCAACTCTGTCCAGGCCCCTCGTGATTTTGAACGTCTCTGTCACATCTCCTATCTGGCCTCTCCTCTCCAGTCCCAACATCGCCAATCTGTCAGTGTACCTGAAGTTCCTCATCCCTAGAACCGGGAATCTTTTCTGCACCCTCTCTCTAATGTCTTCACAACCTTACACATTCACACTTTTAGGGTGGCACGGTGGCGCAGTGCTCAGCACTGCTGCCTCACGACACCGAGGACCCGGCTCTGGGTAACTGTCCGTGTGGAGTTTGCACGTTCTCCCCGTGTTTGCGTTGGTTGCGCCCCCACAACCCAAAGATGTGCAAGCTAGGTTTGGTCACGCTAAATTGCCCCTTAATTGGGGGGCGGGGCTAGAATTAGGCACTTTAAATTTATTTTTAAAAACAAACAAAAAATGATATTTTATATTGGGTTGGAGGAAGGTTCACTCGATTTGATTGTTCACCCAGGGTTATGAATCTTTGGAATCCTCTACCTTTGAGAGCTGTGATGCCCACCGTTGAGGCTGAGATGGGTAGACTTTTGATGGGTAGATTTCTAGATATTAAAGATATCGAGGGATAAGGGGATTGCGTGGGAAAAATTATGTTGAGGTACAAGAATCAGTCATGATCTAGTTGAAAGGTAGAACAGACCCGAGGAGCTGAATGACCTTCTCCTGCTTTTTTTCAGAGCCGGCTTAGCTCAGTGGGCTAGACAGCTGGTTTGTGATGCAGAACAAGGCCAACAGCGCGAGTTCAATTCCCGTACCAGCCGAGAATTCTGAATTCTCCCTCAGTGTACCCGAACAGGCGCCGGAGTGTGGCGACTAGGGGCTTTTCACAGTAACTTCATTGCAGTGTTAACGGAAGCCTACTTGTGACAATAAAAAGGTTCTTTTTTAAAAATCTCCTGTGGTACAATAAATGTTCAGCGAATAGAGAAAAATGTGGAAAGGTAGGAAAGTGGAGTTGGGATAAAAGATTAGCTGTGATCTTATGGAATGGCAAAGCAGACCCCAATGACCTCCTTTTCCTTGTGTTCTTCTGTTCTTTGAGAAGGAATTGAGAAACACCATCGTTTGTTTAGGCGATTCTGCTTTATCTTAATTGAATGTAGTCAAGATACGGAATTTAAAATGCACAGAACACGTGTGACCTTTCCTTGAATGTGTTTTTTTTGGTCACTTTTCCCCATTTATTTTTGGCACGTTTCTTTTCAGAACACCCCTACAGGGACGCCGATTTTCATTGTGAATGCAACAGATCGAGACCAGGGCACTGGGGGCAGCGTGCTGTATTCCTTCCAACCTCCATCGCGTTTCTTTTCCATCGATGGTGCCAGGGGAGTTGTAACTGTTCAAAGGCCACTGGATTACGAGACCACCCGAGCCTATCAACTCCAAGTCAATGGAACGGTAGGAATATGGCATTTTTCAGAGTTGTGTGTGAGAACTGTTTGAGCGACGTGTACACTGCCTGGGGCTTGATTCCATTCCCCCACCCGCATGCTGAATCCCTGATCAAGTTCCCGTGTGTACAAGTGACGAACAAGCTTGAGGCCCAACGACACCGACAGTGCAGCGCTCCCTCCGCACTCTCCTGAGTGGGACTTGAACCCTCAGGGACGTGACTCGGAGTCCGGAGTGCTACCCCACTGAGCTACAGCTGAGTCAGCGAGAAAGGAGCATTGAACAACGGATTTCGGAACCACAAGAGACACATCTGAAGGTTTAGAAGAGGCTATTGGAGATGTGAGAGATGTGGCAAATTGTAGAGATTAAAAGAGAGGCTTGCATTGAGCGAGATTGATAGCTGATGGCTATTGTATTGATTCAGTGTAAGGAGCGATAGGCAGGGAGCATCTGGTGTATAGAATATGGTAAATCACTAAGCGTCCAGGGGAAATCAATAGGAAAAGTTTTACATAAACTAATCAGAATCTTTTAAGTTTAATGTGTGCATTTGCCCTCTTTGCAACAGAAAGGCTTGGCAGCTGATTTGCTTGCACTCTTTACCAATGTGAACGTATTAATCAGGAGGTAATGACAAATAACCCCACAGGTAGTGGCATCTATTATTCATTTACTTAAAATTTAATTAGCAGTCACTAATGACTTCTGTCACTGGAGACAAAAGGTTCTATTTGACTCGATGCATTTGAGACGTTCATTTATAATGGCTGTATTTGTCCTCTAGCTTCCTGACCGAAAGATAAATTCGCATTTATTTAGCACTCCTACACGACCTCAGGATGTCCCAGACCACTTTGCAACCAATGAAATGTCACCATTATAATACAGGAAACCAGGAGCTCCCAGCAATGTGATAACACCCAAATAACCTGTTTTTAGGTGTTGATGGAGAGGCGAGTATTGCCCCAGACACCACTGGCACAATCAAGGCCCCGTCGTGCCCGACTTGGTGACACAACAAGGTCATTGGATCTTGCCATTCTGCTCATTTAAATGAGCCTGCGCCAGATTCTCCTGGGGCCTGGGAACTAACAGCATCACCAGAAAGGCCTGGACCCAGGTGTCATTTAGCACTGGTCCACACAAACATGGCACCTGGGGGTCTACCTGGCCTTTGGAGATCCCTGGGTGTCCCAATTCCCTAGTTGTCTGGACTTTATCTGGTTCTTTTGCAGACTCCTTGCCCTATCCATCTCCTGGTAGAGCTGAGAGATGTTCACTGCTTCCTATCATCAAGTGCAACATATCCAGCTTAAAGCTCAAAAAGCCTTCCTACCTCAAAAGTGCCCCTGGTTCCTAAGCAATGACTTTAAGCTTCTGAAAATGTGTTTACTTTTCACGCTGTAGCCCCCTCTCCGCACAAGAGAAACACGGGTGGAGCTGATCAAACCACACAGACAGACACACACAGACAGACACACACAGACAGACACATACATCCAGCATGTACCTAACTGGAGGTTTTAACCTTCCAGGCGCACAAACATTAAATTAAACCCACTTAAAACTAAATCTTATTTCTAATGTTCATCAAGGCAAATATTAAAACTACGTTTTGTTTTTCTAACATTTGTTTAATGTCACATCCGAAAGTCGGTTCCTCTGGCAGTGCAGTGCTTCCTCACTCGTCTCAGCACAATGCTCATTGTCAGTCCAACTTATCTTTCACAAGTGAGTCCTAAATCCGCAGATTTTATGATGGAAGTGAGATCGATAACAGAGCTGCTGGTGATTCCTGGGCCACTTTGCTGCAGTGTTGTTATTTCGCTGTGATGACTGACCCCATATAATCCCAGCCATTTTACTTTTTGTCATGTTCGACTCCAGCCACTGGTAGATTTTAATTTGTCCTCTGACTTCTGATGCCAATGACTTGAGTTAAACTGGAACACTTCGTGTAGACCATTGACTCGGCTTAACAGTTGCTTGAAATGCATTTCCAGTCCCATCCTAGTGAACATTAACATCCAACCAAACTGCGATGGAAGGAAGCTGGGAAATGGCATAAAAGCTGAACTAAAGAATGGTATCCATGCAAAACCGGACGCTACAAGAAGCAATTTCATTACTTTACCTAGAGTAAAAGTTGATGGTCATTTTATAATCTCTCTCTCTGCATTTGAAACGGCAATGATCAATGTACCAGGTAGTTTTAAAAGCCAAGTTCCTGCCGCTAAATATCCCAACCAAAAGGATGAATTTGGCATTTATCTAGTTTCTGTTTTGGGATCTTACTGTGCTGCTGTATCCCAAACCTGACAGTTCACTGCACCTGGAAGGTAATTTATTACGGACATTTGAGAGACAATTGTGTGTTGTATAAATGCAAGTAATTCATTGGTATTTGCAAAATAAATTGGACCATTGGAGCATTAAGAAACAACATTATATGGAAATTATTTTGGTTACTTGCAAATTGATGCTTTTTTAAATTTCAGGACCAGGACAAAGACCATCCTCTCTCCACACTTGCGAACCTCGCAGTCACTATAACTGACATCCAGGACATGGACCCGATATTTGTAAATCTACCCTACAGCACAAACATTTATGAAAACTCCCCTCCGGTGAGTAGGAGTTTGTTTTTTGTATGCCTCCACGATTGCATTTGACTGTCTAGAAACTCATGGTGAATGTGGATTATTCCTGGCATGGCCGCCTGCCTATGTAAACGTGTCACGCTGCAATTCTGACCATCTGCTGATGGTGGCAGCACTGCCACACCCGAGGATTATCCATGAAGTAGCAGAGTCTCCTGACCATGCTGACTGACGCAAGACCCTTGTTTTTATAAAATCCCCAATTGAACGTGAGGTGCAGCAAGGGAGAATTTTAGATGTAATTTTTTTTGACGTTGACAATTCTAATACCTTTCACAGCAATAGAAACGGAGCAGCTAATTGGTGATTTATTCATTGTTGTTCAAGGTTTTGCAATGACTTTTCTTGTCTCGGTCGCTCGAATCCCGATTGACTTGATTGATAGATTCCCACCTCCACGCTAAGGGAACAGTTTTGAGTCCGACTGCCGGAATTGAAAACCTAATCCAGGCTAATCCTTGAAGCATCAATCTTAAACCGTTACATGGTTGGAGACGTTATGCATGATGCAAGGAGTTTGACACCATCCAGGGCAAAGCAGTGTGCCTGTTCGGTATTCCGTCCACTGCCTTAAGCATTCACTCCCTCCATTACACTGCCCGCAGTATGTGCTATCGGCAAGATTCACAGTAGCAACTGTGCAGAAGCAGTTTGGACCATGCCGAGGGTAATTGGGGGATGGGCAATAAATGCCGGCCTGGCCAGTGATACATCCCTGAACATGTTTTTCACGGTGGCATGGTGGTTAGCATCAATGCTTCACAGCTCCAGGGTCCCAGGTTCGGTTCCCGGCTGGGTCACTGTCTGTGTGGAGTCTGCACGTCCTCCCCGTGTGTGCGTGGGTTTCCTCCGGGTGCTCCGGTTTCCTCCCACAGTCCAAAGATGTGCGGGTTAGGTGGATTGGCCATGCTAAATTGCCTGTAGTGTAAGGTTAATGGGGGGATTGTTGGGTTACGGGTTACGTGGGTTTAAGTAGGGTGATCATTGCTCGGCACAACATCGAGGGCCGAAGGGCCTGTTCTGTGCTGTACTGTTCTATGTTCTATGTTAACCTCAAATAGTGACCAAGGAATAACCAAGAGTTTCTTGCTGTCTGGATGAATGTTGCTCCGACAGACGATGCCACTATAACGAGATGAGCCAACCATGTACTTTTGTCACTGTTGTTACGATCCCCTGGGTTAGTACGCAGTCAATTCCTGCCCCACTTGACCTGGAGTCGCAACACAATTGAAATTAATAAATATTTCTGAGAAAAACACCTGGAGTCTTTGGCCACCCTGCCCAATAATTACAGTCGCCGGGTTTGTAAGTTTAAACACAAACCCATTATGAAATGAAAAAAATGAAATGAAAATCGCTTATTGTCACGAGTAGGCTTCAGTGAAGTTACTGTGAAAAGCTGTGAAAATTATTAATAATAATAAACAATAATTAAATATGCAGCAGATACTACAGGTTAACTATTAAAAAGGGAAATGGCAGGGAGGACCCTGAGACTGTTGTTGGAATCTTACTGGTGTGTAGAGTGACTGCTGTGTTTTCTTACAAAGCAGCAGTTACTGCGCTTTGAAGTGATAAAGGGCGGGATTTTCCATGCCCACCGCATCCTGTATTGCGGTGTAGCAGGAAGCTCGCTATCGGCCAGTGGAGGGATTTTACGGTCCCTGCTGTCGAGAGGGTTTCCCGTTGAACGCACCCCTTGCCGCTGGGGGTTCACTGTCAGCAGGAGCAGGAGATCCTGACGGCAGAAATAGCCGGAACATTCTGGCCTATGCGGCAAATAATTAGTGACTTCTGAGAAACATGATTGGTTTCCATAAAAATCTCACCTTGTTGATCATGGTGAATGCATTTTACCAAATGGGGGAAGATGAAGAGATGGGGATGTTGTTAATAGTGCTTCTGATGGTTGTGTTTGGGTGTTTGTTTGAATTTTCTGTTTAAGCCTTATTTCTGTAATGGGCGGCACGGTGGCGCAGTGGTTAGCACTGCTGCCTCGAGGAACCGGGTTCAATCCCGGCCCCGGGTCACTGCCCGTGTGGAGTTTGCACATTCTCCCCATGTCTGCGTGGGTCTCACCCCACCACAAAGGGTGGGTGGATTGGCCGCGCTAAATTGCCCCTTAATTGGCTACTCTAAATTTTGTTTGAAAAAGCCTTATTTCAGACAATTTTAGCTAAGAATTGTCTACTCTGTTAAAGTGACTTGATTGCAATGTACGTCAAAATGATGGATTTCAGCTCATACATTCAGCCTCCGTTTCACACGCTGTGAAATTCCAAGGGGAGGTGCAAGTGGCAGCTTTAATCCCATGGTACGAAGAGGTATTCTCCTTCGTTACAGATTTAAATATGTTCACCCAATCTTCAATGACACTTGGCTCCGAGAACATCTTCCCGAGGTGTTTCAGTTAATACCCTCATCACAGTCTTGATTTTTGTACACCACCTAGCTCAACCGCGCCTTAATCCCTGTACTTAAATATTTAAAGATAATTAGAATGAATAGTAAAGATAAAGTGCTCATGTATCGCTGAAGCCCAATCAACCATATTCTTCAAATGTCATGTTAATGGAACAGAAGGTTTGTTGTATGAGTCTTTGCAAGATTAAAATCCAACCCATGCACATTCGGGCAGAATAAGTAATTACTAACTGGGGATAAACCATTCTGTTTAAATGCAGAATACATCCCCCATTATACCGCGCTCCGCAATACCGCGGTTCGCGATATACGGCGGGGGGGGGGGGGGGGGGGGGGGGCTTATGGACCCCAACTTACTTGACTCATTTTAAACTCTTTTTGAAACAGCACCTTTTTTAGCCGCGATGATTAGCCGCGATGATTAGACCGATTAGCAGCGATGATTACCCGCGATGATTAGAACGATTAGCCGCGATGATTACTGTAGAACGATTAGCCGCGATGAGTGGCCGCGACCGATTAGCCCGATTACCCAGCCATAAAAGGGATACCTTTTCCAGTGCAGGTATCTTCGAGTTCAGTTACTGTCGTTCAAAATGTTTAAGCGCAAGTCTTACACAGTGAAGCAAAAGATACATTTGATAGACCGGCTTCGAAACGGGGAAACGAAGGCAAACTTATCCAGAGAGACTGGTGTACCAGAGTCAACCCTCCGTGGGTGGGTGAAAGATGAGCCCAATTTAAGAACATATGTTGGGACAGTTTCTCAGAGTGAAGGGCTTACCAGGAAAAAGGCAAGGAACGCTAGTGACATTAACTTGGAGAAGGCTGTGTTCACCTGGTTTGTCCAGGAACAGTCTGGTGGCACCCGCCTATCTGGACCTATCATCAGGACTCAGGCTGAGAAGTTCCATCACCAGCTCCACCCAGAGGACAGCAATTTCGTAGCCAGCAAGGGTTGGCTCCATCGGTTCCAGATAAGACATGGGATAGGTGCAGTTACCATCAGTGGTGAACAGAGATCCGCCGACTCAGGAGCCGCAGCAGCCTTTCCCGACATCCTCAAGAACTACATGGTGCAAGAGGAGCTGACCCCAGAGCAACTCTACAATGCAGATGAGTCAGGGCTCTACTGGAAGATGCTGCCTGACAAGACCCTAGCTGTCAAGGATGATGCCCACAAGACTCTGGGGTACAAGCAAGCCAAGAACAGGCTCACCATCCTGTTTGCCAGCAATGCCACGGGAACACACAAGCTGAAGCCATTGATTGTGGGCAAATTCAAGTCTCCTAGAGAGTGCCAACTGCTGGAACAAGGCCCTAGGAGCAGCACTCCCACGACCCCGTGCTGCTGGCCTGCCTTGGTCTGCTTTAAAAGCCAGCGATTTAGCCCAGTATGCTAAACTAGCCCCTCTCCAACAGCTTACCAGTGCTACCTGCATCCCCTTTATATGATGCATTCTTTTAAACAATGAGTTCAATCTTTTAAACAATTAAATCCCCATTCTAACTTGAGCATGAAGGAACATTAACTCTTTCCTAATGGATTCCCCCTTAAATAAATATATTCTTTAATTTTGGTGTAAATTACAGTATACTACAACACAACGGTATGTATTTGTTTTCCTGCAATGAATGGATCCTATTCCCCTCTTTTCCCTCCTATCTGTTCCTTGATCTTGTCAATCTCCCTGTTCACTAGCATCTGTTCTAGGCTCGCTATGGCAATCCGTATTCTCTTTTCATTGATGCATTTTGTAGAGTGGATATTGTCCCATAGAGGCTTATGGTCTATGTGACACTCATTTAGGTCCTGCTCCCAAATATCCTGTTCCATTTCAAATTTCAGTCTGGGTGCTGGATATAAAACATGTCATACCTATTGCCTCCACAAGTATCTCTGCTGCCATGTACTTTTACCAGTCCTTTGTCTTGTTAGGTTCCCCTGCCAAGTGAGCAACATTTATCTTTCTCTCCCAGGAGAAAAATTATAAATCTTCCTGCACTTGAAAAGCCATCACAGAAATTAGCATAAGATGCGTCACTATAAACAAGCTTTTTCAGTTGTCTAACATCGCCTCAAGATGGGAATTTCAAAACACAATTCTCCCGTTTTAATTTTGCTAATGTTTTGTTTGCTGTAACAATTTCTTCAACTTGGGCTGATTCACTTTCGTGCTTGACTCTAAAACATTAAAACTGGCGCCTAGTTTTGTTTGTCTAGCTAACCAATTCGGCTGCCCAATTAACCTTCGAAGTTCCTCTTTATCCATTTTGGATGCTGTCGTGTCCTTTTGTGAGGCCCCACCACAAGTAATTGCTACGGGGTTAATAGTCTCCGTGTAGGGCTGTTGATGTAGAGTGACATGCGACCCACTCTGCCCGATTTCTAACCCAATCTATCTGAATGCTCCAGAAGCCTGTCGTCCAATCTTGTTCTAAGCTCGTTCATGACAATTTTTTGTGGTGGTGGCGAATTTGAAAAAATTATCTCCATGCATCTCCATGCCCAGGGTGTCAATAAAACATCACAGGGTATGCTTTTAGCTGAAGACAGCCCAAATTTAACGAGAAAGAATTCCTACAGCACCAGGTTACAGTCCAACACAACATATATAGTCAAAGGCAATGATGCAAGATAATACTTTGATTGCGAGTCTTTGCAGGTAATCAAGTCTTTACAGGTCCAGACGGTGCGACTGGAGAGCAGGATAATCACAGGTTAAAGAGGTGTGAATTGTCTCAAGCCAGGACAGTTGGTAGGATCTTGCAAGCCCAGGCCTGGGGGGGGGGGGTTGAATGTAGTTAAATGTAATGAGATATGAATCCAAGGTCCCGGTTGAGGCTGTACTGATGCGTGCGGAACTTGGCTATCAGTTTCTGCTCGCCGATTCTGCGTTGTCGTGCGTCCAGAAGGCCGCCTTGGAGAGCGCTTACCCGGAAATCAGAGGCTGAATGCCCGTGACTGCTGAGGTGTTCCCCGACTGGAAGGGAACATTCCTGCCTGGTAATTGTCAAACGATGTCCGTTCATCCATTGTCGTAGCGTCTGCATGGTCTCGCCAATGTACCACACCTCGGGGCATCCTTTCCTGCAGCGTATGAGGTAGACAATCTTGGGCGAGTCACACGAGTATGTACCATGTACATGGTGGGTGGTATTCTCATGTGTAATGGTGGTATCTATGTCGATGATCTGGCACGTCTTGCAGAGGTTGCCATGGCAGGGTTATGTGGTGTCGTGGTGGCTGTTCCCCTGAAGGCTAGGTAGTTTGCTGCACACAATGGTCTGTTTGAGGTTGCGCGGTTGTTTGAAGGCAAGTAGTGGGGGTGTGGGGATGACTTTGGCCAGATGTTCGATGGGGGATTGAGCCTAGGTAGGGTTTTCATTCAGAGGATTGGTGCACACTCAATGGGCCGAATGGCCTGGACTGTAGGGATTCTATGAAAGCTCTCTGAATTCTTTGTGATTTTTGCTTTGAAGTGTATTCAAATGTTTCGGAAAGGTAGAGCTAATCATACTCTCCTCCAAAGCTGGAGGATGATCATTCATGACTGAAGGAGTTTTGGGATTTCTCCAAGAACTGTAGCCCCCAACCATCTATAGCAAAATCTTTTTCATGTAAGGCTCATGCTAAGGCCGAAGTTAATTCACAATCTGGCCTTCCATTTACAAAACATTTCATCTACCAGATTTCTCTCGCACACCCCATTGCTAAAAGCACTTTGCAGCTGTATCCATATAATGTTCATGTTCTCGCACACATCCTAAAATTCCTTTCCCTCCCAAGTATCACTGGATTACCCGCTCCTGTCTCTGGAGAGGATTTAAACACTAATTCACCCAATTCTTATGGGGCAGAATTTACTGACGATCCTGAGCTGGCCGTTTTCAATACGAGTCCAAAATTCACGTGCGATTTAACTCTCAACAAGGGCACAGATCAATTCTGACGTCTGCATTTTGAAGTTCAGTACACCGGCGCCAACCAATGACCATAGAATGAATTTACACAAAGCATTTTATAACAAATGGTTAGATCCCAGCTGGAGTATTGTGGCTAATTCTGGGCACCACTGTTTAGAAAGTATGTCAAGCTTTTTGAGGGTACAGAGGAGATTTATTAGCACAGTACCAAAGGTGATAGTTCATAGACTCATAGAACCGCTACAGTGCAGAAGGAGGCCATTGCGGCCATTGGGCCTACATCACCAACCTCTGAAAGAACACCTTATCTAGGCCCACACCCCCACCATAGCTCCGTTACCCCATTTTAACGTTTGGACACTAAAGGGCAATTTAGCATGGCCAATCCAGCTAACCTGCACACCGTTGGACTTTGGGAGGGAACACAGACACTGGGAGAATGTGCGTACTCCACGCAATCACAGTTTGAATCGAACCCGGATCCCCGGCACTGCGAGGCAGCGGTGCTAACCACTGTGCCATCGTGCCATATTTGGAGAGACTGGAGAAGCTGGGATTGTTCTCCTTGGAGCAGAGGTGGTTAAGGGGGATTAAACATAGGTGTACAAAACTGAAATTGTCTAAAGACCCAGACGGAAGATAACATTTTCTTTTACACAGGGCGCACTGATCTAGTACGCCCAGAAGAGTGGTGGCAGCATTTTCGACAGTAGCTTTTAAAAAGATATTGGAAGGGCAGCACGGTGGTGCAGTGGTTAGCATTGCTGCCTCACGGTGCCGAGGTCCCAGGTTCAATCCCGGCTCTGGGTCACTGTCCGTGTGGAGTTTGCGCATTCTCCCGTGTCTGCGTGGGTTTCAGCCCCACAACCCAAAGATTTGCAGGGTAGGTGGATTGGCCACTCTAAATTGCCCCTTAATTGGAAAAAATAATTGGGTACTCTAAATTTATTTTAAAAAAAGATATTGGATCGATACTCGAAACAAATTCGCTGGGCTATGGAGAAAGAGCAAGGGGTATGGGGCCAATTTATACAGCTCTTTCAAAGTAAGCACGCATAGACGATGGGCCGATAGGCTGTCTGCTGTATTGCATCACTCACTGAATGTGCAGTCTATAATGTTGCCAAGTTTTACTTGAGCATGTGAGGGAAATGGGAATTGAGCGTTAGGGTGGTAGAATTCAATGAGAAACGATTGGAGGAGGCAAGAGTGCTGCTTCTGCACTGTGGGTCTGGTTGCCAGTAACCAAACTAGGTTAACCTCCAGATCCCTAGATGACAAACTAGGAAATCAGCAAAAACTGGAGATGGCAGCACAAGGCCCCCTCTTGTGTTGCAGAGTCGAAAGGTCATAAGCTCAATCTTACTCCAGAGATTTGAACATCTGGACCACGCCAACACTTCACTGCCGGGCTGGACCAGCCGAGGTTACATGGTTTTGGTTGAGATGTGAGCTGATAGCCTCTCTGGCCCCTCAGATGGATGTTAATCCCACTGCACGATTCAAAGGTGTCTTTGCTAATCAGGGCGCCAAATTGGACAAAATGTTGTTTCTTAACATTACAGCAGTGACCAAATTTCAGACGTACTTAACTGGCTGTAAGATGCTGAGATTGAGAAAAGTGATGTGTAGGGGGAGAAAAAAAAAATGAATTCCCAACCAGAATCTTTGTTCACGAACAGAGTTTTATATCGATGGGTCGTTGAACTGCCTTTACCTTAATTGCACAAAACAATTTAATTCCACTCAACACGTTATAGTACATAATGATGAGTCCTTGTATGAGAAAGCCACTGTGATCATATCATTAATGCACAGCCCGGCAGAATAAAAAACACACATCCCTTCTGGGCCTGAATTATCAATCAGATTCAGAACAGCTTTTAACATTTCTGGCAGCTTTAGGAGAGGGCATTTATTTTTTAATTTGCATTTTTAAATTTGCAACTCAAAGTGAGTATTTATAACTTACCGATGGATTATGATTTTATTGGAAAGCTATTCCAACATTATTACAGAGCAGCAATCCTATTAGAACGCATTACAAAGCGGGCTTTAAACTACAGCCAATGAAGACACCATTTTTCTTTGTGTCTCTTCAAATTTCTGGAGTTCCAGTCACAAGAAGTAGTCCTGCTGATATGTTTGAATAACAAGACTTTCCTTTCATGGGATCATAGTATTTAAAGTGCAGAAGGAGACATTCGATCCATCGGGTCTGCACCGGCCCTTGGAAAGAGCACCCTACTTAGGCCCACTCCTCTACCCTGTCCCTTTAACCCCACCTAACCTAATGGACACTAAGGGGCAATTTAGCGTGGCCAATCCACCTAACCTGCACCACCTTGGACTCTGGAACCCAGAGCACCCGGAGAAACCCACGTAAACACTGGGGGAAAGTGCCAGCTCCACACAGGCCACCTGAGGCTAGAATTGAACCCGAGTCCCTGGCGCTTTGAGGCAGCAGTGCTAACCACTGTGCCACCGTGCCCCGGGAGGATGTCGATGTTGGCAGGGGTTCCCCGGGAGGGTGTCTGTGTTGGCAGAGGTTCCCCGGGAGGGTATCGCCAGCGGTTCCCCGGGAGGGTGTCGGCAGGGGGGTCCCTGGGAGGGTGTCGGCAGGGGGGTCCCTGGGAGGGTGTCGGCAGGGGGGTCCCTGGGAGGGTGTCGGCAGGGGGTTCCCCGGGTGGGTGTCGGCAGGGGGGTCCCCGGGTGGGTGTCGGCAGGGGTTCCCCGGGTGGGTGTCGGCAGGGGTTCCCCGGGTGGGTGTCGGCAGGTGGGTCCCCGGGTGGGTGTCGGCAGGGGTTCCCCGGGTGGGTGTCAGCAGGGGGTTCCCCGGGAGGGTGTCGGCAGGGGTTCCCCGGGTGGGTGTCGGCAGGGGTTCCCCGGGTGGGTGTCGGCAGGTGGGTCCCCGGGTGGGTGTCGGCGGGGGTTCCCCGGGTGGGTGTCGCCGGGGGTTCCCCGGGAGGGTGTCGCCGGGGGTTCCCCGGGAGGGTGTCGGCGGGGGTTCCCCGGGAGGGTGTCGGCGGGGGTTCCCCGGGAGGGTGTCGGCGGGGGTTCCCCGGGAGGGTGTCGGCGGGGGTTCCCCGGGAGGGTGTCGGCGGGGGTTCCCCGGGAGGGTGTCGGCGGGGGCTCCCCGGGAGGGTGTCGGCGGGGGTCCCCGGGTGGGTGTCGCCGGGGGTTCCCCGGGAGGGTGTCGCCGGGGGTTCCCCGGGAGGGTGTCGGCGGGGGGTCCCCGGGAGGGTGTCGGCGGGGGCTCCCCGGGAGGGTGTCGGCAGGGGGGTCCCCGGGTGGGTGTCGGCAGGGGGTCCCCGGGAGGGTGTCGGCAGGGGGGTCCCCGGGAGGGTGTCGGCAGGGGGTTCCCCGGGTGGGTGTCGGCAGGGGGGTCCCCGGGTGGGTCAGCAGGGGGGTCCCCGGGAGGGTGTCGGCAGGGGGGTCCCCGGGAGGGTGTCGGCGGGGGTTCCCCGGGAGGGTGTCGGCGGGGGTTCCCCGGGAGGGTGTCGGCGGGGGTTCCCCGGGAGGGTGTCGGCGGGGGTTCCCCGGGAGGGTGTCGGCGGGGGTTCCCCGGGAGGGTGTCGGCGGGGGTTCCCCGGGAGGGTGTCGGCGGGGGTTCCCCGGGAGGGTGTCGGCGGGGGTTCCCCGGGAGGGTGTCGGCGGGGGTTCCCCGGGAGGGTGTCGGCGGGGGCTCCCCGGGAGGGTGTCGGCGGGGGTCCCCGGGTGGGTGTCGCCGGGGGTTCCCCGGGAGGGTGTCGCCGGGGGTTCCCCGGGAGGGTGTCGGCGGGGGGTCCCCGGGAGGGTGTCGGCGGGGGCTCCCCGGGAGGGTGTCGGCGGGGGCTCCCCGGGAGGGTGTCGGCAGGGGGGTCCCCGGGTGGGTGTCGGCAGGGGGGTCCCCGGGTGGGTGTCGGCAGGGGGTCCCCGGGAGGGTGTCGGCAGGGGGGTCCCCGGGAGGGTGTCGGCAGGGGGGTCCCCGGGAGGGTGTCGGCAGGGGTTCCCCGGGAGGGTGTCGGCAGGGGTTCCCCGGGTGGGTGCCAGTGTTTAGGGACAGAATGAATTCTCCCACAATAAAATCCTTTCGGAGTCTCAAACATCTGAGAAAAAGGCAACGCAACACTGACCTGACGTGTGGGAACCACAATTTGCAGAAACATCTGAATGAAATCAGGACATCATTAAAAAGGAACCAAAACCAGTCGATAAACCTGGAGGTTTGTAGGAAGTAGCAATTGAGGGATAAGAGAGGCACTGGGTGAAATATTATTGTCTTGAAATGGGAATGGGTAAGTGGATAGGCAAGTTAAAATAATACTCGACAAAGAGACGCAAAACTGTAACTGTACGAAGTAAACTTGGTTCACTTGTCCTACGTGAGACTGAAAGCAGTGTTTAAGAATCATAGCAACTACAGTTCTATGTGCGTACGCAGCAATAGTCTTTTAGGATTCACAGAATGAGCTTCTGAAATATGTCTCAGATACGCGAGATTGCCCTCCAGTTCACACCAGTTAACCAGACTGTGATGCGGCAGTCACTGTTTACCCACTTTAAGAAAATAGAGTGTCAATTCGTCTGTGACCGAGGAGATGTTGAGGCAAATCTCCCGAGGCAGCCAATTAGATGCTATAAATTCTGGAAATGGAATGATGAATGTTGGACATCACCTCTATTTCCTGTAATACGCTCTTTAACACAGTTGCTGATTTGAAAAACACAATTACCAAAATGGCTGACTGCCCCTGGAGACTATTTTTGTTCTCTCCTCTTTCCCCCCCCCCCCCCCCCAACCACCACCACCACCAACCTCCCCTCCCTTTCCCCTGCACGGCCGCGTCACCCTCCAACAAAGGTCAGAGGCCTTAGATTTATGAATGTCGCTGTTTAAATCTAAATGCACTTTTGATTTTGATAGCTGGCTCAATGCTCAGTAAATTATCGGAGAATTTCCACCACACTGAATTTGCAGTGTCTCATTTTTGTGGTGGTCGGAACATTGGTTTCAAGGGTAAAGAAAGGAATTGCACTATTTTGAAGAAATGACTGGAGGAAAGTTGAATTATATTTGGCTTGAGGGTTGAAAATGTTGCTAGAAACTTCCATCCCCGATTCTACCCACTCAAGTTTTATTTCAGCAGCACCGTTCTGGGTATCATCGCAATCATAAAATCCCTGCAGGGCAGAAGGAGGCCATTCGGCCCATCGAATCTGCACCGACCCTCTGAAAGCGCACCCCACCTGGGCCCACGCCCCCCCACCCTATTCCCGTAACTCCACCTATTCTTCTGGAAACCTATGGGGCAAATTTAGCACCTAACCGGCACGTCTTTGGACTGTGGGAGGAAACCTGAGCACCCAGAGGAAACCCACGCAGACACGGGGGAGAACGTGCAGATCCCACACACAGTCACCCAAGGCCGGAATTGAACCCGGGTCCTTGGCGCTGTGAGGCAGCAGTGCTAACCACCGTGTCTCGCGCCGCCCATGCTGGGTAGGTCGCAGTTAAAAGTTGAACCCATGTTCCCTTGACCAAATGTGGAAAGGTAAATGAGATTCACATTTATCCTGCACTTTGTCCCCCATTTACCTCGAGCATTCATTTGAAGCGCAGTTACTGCAGGTGGACCTGACGTCCAATTATAACCATTAAAGGCTCCACACACAATAACCAAATGAGATAAATAACCAGTTCCCCTGTTATCAGTGAGGTTGGTTGAATTGGGAATTTTAGCAATGAGCCAGATCTTTCCTTTGAGTAGTGCCTTTTGGTTTCTAGCATCCACCTGAACTCCGGGAACAATTGGAGGGCCTAACTGTGCTTCATCCGAGGAATAATATTCCCAGCAATGCAGCCCTCCATGATCACACAAATAATCAGTTGTACCAAACAGTTAAGGATCAGACCTGCTGATCAATTAAAAAGGAGGACCAGGCAGAAATGAATATAACGGGGAAGGGGGGTTGCATTCGGCCCATTAAACCCATTTGAGCTCTCTTCAGTGCCACACTTCGGCACTGAGCCCTGCATTTTATTTTTGCCCTTGAGTATTTATCCAATTCTCCATTGCATTTGCTGGCACCACTCCTTTAAGCATCTCATTCAAATACTCCGAACTCGCTCTGTAAAATCATTCCATCTCATCTTCCCTCCGATTCATACGCCTGTGACGCTAAATCTGTCGTCTCTGGTTACTGACCGCCCCGTCAACGGAAACCGGGTCTGCTTATTTAAGAAAAGCAGGATTCTGCGGATGCTGGGGAAGCTGAAATAAAATCAGACAACGCAGGAAACACTCAGTGGGCCTGGCAGCGTCTGTGGAGAGAGAAAAACGAGGTTGCCGTTTCAAGTTCATATGACGTCTCCAGAGCTGAAGGCGAGGAGAAATGCGATGGATTTTACTGTGTTGAAGATGGAGTGAATGAAAGTCGAGGAATGGAAAACAATGAAGATGAATATAGTAAAAGAGACCAACCGAAATCCCGTCAGAGTGAAGAATGGTAATTCTTCAAGGTGAACGCTCCTGGAAGAGAAAAGGCAGTGAATGATACACTCCAACAAAAATAAAATATTGTGGTTTCCGGAAATCCAAATCATAAACATAAAATGCTGGGAAAGCTAAGCATGTCTGGCAGCATCAACGCCGAGGGAAATTGAGTTAACGTTTGAAGTCTGTACAACTCGTCTTCAGCTCTAAAGAGCGGGAGAAATCTGCCTATTTCCACTATTAAGACACCTCATCATTTTGAACACATCAATCAAATCTCCATGAATCTTCTCTGCTTTAAAGAGAACAACCCAGGGTCTGCAATCTTTCCACGACACACAAGTCCCTCATCCCCAGTGCCATTCTTGTAAACCTCCTCCACATCCTCTCCAGGGCCGTGACATCCTCCTCAAAGGTGTGGTGGCCAGAATTGGCCACAATGTTCCAGTTGAGGTGTAACTAGTCATTTGTAAAGATTCACGATTGAACAAAAGATGTCAAGAATAGCTCTCTATAATGGTCTGTTGGTCAAGCGCTGGATAAATACGGTCCAATATTTGATTTGGTAATAATTATTCTTTCGAAAAGCTAAAGAGTAATATCAGCACATTGAGGTGACGCCGACTGGTCCTTTCGCAGGCTGGTTGTCGTGAACCCGTGCTTGACCATTTCACCTTGACTTCAGTCGCCAATTCTAAATACTTTTAGCGACTGACCATCAACACCTCTCTCAGTTGCAACAAAATAAATCAAACAAGTGGACTTGAGATCAAGCTCCGTGGGGCGTTGCTCCAGAGATACATCATAAATCAGCAGGTTTTTAATGGAGAGAAAATTCCATGGAATTGTTTTTTGCATGAGTATTTAAGAATGTGTTTACTGTTGAGAAAATGTGGTGAAAGTCCCATCCCCCAAATGGTGCAAAATGCAAACGAGATTAGGAAATCGAAGTCTTAAGGAGATCGCGGTACTTCACTCACGCTTGAGCTCTGGATTGAAGACAAAAAGGAAGGCAGGAAGAGGTTAAAAGCTTCACAGCTTTGAGACCCTGTAAGAGAAAGTCTGTTGCAGTATGATTCTTCCACAAGCTTGCATCTTATATACAGGATAGGGCAGTTAATGTGCTGGAGCTTAGAACGGCAGAGGAGCAAACTTGTGTGGATCAGTGCCTGTAGTATGGATAAAATAGATAAGAAGATTTGCAGTGGAGGGAGAGAGATTAGAGGGATTAGAAGATTTGGTTATCAGATGGCGAACGGTTTTTTGTATTCTACCCAAGAGTGTGAGAGGAGAATGAAAATGGAAACTTGTATTGATATTGCGTCTTGAACAGAGATAAGAATTCATTCCATGACATCTTGGAGACATGAACAGATAGAGTCAAAAGAGATGAGAGATGGTCAGGGGTTGGATTTCGAGGACGGCATCCAGGGATGCAATGGAGATGAATGGATGTAATGGGTGGCATGGTATCGCAGTGGTTAGCACTGTTGATTCACAGCGCTAGGGAACTGGGTTCTATTCCCGGCTTGGGTCACTGTCTGTGTGGAGTTTGCACGTTCTCCCCGTGTCTCCGTGGATTTTCTCCGGGTGCTCCGGTTTCCTCCCACAAGTCCTGAAAGATGTGGTTGTCCTGTGAATTGGGCATTCTGAATTCTCCCTCTGTGTACCTGAACAGGTGCCGGAGTGTGGCGAATAGAGGATTTTCACAGTAACTTCATTGCAGCATTAATGTAAGCCGCCTTGTGACAATACAGATTATTATTATTGACAGCAGAGTGGATAGTGATGGATGTAAATGAGGCCAGAGGTGCTTGGGGTCTGATCTTTCAGGCACCAGGATCTCTCCATGCTCCCCACTCCCCTCTGGAAGTGGGTGTCCCAAGTCACTCGGCCATCATTTTTGTGCCAATTTACATTCGTGTTTCACTTTCTCCCCTGCCCCCACTGGAGTAAAGATGAACAGAAGGTTTGAATTTGTGTGTTGCCAGTGCCCGATGCAAGAGTTGAACTTGTTTCCGAAAAAACAGATTGACGTATTTTGCCTTTCCTGAGACGGTGCAAATTCCCCACTTGGCCCAAAATGTCCCACTTTGATCAAGGATTTATGGGCTGACCGTGTGTGTTGAGACAGGTTGGCAGGGCTGAGAAATAGCCTGAGTAATCTGGAAGTCACTGGGCCACTGAAAACACTGTTCAATTGTTGCTGTCGAAGGGCCCGCTGTCTTCGTTACCTTGGTAAAGAAGGATCCGGCTTGGAAGAACCAACAGAATTTTGTTGTAATTCTGTTTTGATTTTCCCTGCCTCCATGTGTTTTGTTCTCACTTTGAACCACTGAGTCAGCATTTAAAAAAAAAAAAATCAGAATTGAGCTTCAATTAAAAGTTGAGCAGAATAGTAAAAACCTTACTGTGCCCTTTGACATTTCGAAACACGCTGCCTGCCTGTTTGGATTACTTATGCTGAAATATTTATGGTTCAGTAATTAAAATATGATTGTGCTATTTGACATTTTCTGCTTGAGTGAATTCAGGTTGTTTTATTTTGCCTTTTCCAGAGAAACCGGGGAGGTTAGTCAGTAATCCAGACTTTCTGTAAAAATAATTAACGCCTTTCGTAATCATTTTAAAATTAGTTCATATTTCTTGCGCTGTTTTCTCGAATACTGTCTATTAAGAGGAATGTGAGAGTGTGGCACAGAATTTCTATCTGCAAGGAAACAAAACGGGTTTTCTCTCCAGTGTTTCCGCAGAATCTCTACGGTGCAGACGGAGGACATTCGGCCCAACGAGTCTGCACCGACCCTCTGAAAGAGCACTGCACCCAGGCGCGCTCACCCGCCCTATCCCAATAACCCCTTAACCTAACCGACACATCTTTGGACGCGGCCAATCCACCTACACATATTTGGACTGTGGGAGGAAACTGGAGCACCCGGAGGAAACCCACGCAGACACTGGGAGAACGTGCACACCTCACACAGTCATCCAAGGCCGGAATAGAACCCGGGTCCCGGCGCTGTGAGGCAGCAGTGCTAACCACGGTGCCACCCTGCTGCCCCAGTGTTTCCTCTGAAACCCGTTGGGCATCTCCGAGGGAAGTTATCCTCTGTCTGTGTGCACTGCACTGAGCTCCAATGGTAAATCTTGCATGTGTGTGGCTCCAAATAATTTGTGCAACAGCTTTCTTTCACCTTATGAGCAGCCTGAAAATTTCTTTACGTTACAAAATCCCCTGCCTAAAGTAACAAATGGAGTCAGGACACTTCCCGATGTCACCGACTAACAAGGATATCATTCACATCCCGGCCTTTCCTTTCCTCCTTCCAAGATAACAGGAATTAAATGTGTTTTTCTTCCCACTGCACTTCACAAAATAAGCCATGTTTTGATATAACTGGTTCATTCCTTGTTTTGTGACTTGTAATTATTCCTCTTTTCCCCACATGTTTGGATGGTGATTAGTTTTTAATGTTCACTTCGCTAATTGTAGAACCTACAGCTGTGTTGCTGTTTGGTGGTGGTGGTCATGGTTGATGGTGGTGGTTGCCAGCAGTTACTTGTGACGGTCCCTAACTGGATCATAACAATTAGCAGCGAAATGAGGGCCAATCACCCTCGCGCTCAGTTGAGGAGTTGGACAGCTAATTCATTCTGGCCCTTCAAAACCCATTCTCACTGCTGCTGTCGGAAGCTCATGTCCGGATGGTCTAACATTTCCCCAGGTCAGAAAGACAAGTTTACTGTGGTCAGGAAAGTGCTCTTTGGATATGAAAACTGCCTGTCGATCGGAGGACAGTCTTGGGTCTTTACCTCTCTGATTCCAAATGCAATGAGGAGTCCGATTGCTAAACTGACTGTTTACAATCCAACTCCAGCACAGCAGTGAATGGAACTTGGTTCACAGTGACACTGACGTTCGTGTGCTACTGGACTCCCACTTTACTTCAAAATGTTTATCTCGGCATCTTTTTATTCGGCCTCAGCACTCCAAACATTACCTGCAGGTGGGGGCATGAGCCATAAATTGGACCTCTGTGTGATCACCACGGGGGTCAATGCAACAGCGCCATATTTCCATTGGGCCTGCTATGCTCATGGGGAACATCGTCAAAAATAAGGAGCTGGATTCTCCACCCCCTCGCGCCAAAATCGCGGCCGCAGGTAATCGGGACTATTCCCTGATTCTGCGGGCCCTAGAAAGCGGGGTACTCTGGGAGTATGCCACGCTGCTTGGGAACTATCTGGGGCCGTTGCTAGAGGCCCACTCCGCCCCTGACCGGCTAAAGTCGGGGGGGGGTTTCTTTTTTTGGTCCAGTCCGGGTCCTCCGTGTGCATGCGCGGCCTCCGACTCGGAAGTGCGGGGGCCTGTATCTGCAGCAAAAGTTGCTAGATCTAACCAAGGTCCCTGCTAGCCCCCTGCAGGGCTGGGAATATGTGACCCTTTCATGCCAGTTTTTCTGGCGTAAAACGTGGGGGACATAGTCCCAATAATGGCAAATCCAAGCCAAGGTTTTCACACAACAGCGCTGAGGCTTTGAGCAAGAGATGCTACTTCAGGGTGTGTGAATGTGCATTTTTCGGCTGGTAGCACCAAGGTAACCTGCGGGGATAGCCACTGTACGTAGTGTTCAATTCTGGTCGCCACACTACCAGAAGGATGCGGAGGCTTTGGAGAGGGTGCAGAAGAGATTTACCAGGATGTTGCCTGGTATGGAGGGCTTTAGCTATGAGGAGAGGTTGAATAAACTTGGTTTGTTCTCACTGGAACGACGGAGGTTGAGGGACGACCTGATAGAGGTCTACAGAATTATGAGGGGCGTGGACAGGGTGGATGGTCAGAGGCTTTTCCCCAGGGTAGAGGGGTCAATTACTAGGGGGCATAGGTTTAAGGTGCAAGTGGCAAGGTTTAGAGAAGATGTAAGAGGTAAGTTTTTTTTACAGAGGGTAGTGGGAGCCTGGAACTCACTGCTGGAGGAGGTGGTGGAAGCAGGGACGATAGTCACGTTTAAGGGCATCTTGACAAATACATGAATAGGATGGGAATAGAGGGATACGGACCCTGGAAATGTAGAAGATTTTAGTTTAGACAGCAGCATGGTCAGCACAGGCTTGGAGGGCCGAAGGGCCTGTTCCTGTGCTGTACTTTTCTTCGTTCTGTGTTCTTTGTATGCAAACTGCATGCCACGGCTGCTGGAGACCTGTTTTTGATGTATCATTGCGGCCTAAATATATCAAAATTGAACCTAACCAAAAGCTGATGATTGGTCCCCTGCCCACCCCTTTCCATTCTGGTTATAGGACGTTCTCTAGTTTTCTCTGTGAAATCAAACCTTGGCATGTCTGCTAACTGAACAGATTGTCCTGTTCTCTTGGCATTTGCCAGTAAAGAAACACCAGGCAGTGGAAATCTGTTGTCACTGTGTTGCCTCAGATGCCTTCTTTCCTCTTTCATTGTTGGCATCGAGGTTTTGTACAGTGGTGGCACTGACGCAGGAGGAGGCTGTTTAACCCCTCGCGCTTGTTTAAGCATCCACTGAGATCATCTCTGACCGAACTCCACATGCCCACCTTTTCCCCCACGCTCCTTAATAGCTTTGGATAATAAAAATCTCGCAACCTCCGATGTAAAATTAACAATTGATCGGAGCGTCAGTTGCCATTTGTGGCAGTGTTCCAAATCTCTCCCGCCCTTTTGTGTAAAGAAATACTTCCCAATTTCACACCAGAATGGTTCACTAGACTGTATCAGCCAACGCCCTGCCCTAAACTCACAGCCAGTGGAAATAGCTTCTCTCTTATTGGCCCCGTCTCCTTGTACATGTTAAACTTCAGTCAAGTCAGCTCGTAATCTTCTAAATTCCAGGGAATAGACAGACCTGAGTTTGAGTGAACTACCCGTTTTATGTGACCTTTGAAATCCCAGAGGCGCCGTCGTCCTTCAGTTAAAATGACATCCTAGCTACCGCCGGAGTCCATGCGTGTAAGCTCCCTTGGCCCCATTTTGAAAAGAGCAGTGGAAATTTTACCCGGTGACCTGGACAATATTTATTTCTCGAGCAACCTAACTAGAGCAGACCTATTATCGCACTGCTGTGTATGGGAGCTTCCTCTGCCTAAATTGGTTGCCACATCCAAACAGTCACTACACTTTTTTTTAATTAAAAAGGCTTTGATGGCGTTGCAGTGCTTTGCTATGTCTGGTGGGTGTGAAAAATTAAATGCAAGTTTGTTCTTTTTTGATATTCCGTATTTGCAATTATTTTTCAGGGCAAGACGGTCCGTATTATAACAGCACTAGACCAGGATAGAGGGAGGCCACGAGGCATCGGTTACACTATTGTCTCAGGTAAGAGGGTTAACCTTACATTTTCCCTTTTCAACTCGTATAATATGTTCCCTGTTTAAAAAGGTCAAGAAAACTCCATTTTGAATATACAGTGAAGCCAATTTTAAATCATGTGTAAAAAGAAAACCATAAAAAATAAGGAATGAGTAATAGACTCTGCTCCACACTATTATCAGGAGAGATGTTAACAACTTGTTAACGGTGCGTGCTGCTATTTCTAAGTGGAAGCAACATATAAAACATGAACAAAGCCTGATAAATGGGACAGGAATCCAGTGAGTTTTGTTTTAATTGTCTACTTTGCAAGGTGTTGAAATTGTGCAGCGTGATTTGAGCAGAGATATACTTTTGGTTATTCTGGACACAATCTACCCGAATGGGTATAGATTCCCATAGTGCGCAATTAGCTGGGTGTTTTCCCAACGCTCGGAGCACCGAGAAACGGCACACTATCCAAGGCTGTTTGGGTAGATTGGGGAACTCAGTGGGGACCTGGACCGAGGCCGCACTGAGTCCAATTTTCTGGGATGAGGATCTCCACTCACCAGAACTCCCTCAATACAGGGAGATGGCGTCTCGAACCCTGAACCTACCCCCAGCTCACCTGTAAGTGAGTCCTGGGTCGGGTGGGGGGGGGCACACTCTCCGCACCCATGCAGGACACCCCTGGCCCCAATACCCGTCATGTGGCCAGTGCCACCTGGGCACCTTGGCAGTGCCCCCTGGACACCTTGGCGGTGCCTTGGCAGTGCCACCTGGGCACCTTGGCAGTGCCCCCGGGCGCCTTGGCAGTGCCCCCTGGGCGCCTTGGCAGTGCCCCCTGGGCGCCTTGGCAGTGCCCCCTGGGCACCTTGGCAGTGCCCCCTGGACGCCTTGGCAGTGCCCCCTGGACACCTTGGCAGTGCCCCCTGGGCGCCTTGGCAGTGCCAGGCTTTTTAAAATTTGTTTACGGGATATGGGCGTCTCTGGTTAGGCCAGCATTTATTGCCATTTCTCTAGTTGCCCTTCAGAAAGAAGCTGTGTCCGGGTGACGCCAACAGTGCCAAGGTATCGCCCTACCCAGAGGGCAAGTACCTAGGCGACCCCGATCCCCAAGGGAGACCCCCACGAGTGCCGTTCTGTCCGTTCCTCGTTTGTGCAGACCAGCACTGAACGGTGTTCGGCTGAGCTCTCAAAGGCGAGGGGGGGGGGGGGTTTAGACCCCGTGCCTTGGGTAGATCTGGGGAATGCATATTAGAGTGAGACCAACTGTATCACTCTAATCTGCCATAAACTGTTCCTGCCCACAATGGGTGTTAAATCTCGCGAGGCGTTATGAGCCGGGCAGACCCCAGAAGAGGGATCTCCTGGGCTGCGTCGCGCCACCTTTTGGGCACAGCTTGGCAGGATAGATCAGGAATTCCACGCCTCTGGAATGTGGGGGATAAATGGATTTCACACAGAATTGTACAGCATTTGGGAACTGACAGCACAAAGTGTCATTTCCAAGCATTTACTTGATACCAGGGCTGTGGATTTTCAGTGAAGGCTATCAGGACAGCTTCTATGAGTGGCAGGTTTCATTACCACGGACAATTGAATGTTCAGGCTCGTTCTGAAGGGCACGAAGAGAGATTGAGCTGTTGGTTTTCATCAGCAAAAATTGTAGCTCAGGCAAACAGTTTGTTATTAGAATGCCGCTGTGACCAAAGTGAAATGCTTTGTCTGCATTTGGCTAGTTTCCTGCCTGTGTTGTCTTTCAAGATGAGAAGACTGAAACGCACCCGGGGCATCGTGAACGTAGGGGCAGCACGGTAGCATAGTGGTTAGCACAGTTGCTTCACAGCTCCAGGGTCCCAGGTTCGATTCCCGGCTGGGTCACTGTTTGTGCAGAGTCTGCACGTCCTCCCCGTGTGTGCGTGGGTTTCCTCAGGCTGCTCCGGTTTCCTCCCACAGTCCAAAGATGTGCGGGTTAGGTGGATTGGCCATGATAAATTGCCCGTAGTGTCCTAAAAAGTAAGGTTAAGGGGGGGGGGGGGGGGGGGGGGGGGGGGGGGGGGGGGGGGGGGGGTTGTTGGGTTACGGGTATAGGGTGGACACGTGGGTTTGAGTAGGGTGATCATTGCTCGGCACAACATCGAGGGCCGAAGGGCCTGTTCTGTGCTGTACTGTTCTATGTTCTATGTTCTAACTGCTGGTCAGCTAAATAGTTTCTTGAATCTTTTGAACGAGAATTGACAGCACCGTCAGTGAATTGGAAACGGGGAGAAATCTTCTTGGCAGGGCTTGCAAAAGAGTCTCTACAAACTGCAGCAAATAGAATTCATGGCCTAATCTTCAACAAAGTCTGCTGATATAGGCAGGATTGGTACTCCAGGGAAATGCAGTCAATGGATGCTATGGTAGTATGTGGTAGGGGACAGTAGCACAGTGGTGATGGATTAGTAATAGACTGGCTTTCGCTAATGACCCAGAGATGAGAGTTCAGATCTCACTCCAGCATCTGGGGAATCTCCATTCTCATAGGAACATAGGAACAGAAGCAGGCCATTCAGCCCCTCGAGCCTGTCCCACCATTCAATGAGATCATGGCTAATCTGTAGCCTAACTCCATATACCTGCCTTTGGCCCATATCCCTTGATATCTTTGCTCAACAGAAATTTATCGCGCTTGCTTCAACTGCTGTTCCAAACCTCTACCATTGTATGAGTGAAGAAGAGCTTCCCAACATCTCTTCTGAATGGTTTAGACCTAATTTTTAGATTATGCCAATAGTTTTAGAATCTCCAACCAATGAAATTGTTCACAGCCAACCTGGCACCCTGGCTGTGCCCCCTGGTCACCTTAACAGTGTAAGGCTGGCACACTGCCCAGAGGGCATGCAGCTGGGAGCCTTCGATCCCCTTGGAGACCCCCACGAGTACCGTTCCGTCTGGTGCCTGTTTGTGGGGACCAGTACTGGATGGTGCTTGCCCAAGGTCCCTGGGGCGAAGGGATTGAATCCCAAAATCTCAGGCACCTTGTGAATCTGCACATTAGAGTAAGGTTTACTGCCTCGTTCTAATACGCAGATTTGCCAAAAACGGATCCTGCCCACTGTGGGTGGGATTCCCTTTGCAGCGTCTCACGAGAATGCATTGAACCTCGCGAGGCATTGCGAGTTGGGTTGATTCCGTTGCGGGATCTTCCGGCTTTCACCGGCCATGAGCAGCTTTTCCAGCGCAGCGTGGCTGGAAGATCACGCCCTGTTTGTCTTTATCTACTGTCTTTCACAGTTAATACCTTGAATACTTCGATCAGATCACCCTTAACCTGTGTAACCGCTCCTCGTAATTTAATCCAGCTATCACTTTTGTAAACTTGTGTTGCACTCTCGCCAAGGCCAAAATATCCTTCCTAAGGTGAGGTGCCCACATTCACTCTCAGTGACGGCGTCTAACCAGGGTTTTGTAAAGCTGCAGCATAACCCCTGTGTCTTTATGCTCCAATCCTCTAGATATAAAGGCCAGCATTCCATTAGCCTTTTAGATTGTTTTCTGCACTTGTTCCTGGCATTTTCAGGTTCTATCCACCTGAACCCTGAAATCTCTTTTGGACATCCACTGTACCTAACCTTTTTCCATTTAGAAAGTACTAAGTTATAACCTTTTTTTTGTCCAACGTGAATAACCGCACACTTGCTTACATTGAATTCCATCTGCCACAATTTTGCCCCTTCACCTAGTCTGGGCAGCAGGGTAGCATGGTGGTTAGCATAAATGCTTCACAGCTCCAGGGTCCCAGGTTCGATTCCCGGCTGGGTCACTGTCTGTGTGGAGTCTGCACGTCCTCCCCCTGTGTGCGTGGGTTTCCTCCGGGTGCTCCGGTTTCCTCCCACAGTCCAAAGATGTGCGGGTTAGGTGGATTGGCCATGCTAAATTGCCCGTAGTGTCCTAATAAAAGTAAGGTTAAGGGGGGGGTTGTTGGGTTACGGGTATAGGGTGGATACGTGGGTTGAGTAGGGTGATCATGGCTCGGCACAGCATTGAGGGCCGAAGGGCCTGTTCTGTGCTGTACTGTTCTATGTTCTATCTATAATATCTCCTTGCCATTTTATGCTATCATCTAGGCTGTCCACAATGCCAACCAATTTTGTATCATCCGCAAATTTGGATACATGACTTTCTAAGCCTTCATCCAAGACATCAGTTAAAAATTGAGGGCCCGACATAGATGAAAATGCAATGAAATGAAAATCGCTTATTGTCACGAGTAGGCTTCAATGAAGTTACTGTGAAAAGCCCCTAGTCGCCACATTCCGGCACCTGTTCGGGGAGGATGGTACGGGAATTGAACCGTGCTGCTGGTCTGCGTTGGTCTGCTTTAAAAGCCAGCGATTTAGCCCAGTGTGCTAAACCAGCCCAGATCCATGTGGTACACCACTAAACACCTCCAGCTAATTAGAACAATGACCCATTATCCCCACTCTCTGTTGCCTGCCACTCAGCCAATTTCCTAACCATGTCAATAATTTGTCCTCAACGCCTTGGGCTTTCACGTTAGTTAACAGTCTCTTATGTGGCACTTTATCAGATGCCTTCTGGAAGTCCATATAAATAACATCCATAGACATTCCCCTGTCCACTGCCTTAAGCAATCACGTTAGTCAGGCATGACCTTCCCTTCATGAATCCATGCTGGCTCTCCCTGATCGACCAAAATTTTTCGAGGTGCTCGTTTTGGAAAATAATAATAATGATAACCGCTTATTGTCACAAGTAGGCTTCAATGAAGTTACTGTGAAATCCCCTAGTCACCACATTCCGGTGCCTGTTCAGGGAGGATGGTACGGGATATGGTACTAAAAGCTAGTACAGGTAACGGTGACCATGAAACTAACAGATTAGTTTCTCTGCAAGTGGAGAGAGGGGGGAGGCGGGGGCAAGTGCTAACCTTGTCCAGGATGTTCACATCATGAATAAATTAAAGCAAAGGTTAGTTCCATAGTCCAAATTACGTGCCGAACACCAATTCTGCTGGCTTACGGCAGCAGTGAGGTCTCGTGGTACGATTGACGAAGAAATTACCCAATCATCTCCATAATTAGATGGAATTCGATAATTGGTCGGGATTCGATGGCTGAGTCCTTCCGTGTCTCCTCCGTTTGAATGACTAGATGATGTCAGTTCAAGGGAATTCAACCGAATGGTTTGTCAGTTTAACCTCTTGGTGGTGAGTTCAGAAGCCGCTGTTAGTTTAATTGGCTGGGGAACTGATTGTTCGTGCTCGTCACTGTGGATGACAATTTGTCAAGAAACCTATTTAGTAGGTTGATCCTCGTGGGAAATGACTGATATTAATCATCATCTGAGGAGACTGGGGCACGTAGTGGAAATCCTACACACAATGCAAAACACAACAGATGAAGTTTATTGCTTGCCCAGGGCACACTAACCCAGATTACTTTAATCACAGGGCCTCGCTTCAGTTCATAGGAAGTGTGGAAATGCCCATGGGGCTGAATTTTATGTCAGACGCAAATTATCACAGTTGTGTTACAAGAAACCGCTTGTTTTCCATGAGGTCTCTGAGAGGAAGGATAATATCCAATCTTCAATCTGAACTATTATTGTTTATTATCTTGTTTTTTTGGTGGGGAGTGGGCTTTGTTTATTCTGAAAGACGGGTTGAGCAAGTAATTGGGACATGGTGGAGGTTAGTGACTGTTCTTATTAATTTCATCTTCCATTTTAAAAAGCCCGTGTAGACCTTAGCTTGGAGCCCCTTAATGGAATAGGGCAGCACGGTAGCCCAAGTGGCTTCACAGCGCCAGGGTCCCAGGTTCGATTCCCCGCTGGGTCACTGTCTGTGTGGAGTCTGCACGTTCTCCCCGTTTCACAGAACAGGCCCTTCGGCCCTCGATGTTGTGCCAAGCCAAGCCTTGTCCGAAACCAAGATCAAGCTATCCCACTCCCTGTCATTATGGTGTGCTCCATGTGCCTATCCAATAACCGCTTGAAAGTTCCTGAAGTGTCCAACTTCACTATCACAGCAGGCAGTCCATTCCACACCCTAACCATTCTGAGTAAAGAACCTACCTCGTACATCCCTCCTATATCTCCCACCCTGAACCTTATAGTTATGCCCCCTTGTAACAGCTACATCCACCTGAGGAAATAATCTCTGAACGTCCACTCTATCTATCCCCCTCATCATCTTAGAAAACCTCTGTTAACTCACCTCTCATCCTCCCTGCGTGGGTTTCCTCCCAGTGCTTCGATTTCCTCCCACAGTCCAAAGACGTGCAGGTTACGTGGATTGGCCACAATGGTGTCCAAAAAGGTTAGGAGGGGTTATTGGGTGGAAGTGGGGGCCTACATGGGTCGGTGCAGACTCGATGGGCCGAATGGCCTCCTTCTGCACTATGTTCTGTGAATGTATTATCAACTGCGACACTGAAATGTGCTGCGTGGGAGGGGAAAGATATGCTATAAATTCCTCAAAATGGATAACAGACGATAGGTTCGTTGTTACTAGGTGAGGGGAAACATATTTGCATTTATACAGTACCTTTCATGACCACAGGACAGCCCAATAAGAGGTTTACAATCAATGAAGTGCTCTTGAGGTGTCGGGAATGTGGCAGACACTCGTTCACCAGAAACCCCTCACAGACAGCACCATGAATGGCCAGTTACTCTGCTAAACCAATGTTGATTGAAGGATAAATATGAAATGCCTGAATATTCAAAGTGCCTCCGCATATGTTTATTCAAAAGCGACTCTGGACAATGCAGACCTAAATGTGCTCACCTAATTAACTTGTGCCTCTCATCCCATGAACGAGGGATTTAATCAAAGCGTAATGGTCAATTCCTTAGCAATTCAGATTGACATTCAAAACACTTGAAACCAATGATTGGTATCTATTCGCAAAAGTGGCAAAGGATTTGGGTTTGATAATAAACCATTCACTGAAAGTGTTCAATCAATGGCAAGCTGCTTTCAACACCGCTAATCAAGTACTTGGATGAATCTCGAATACTTCTGAATATAAATTGAAACTGCTTATTTTAACCAATGTATCTTATTAGTGAGGTCACATGTGAAATATTGTTTGCAATTCTGAGTCTGTGCTGTATGAAGAACTGAGTGTAATGGGGAATATTGAGATAGATGAGGCCTTGGTTTAAAGTTATAAAGTGTGACCTGGTTAACTGAACCGGTCGCATTGGAGAAAGAAGGAAAAATGACTTGAGTTCCTTAAATGAGAATCAGAATGGATGATTTAGATGTATAGGCCTATCAGCCCAAGTTGTGACTAGAGAGATGGGAGGGCAATGTTTATCAAAAGCTGCAAGGCAGCTGAGATTACGTAGGAGATGGCTGGCTTCTTTCTTTCCACAGATCTGTTAGTGTGTAAAAAACCACATCACAGAAAGTAGCTGTACAAAAACAACAGGGACACCGTTTTGCTCAGCTTGCTGGATGACTATAGTGGGTGGTTCAGAACAACACCAACAGCATGGATTTGATTCCCGATCCAGTTCGGCTGGACTTGGAATCGGTCTTCCTGCTCTTGCAATGGAAGGCCACGGAAAGCCACCGCTGGCAAAAAACCTGCTGGAAAAACTGCTCCGAATGAGTGTCAGCTCCGAATGAGCCTTCGGACCGAGCCACATACAAACGAATGAATGACAAAATAAATATGTGACTAAGAATTGCAGTTGAACACCTCATTGAAATAGTTATACATGATTAAGCACCCAAAGGGGCAGTATGTTTTCTTTTTGCTATTTCTGCGAAATGAGAGGTGAATTATGCAGGTTGGTGCGATGACCTTTGAGGGACAAGGACAGATGTTGGAAGGTTTATTTCTGTGGAAGTTTTTCCTTGTGGTTATTGAACTTTCTTGGTTGATTGAAGAGATTGGGCAAAGGCCCTGATTGGTCAAATAGTGTCTGGCAGAGTGGGACTGTGTGGGGAAAATGGCCTTTTCTCAGTTGACATCTTTTGGAGCAGTTAAGGAGCACAGGCTTTGATCTTGGGAATTACCCAGTCCACATGTTTGATGCAGCTTTGCTCACTGCTTTTTCACACTTGGGGGGTGGGGGTGAGGGGGAGGGGTTCTTGGAGAGAAATCCCATTCAGATAATTGAGTTTGTGATTCAATGACGAATAGTGTGGCTTATTGTTTGTATCTAGCATTTTCTTCACAAGAGCACGCTGAACAATTTGCATTGTGCACTCAGCTCCATTTCAAGCACAATGATATGGTGGAACCCAGTGCCCATTTATTCTCATAAACTTCACTCTTCAGAAACAAAACTTGCGGTCCATTCCTCTGGGAACTGACGAGCAGCAAACCAAAGCGGCAAAATATCTGGAGTTGCAGTTCAATCCATCGGAGACCCTTTAACCCACTTCAAATGGCTATCCAGCACAATGAATAGCTGCTGCCCTGCAAATTCTGCACATATTTACGTGTAGCTTCTGCCGCACTTTAGCTGGCCAGTTCCATTGTTGCAAAGGTATCAGTGGCTTCTTTTCTGCTGCTTGACACCCTCAAACCCATTTCACTGTGTCTCCAATGTCCTTATCTAACCTCGTCTACCAAAGATAGCTTCTCATTAGACTCTGTTAAGCTCATCTCCAAGTGTTGATCATGGAGGTCACATCGTAACGAAGATCTGAACACTTCAGGAACAACTCTCGCCCCCCTTTATCGACTGATAACTTATGATGTGGAGATGCCGGCGTTGGACTGGGGTGAGCACAGTAAGAAGTCTTATTGTGAAGTCTTCTTACTGGACTTATAACTTAGACAATCGCAGAATCCCTACAGTGCAGAAGGAGGCCATTCAGCACATCGAGTCTGCACTGATTATCTAAAAGAGCATTCTACATCATCCCGCTCCCCTCCTAAACCGCGTAACTTTACACCTTCTTCCTTTTCAGATAACAATCCAATTCCCTTTTGACTGCCTCAATCTAATCTACCCCCCACCAACCTGAAGTTAAAACTCACCACTATTCTTAGAATTCCCCCTATACCAAAAAAAGGTTGATATTCTAAATGGTGAACAGGGATTCTCCCTCCCTGACTCCAGTGCAGGCTTCTGTGGGTGCTATTCAGGTCAAACTATCTTTTCAAGTTATCCCCCGGTATAACCCATACCTTCACCGAAGAATTTTACCTACTTACCCCTTAATAACATTGATGTCCTGGGTCCTGCGTTATTAAGGAAGTGAAGTAAGCTAATAACCACTTTTTCAGGTTAAGTTATTTTTATTATTATATTTTTTCTTTTAAAAGCTGCAAACACTTTCTTTACAGAAAGGAAAAAAGATCTTGCTTCTGGCTGCTTCAGGCCCACCTTGGCAATCGATCTTCTTAAAATCTGGTCTTCTTGAGTTGTATTCGCTGGTGAACTCGGTTGCTGTGTCCTGTTCTTCCCATGCACCGAGCTGTGAGAGCTGGCTCTGTTAGCTATCTCTGACTCCTGTTTAAATTCTAGTCTTCCTTAGATGTATAACTGTTTAAACTCGGCTGCTTGTCTTGTCTTTCCCATGACCGAGCTCTCTCTCTCTCTCTCTCTGAGTTCTCCCCTTCTCTCCTGTTGCTGGTGCTCTCTGCCCTCTGCTCCCTGGGTTTATATTCTCTTTCTGAGAGTTATTAAGTTTTAACGACTTTATCGTAAATGGGCTTGTTTCACTTTGATAGTTTAAAAGTATCTTTGATGTAAACATCTTACTACAACTAATTATTCATTTTGGGCATATCGTCTCCTCTCAGATCTGATTAAACAATGCTTTGGTTTCAATAGGTGTTACTTTTAATTCTGTAATTTCGAATCGTTTAATTTTCCAATTGTCCCCAGCTCATAACTTTGCCTTTGATTTTGACTTACATGATGTTTCTCGTAGACAGGTCGTCTCCAATTTTCTTTTACTTGTTTGATGTTCATAGAATTTTACACTTTAAATTTGACACCAAATTTGACTGAGTATCTTCCATCCTTTCCAGCTGTTTACTAAGAGAGTTTATTTCAATTAAGGTGTGAAATTTTGCTTTTAGTGGTATGCTAAAATTTAACTTGGTTATGACTTGAAAGACTTGCCTGTTTTAAACATTCGTCACTTAATGCAATTGAAACTCTCATCCATGCTTTTTCAGATGCTTCCTGAGATAGTTACATTCCATGAAGGTGTGAGCCATTGTTTTAGCTTACCACATGAGACTGGTGTGTTTGATTAGCCTGCTTGTGAGCAAGAATCTGCATTTTACAACCCTGCTCTTTGAAGCTGCTATGAAACTTTTGTGGGATCTTTCCCTGTACCCTCTCAAACCAGATATTGCCAGACTTCCATGTTTCAAATGACACATTTTTCTGTATTTTCAAGAACAAACCTCTTGGGAGGTTCAATCCAGACTCTAACCACCCTCTGGAGGAAAATCTTTTCCTCACATCACGTTTTCCCCCTTTTGCCAGTTATTTTGAATCTGTGCCCTGTGGCTCTTGATGCTCTCTTGAGTGGCAACAGTTTCTCACTATTCGCCCTGTCCATATCCCTCAGGATCTTGGATACCTCTGTCAAGTTTCCTCTCCACTGCCTTTTCACCAAGAGAAACCGCCCCAATCTCTCCAACCGAGCCACATAGCTGGAGTGCTATCTCTGGAATCATTCTTGTGAATCTCCTTTGTACTCTCTCTCAGTGCCTTCACGCCCTTCCACAAGTCTGGTGCTCAAGAACTAGCAGCAGTACTTCAGATGAGGCCTGACTAGTGTCTTATACAAGTTCAACATGACCTCCTTACCCTTGTGCACAGTGCTCCAATTCATAAAACACTGAGGTACAATCAAGGGTTAAGGCAGGAGGATGGGAAACATGATTGAATGGCGAAGCAGACTCGATGGGGCAGCACGGTAGCACAGTGGTTCGCAAAGTTGCTTCACGGCTCCAGGGTCCCAGGTTCGATTCCCGGCTTGGGTCACTGTCTGTGCGGAGTCTGCACGTTCTCCCCGTGTCTGCGTGGGTTTCCTCTGGTTTCCTCCCACTGTCCAAAATGTGCGGGTTAGGTGGACTAGCCATGTTAATTTGCCCTTAGTGTCCAAAAAGGTTAAGTGGGGGTTACGGGGATAGGGTAGAGACGTGGGCTTGAGTAGGGTGCTCTTTGCAAGGGCCGGTGCAGACTTGATGGGCCAAATGGCCTCCTTCTGCACTGTAAATTCTATGATGGGCCGAATGGCCTAATTATCCCATGTCTTATGGTCTCACATGCTTTATTAACTCTTCTCTCAACACCCCCTGCCATCTTAAAAAACACGGCTCGATTACTAGATCCAGTATCTGTGTTGGCCATGGACGTGCGATATGGTCATATACCCTTTGCCAACACGGGGTCCCTGTGAGTCGTTCTGCCGATGTCATTTGCTGTGACTGGCAAATCCTCGACGTGTAAAAACAAAAATGCATCCTCCCTGTTTGGGGGATGGTAATCCAGACATTGTACCAGCATTTCAATGATCTTCCAGCTGTCTGTATGTAACGTCATGCCCATCCCTGCAGTCAAAGTGGCTTATCATCAACTTGGATCATGAAACAATTAACTTTATCATTAGCTGTGTGGAAATTTGTTTTGGGTACGTTGCTCATTTGTTAAAATAAATAAACAAATAACAAAATAAATAAAATCTCCCTATCACTGAGCTCTAACTTGAAGTAAAATATGTATTAAAAACTATTTAAAATGATCAGTCAGTCAGTTCCCTGAGTGCATATCCTCATCCTGTTAAAAGTTCTTGCAGAGAAAGATATAAAAAAATTCAGGAACTGATTTGTCCTGTACCTGTGGGATTGTAGCCAAAGACCCCACAGAATCTTTGAAATGTTTCACATCCATGTGCCTTACTTTTCCAAACATTGGATCGCCTTTTACAGCCTCTCATCATAGGTCTGCCTGATTAGAGCTGAAATAAGTACGTCATCCAAATAGTTTACTGCTCCCTGAATCCCTGGTACAATTTGGTTCTTCACCCTTTGGAAAATTCCAAGAGCTATAAAAAAAAAATTTTAAAAATCAAGTGTCAATATTAATACATTAATAGTCAAATATGGCTTGGACTCATCATTAACTCAAATTGCAGGTAGATATTTGACAGAAATTCTGGCCTCCTGACAGCATTGTGCATGTTTGGCAAAGTATTGAGTGGATTAAATTCTCACACCTGGTTTATGGTTAATTCATAATCCCCACACATTCTTGCCCACCCATCTGACTATGGGACTCCTACAGGGTTAACCAAATTACTCTGCACTCCTTTGGAGATAATGTCTTGGATCTTCTCAATTTTTGCTCTACTTTCTCCCTTCGAGCAGAGGATACTGAACAAGACCCACAATAAACTGGTCTTGTGTTCCCCTGGGCCTGTACGTTGACTTTACATCCTTGAATTAGTTTGTCGGGGGGCAGCACGGTGGCGCAGTGGTTAGCATTGATGCCTACGGCGCTGAGGACCCGGGTTCGAATCCCGGCCCTGGGTCACTGTCCGTGTGGAGTTGCACATTCTCCCCGTGTCTGCGTGGGTTTCGCCCCCACAACCTAAAGATGTGCAGGTTAGGTGGATTGGCTACGCTAAATTGCCCCTTAATTGGAAAAAAAATTGGGTACTCTAAATTTATAAAAAAAAAAGAATTAGTTTGTCGGTTTCGCTAAACACCTGTATTGGCGGAGACATCGTCTGATGTTGTGAGTCTTCTTTCTACGCAAAAAACTTTGTTCCAATCGAACGTTAGGGGCCTCACGGTAGCATGGTGGTTAGCATCAATGCTTCACAGCTCCAGGGTCCCAGGTTCAATTCCCAGCTGGGTCACTGTCTGTGTGGAGTCTGCACATCCTCCCCGTGTGCGCGTGGGTTTCCTCCGGGTGCTCCGGTTTCCTCCCACAGTCCAAAGATGTGCGGGTTAGGTGGATTGGCCATGCTAAAATTGCCCGTAGTGTAAGGTTAATGGGGGGTTTGTTGGGTTACGGGTATACGGTTTAAGTGGGGTGATCATTGTTCGGCACAACATCGAGGGCTGAAGGGCCTGTTCTGTGCTGTACTGTTCTATGTTCTATGTTCTATGTAACAGCTTTGTTCCAAACAAGGCTGGTCACAGCGACAAGACTAATAACCAAACTCTGCGATCTTGGACTTGACCCCCTCCCTGTGCAGCTGGATCCATGACTTTCTCACCAACAGACCGCAATCTGTCAGGATGGGCAACAGCACCTCCTCCACAATAGTCCTCAGCACCGGCCCCCTGCAATGATGTGTGCTCAGTCCTCTACTGTACTCCCGATACACACACGACTGTGTGGCAAGATTCAACTCCAACTCAATCTATCAGTTTGCGGATGATATGACTGTGTTGGGGCGTATCTCAAACAACGACAAATCAGACTACAGGAGGGAGATAAATCACTTGGTTGCATGGTGTACCGAAACAACTTCTCTCTAAATGTTGGAAAGACCAAAGAACTGATCATGAACTTCAGGAAGTGCAGCACAACACACACTCCCGTCTGCATCAATGGCTCTGAAGTGGAGATGGTCGATAGCTTTACGTTCCTGGGGGTCACCATCACCAACAGTCTGTCCTGGTCCACTCACGTTGATGCAACAGTCAAGAAAGCCCAACAACGTCTCTACTTCCTACGGAAGCTAAAGAAATTCGGCCTGTCTGCATCTCCTCTCTCAAACTTCTACAGATGTGCGACAGAGAGCATCCTATCCAGCTGCATCTCCGTCTGGTATAGCAACTGCTCGGTCCAAGATTGCATGAAACTACAGAGTGTGGTGAACTCAGCCCAACGCATTACCCAAGCGTGCCACCCTCTCATTGATTCTGTACACACCTCCCGCTGCCTCAGGAAGGCAGACAGCATCGTCAGAGACCCCTCCCTACCAGGCATTGCCTCCTTCGGCCGCAGAAAAATACGTTTCACTCTACTTCATTACATGTGACAATAAATCAAATCAAATCAATTTTGCATGTTCGTCCCTTGTGTGTGACTGGAACTGACACACTCTCTATCCTGGTGATGCTCTTAATCTTCATAATGTACCACATGATTTCTCCAGTTGATGATGTGATTCGGGATTCCCATCCACTGATGCATTCAAGTCAATCTCCAGGTTCACCAGAGCTCCATCCAAAGGCTGCGATGCCCTGTGAGTTTCCGCTGGACAACCCTGTGCTTCGGATCATATAAGATCTCAGCCGACCCCTCATCGACAGCCGTGTGCAGTGACTGGTATTTTCTCCAGCCAGCGTTGTCTCTTTACACTCTCTCTCTCTCTCTCTCTCTCTCTCTCTCTCTCTCTCCTCTCTCTCTCTCTCTCTCTCTCTCTCTCTCTCTCTCTCTCGAGAGAGAGAGAGAGAGAGAGAGAGAGAGAGAGAGAGAGAGAGCGAGAGAGAGAGATGCCTGGGCAAGGTGACCTGTCTCGCGGCTGTAGCAGTCTGCCATTACAGATAGGCAGTTCTATGCCCAACATTGGCCTGAGTGCTGATGAAACTTTGGTGTGCCTCTGCTATCACTAACTGTTGTCATTGGGGCCTTCAGCTTACACATCTGCAGCTTATTTATGGTTGCTAACTCTGACTTCTCAAATCGCGTTCCGCCATGAGCAATGCTGTTTGGCCTCACGGTAGCATGGTGGTTAGCATCAATGCTTCACAGCTCCAGGGTCCCAGGTTCGATTCCCGGCTGGGTCACTGTCTGTGTGGAGTCTGCACGTCCTCCCCGTGTGTGCGTGGGTTTCCTCCGGGTGCTCCGGTTTCCTCCCACAGTCCAAAGATGTGCGGGTTAGGTGGATTGGCCATGCTAAATTGCCCGTAGTGTAAGGTTAATGGAGGGATTGTTGGGATACGGGTTACGTGGGTTTGAGTAGGGTGATCATTGCTCGGCACAACATCGAGGGCCGAAGGGCCTGTTCTGTGCTGTACTGTTCTATGTTCTAAGTCATGGCAAAAGTTACCTTTTGACAACATCAGCAACCTGGTGCGAAGCACTTACTTTCTTTAAACCGCACACAAATCTGTCCTTTTTAAATGCTCTCTTTAAATTCTCCAGAATTGCAATAGATGAGCAGCTTTTCAAAGCCACGATAAACTCTCCAGTGTCCTTCCTCGACAACTGATTTGTTCCAAACCAATAGCTTTCAGCAGTCTACACTGGCCTAGGGCTGCCGTGCTCCATTTTCCTTCTCCTAAACCGTTGAGAGACGGAAATGAAGATTTTTTGATCAGATTAGCCGCTGTATTTGTAGCCAATATGTTGCCATGTCTCCCACCAGTACCTGGTACAGAGGCTTGAGAATTACCCAATTCATACCATTGTTCCCAAACCTGGAGAATATTTTATTGCATGTTTTTATAGGGGAAGGAAAGTTTTTAAAAAACGCTCCTCGCCCACAAAGCGAATCTCAAATTAAATCCCTGACAACAATAATGAGGAAACTCATTACATTTAAGTAAACTGTCCGCAGAAGAAGTTCTTACTCCTCAGCAGCAGAAATATAGAATTTAATTCCAGAATGACAAAAATCCCGAGAATGTTCCTTGTAAAAGTTGGAACACTACAACCTAATTGAGTTATTTTTGCATGGCCATATGTTACGGTTGATCAGTGCTCCACATTTCTGATCTGTGTTTTAACTCCGAGGTGTCCAGACATTGCAGGTTCATAACCAGGTCACACAAACCACCTGAATGAGTGGTACAGTTGAGGGGGAGGGGGAGGGGGAGGGGGGGGGGGGGGGGGGGGGGGGGGGGGGCAACGTTTTGGAAAAAGCACATAAAGCTGATTTTAAACAAAAATGTTCTTGTTTCCCTGTCAGCATGTGGCTTTTAGACAGCACTGCATGGATCAAAGCCGGGCAATGGCAGAAGCGCACAAGGGAAACGCGCATATGTGACGTTACCATAAATGTAAAGAACTGTAAGAGTTAATGTAATGTCTAAATCAACCACTAGAGGGAGATAGATGTGCAACCATATAAGACATTGATGCTAAGTCTTGTGGGTGAGGTTGAGGAGAAAGCTAGAGAACAAACTGAAGGAAAGATAGTGTGAGTGAGAGCAGATCATAGTTAATGTAATAGTGTGGCGATTAGTGTGGTGGGCAACATGGTAGCACAAGTGGGTAGCACTGTGGCTTCATAGCGCCAGGTCCAAGGTTCGATTCCCCGCTGGGTCACTGTCTGTGCGGAATCCGCACGTTCTCCCCGTGTCTGCGTGGGTTTCCTCCGGGTGCTCCAGTTTCCTCCCACAGTCCAAAGACGTGCAGGTTAGGTGGATTGGCCATGATAAATTTCCCTCAGTGACCAAAACAGTTAGGAGGGGGTTACTGGGTTACGGGGATAGGGTGGAAGTGAGGGCTTAAGTGGGTCGGTGCAGACTCGATGGCCGAATGGCCTCCTTCTGCACTGTATGGTCTATGTTCATTAGTAGCAGATGAGAACAAAGAAAAGCACAGGAACAGGCCCTTCGGCCCTCCAATCCTGCGCCGACCATGCTGCCCGTCTAAACTAAAATCTACACTTCCGGGGTCCCATCCTATTCATGTATTTGTCAAGATGCCCCAGATGAGTGCAAATTATATGTTTATTATCAACTATGTATTAGATAGGAGAGTGTTGAATCCAGTTAAGTCTTGTTAATAAATTTATAGCTTTGTTCAAGTTAAAGCTATTTCCTGGTCTTTGTGAACACTACGCCAACCATCCTGAAATTAGCAACACCAAGAACTTCACAGCCTATAGGTGCCTGTTATTTCTGCCCATTTTCCACCTCCCCTGAGCTCTTTGGCTTACATTTCCAAGTCTGCCTGCAAGCCCCGGGTATTACAGGATTAGGAAGATAGTGTTGTGTCCCCCTTGAGGTTCTATGCTCTCCCCATTCTGCTGCTCCGTTTCAGGAAGACCCATCACCTGAGCCACTTGGGCTGGGGTTTGATTTTCATTCTGTGCAAATTCCTTTAGTGCAATCGCTAATCTGGGTTTGGTCCCAGGTTTTAACTCTGTGTCAATACTGGTGGGTGTGAATAGTATTAACTGTTATTCCGAAGTTTTTTTAAAAAGTCCCAATAACTCCTCTTCCGTGATGATAGTAGCTGCTGGAGTCTGACAGCATCGATACAGCTGAGACTAGACCAGTTACGGTAATGTGGTTGCATTTATGAGAGTTACTTGCACACACAACAGCTGTGGCATTTTCAAATGTTTTCCTTTCAAGCAAGCAAGTGAAATAGCGATAAAGTCACTGGATTTGTCACCCAGAGACACGGGCAATGCTTGGGAGGCCCGGTTCGGAGCCCACCATTGGCAGTTTGTGCAGCTCAAATTTAATTAACTTTAGCACTGCTGCCTCACGGCGCTGAGGACCCGGGTTTGATCCCGGCCCCGGGTCACTGTCTGTGTGGCGTTTGCACATTCTCCCCGTGTCTGCGTGGGTCTCACCCCCAGAACCCAAAAAGATGTGCAGGGTAGGTGGATTGACCATGCTAAATTGACCCTTAATTGGGGAAAAGAATTGTGTGCAATAAATTTTTTTTTTTTTTTAAAACAAGATTTTAAAAATCCTGGAATTGAAAGTTTGTTTCAGTGATGTTGTACAAAGACTGATGTACCTTACTACGTCCCTACTTTCGGGAAGGAAATCTGCTGTCGTTACCTGGTCTGACCTACGTGTGGCTCCAGACTCTCAGCATTGTGATTAACACTGATCAGCTCCCGGGAGGTATTTGGGGAGGTATTTGGCCGGCCAGTCACACTGTCATTCCTTGAAAGAATAAATCAAAAAGCAGCCAGAGAGAAGAATTTCTGCTGGTAATTAAGATGGTTATTAGCCTGTGTCAAATAAATTTGCTGCAGGGTTGAAGGTCAGTAGACGAGGCTTACTGTTGCGATTTTCTGCCACTCATTCAAGAAGAGAGGAGTTGTATGGAGACACGGGCTGATCAATAGCTAAAAGACAACACGAGCCATAGACACTGGCGGTACAATCGGGCTGCATACTGAGCATCAAGTCATGTGGTCTGTTATTGCTTCCATTTCCATATGTACACCAATGAACACAATCAATTTCTAGGCTAGGCCAGAGGTGGAAAACCTGAGGCCTGCAGACTACAGGGGGTCCATGCAGGGTCGCCACATTCCGCTGATTTCCATCCGTGTAGTTTTTTTCCTACCGGTATGTGTGAAGAGATTGGCACGTAAAACGAGAGCAAGTGAGGTGCGTGCTGATTGCTCACAGCATTGACTGAGAGCCCTGTGTTCAAAATGTCAATATTTATTTTGTTTTTACTATTTGGATATGATGAGAGTTGTATTAATATATAAATGAGTAAGCATTTTCTACAATTTTCTACATTTGGTCATGAAATATTCAGCGTGTGCTAAATGTATTCGACCTTATTGATGGGGTCACGGTTAGTGAACAAGCGCCACTTTCAATCTTCCGGCCCGCTCACCGGCCTCAGCTGCACATCACTGGTTTAGGCCGATACTGCAATCCCTTATTGTGGGAGTGCTGCATTGTCAGTGTCGTTGTCCTGTGCATGAGATTTTAAACGGAAGGTTACCGACTGTTCAACTGTGGCTTGAGTGGGTAGCCTTGCCTCTGAGCTGGAAGATTGTGGGTTCAAGTCCCACTCCAGGGACTTGAGCTTTATAAACTGATGGGAGGACTCCCCCTGGAGTTGGACCTGAGCATGAAAATCTAGGCTGACACTCCAGTGCTGTACCTGGGCGACTGTCAACACTGCCGACAGTCGATGAGACATCAAGACTTGCCCTAATAAGATCTGATGGCTCTATTTCGAAATAGAGCAGGGGAATTCTCTCTGATATGCTGGCCAATATGGATCCCTCAATCAGCATCACTGAAACAGATGATCTTTTTAATTATCATCAGCACATTGCTGTTCGTGAGAGCCTGTGTGCATTTGAACTGCCGCATCTAGCAACAGTCACAACATCAAAAGTGCGTCACTGGGTGTAAAATGCTACGGGACGTCCTGTGGCCCTGAAATGGTGCAATAGAAATGTGCATCTTGCTGTTTGCTAGTCCAGTAGTTCAGCTTGAAGTTAGAAATCCCATGGTACTGTTCACTAAAGAGCGCAGAGTTTCCAGTGTCATGGGCGGCAGGCAGCCCTCAACTAACACCATTGGAGATGGGTAAGCTGATTATTTATTTTGCTGTTCTTTCTTGGCTGGAGCTGATATGATTATTGACCATTTTAAAGCAATCAATTGTATAACTAGCACTGCGGGATGTTTGAGAAACATGATCATACACCCTGAGCTGGCCAATAGCAACTCTGTTTATAATAATACATCTCTGCTTTCGATATGAATGCTTCTCATGACTGACTTGAGTAATTCAGAACATGGAGGCTTGTGCCCGCTTTCCGTTAGTCAACAATGTTTTGCGAACAGCCGTCACGTTTAGCAAACAGTGACACAAAATTGATGGGGCAGAATTTTTGGTTCATTTTATTGACTGACTTGGGTGCGTTCCAAAGCCTTAAGTTGTATGTGTTAAATTGAAGAGCCAGGGAGCTAGCTCTGACGAACCCCCCCCCCCCCCCCCCCCCCCCCCCCCCCAAACCTTCCTCCCCATGGTAACTATAATAAGATATTCAAATACTTCAGGGAAAAATAATGTGCATTGTCTTGTCATAGTTGGGGTCAGTGGACATGCAGAATGTTCCAGGGAGGCAGTGTGTGCTGATGTGCCAGCTAACCATGATTTGTTGGATGAGGTCCAGCCTGTACAAAGCGAAGGTGTGAGGGGTAATGTAGCCTTTGGTGTGTCACTCTGGCTGTACTCACTTCTGTTCTTGTGAAGAAGATTCAAGAACTGATTTTGTTTCCTTTAAAGATGCAGCAGTGAGAACCAGGGGCTGGTTTAGCTGACTGGGCTAAATCGCTGGCTTTTAAAGCAGACCAAGGCAGGCCAGCAGCACAGTTCAATTCCCGTACCAGCCTCCCCGAACAGGCGCCGGAATGTGGCGACTAGGGGCTTTTCACAGTAACTTCGTTGAAGCCTACTCGTGACAATAAGCGATTTTCAATTTCAATTTCCCTTGGTTAACCATTACTCCTATTATCTAATACTTTGAGTTTACGCCTTTACCTGTTCCAATCAACTTGTTGCCTTAACCTATATGGCATTCTCTGACGTTTGTCTTTCATTGACTTTACTTGAATAGTCATTCCTCGACTTGCTTGAAGCTAACTCTTGCAGCACACAGCGATGATTCCAAAACTCTAATGGTTTGTGACATTCGAATTGTCGGTTTTAAATGCGATTCGGATGAGTTAACAGGACTGCTTGCGCTGTATAAACAGCCCTGACTGCAGGTGAGCAGCAATCGATAGGAAATCTTGGACATGTCAAAAGATGGGGGGGCTACGATAGCCTGATGTGTTACTGCAGTTCTGCTCTGGGCACTTGGGAGTGATGTGGGATAGCGTCTTCTGTCCAGTTCCCTCGCTGAGAATTCCTGCCTTCAGGCTCTTGGGCAACTTCATTGGATCATGGAATTTGCAGTGCTGAAGGAGGCCATTGGGCCCATCGATTCTGCACCGGCCCTTGGAAAAAGCATCCGACCTAGGCCCACATCTCCAACCTATTCCCATAAACCCAGTAACCCCACGTAACCTTTTTGGACACTGAGGGCAATTGAGCATGGCCAATCCACCTAACACGCGTATCTTTGGACTGTGGGAGGAAACCGGAGCACCCGGAGGAAACCCACGCAAACACTGGGAGAACATGCAGACTCCGCACAGACAGTGACCCAGCGGGGAATCGAACCTGACCCTGGAGCTGTGAAACAACTGTGCTAACCAATATGCTACCGTATTTCCCACTGTGAGGCGGGGGACCGGCTGGAGGGATGGGAAACCGGGGTGACTCATTTTCCATTGTGCGCAGCAATGCTGGCAACGGCCATTGAATTCATTTTACAATTTAGCACCGAGCTCTGGGCAAGTGAAAACACGGTCAGCAAGCTGTGATCTGGGGGGCACAGCCTGAAAGGTCAAGGGAGACCGATTCAACAGGAACCTGCAGAAGGGAATGCGATAAATAGCTGGAGTGGATAAAATCAGGCCATGGTTTTTTAAAAATTAAGAGCACCAAATAATTTTTTCCAGTTAAGGGGCAATTTAGCGTGGCCAATCCATCTACCCTGCACATCTTTGGGCTGTGGGGGTGAAACCCACGCAAACACGGGGAGAATGTGCAAACTCTACACGGACAGTGACCCAGAGCGGGGATCGAACCTGGGACCTCGGCGCCATGAGGCAGCAGAGCCACATGCGGCCCCATAATCGGGCCATGTTGAACATGGACCTCCACTTTCGTGTCCACCCCCCCCCCCCCCCCCCCCCCCCCCCCCCCCCCTCCGGCTCGCTCAAAGCCAATTACATTGAGCCTTTTTCTGATGGGAGGTCTCAGAGCGGAAACATTGGGTGGGATTCTTCCGCCCCGCCAGCCGCAAGATCGCCATGGGCGGGACCCAGGTCATCAAGGTCCATTGACAACGAGCGGGAATTTCCAGTGGGCGGGTGAGGCCGGAGAATTCTGCCATTAGCTCTGTTTCTCTCTCCAGAGAAGATGCTGAGTGTTTCCTTAGTGTTGGCAACAGTAGTGGACTCGCCAACACTGAGGGCATTTAAATGGTCATTGGATAGAAACGAAAGGGAAAATGCTGGAAAATCTCAGCAAGTCTGGCAGAATCTGTAGGGAGAGAGAAGAGCTAACGTTTCGAGTCCGATGACGATGGACGATAAGGGAATAGTGTAGATGGGCTTTAAAGTCGTTTCACAGGCCGATGGCAACATCGAGGGCCGAAGGGCCTGTACTGCGCTGTAATGTTCGATGTTCTAATATTCTATGTCCTGCATTTTCTATTTCTATTTTGATCAACAGAGCTGTTTAAGTGTAGAGTAGGTTCCTTGCTACTTTTAACAGGTGTTCAGGCCCGTTCACATTGCGATACCCATGCAGACTCTGTGTGTGTGTGTGCCACTTGGAAGACAAATAGGAAATAGGAGCAGCAATTATTATCTGGTCATGTTTCAGTTGTCCTTCGTGTCTTCCTTCCTGAGGCACCAGGCCGTGGTATTCAGGTTGCACTTTAGGGACTTGAACATTAAGGCAGACCCTCCCGTGCCGTGCTGAGGAAGTGCTGCACTGTCAGAAGATGAGTCTTTTGGGAAGAGACATTAAAGCGAGGCACCCTCTGGCCATCTCAGATGGCTGCCAAAGAATCCACTATACTGAAGAGCAGGGGAGTTGTCCACCATATCCTGACCAATATTTATCCCTCCGTCAAATCACTGGAACATTGGGCAGGATTATCCGGTCTCCCAGCTGCGTGTTTCTTGGCAGAGCACCATTCGCAGGCAGCGGGATTCTCTCTTCCCGCCACTCGTCAATGGGATTTCCCATTGGAGCCGCTCCACGCTGCCGGGAAACCGGTGAGAGGGGGGTGCACTGCCAGTGGGAAAAGGGAATCCCGACGACCGGGGAATTGCGACCTTTATCTGTTCGATACCTCGATGCAGCTAATGGGATCTTGCTATGCGGAAATTGGCAATGGGGCCTTCTGCAGTATCTGTGAGAGCGTTTCACTGGTTGTGGAACACTTTGGGTGGTCCCAATCTGGTGGTCCTGAAATACAGGCATTTGAACAATAAATCACTCCACTTGCATCGTGCTTTACTCACCGTGACACACAACCGGTTTCACAATCTCGGCCGATTGGCCAGCCAAGTTGATCACATGTCCATGAGTTCCATTAGTTTACAGTTTTTCAAGTTTGCTTTTCAACTGTGCTAACCACTAAGCTGCCGTGCTTAAGGAAAGCGCGGTAGCATAGTGGTTAGCACAGTTGCTTCACGGGTCCCAGGTTCGATTCCGGCCTTGGGTGACTATCTGTGCGGAGTGTGCACATTCTTCCAGTGCCTGCGTGGGTTTCTTCCGGGTGCTCCAGTTTCCTCCCACAGCCCAAAGATGTGCTGGTTAGGCGGATTGGCCATGATAAATTGCCCCTTAGTGTCCAAAAAGGTTAAGTGGGGGTTACTGGGTTACAGGGATAGGGTTAATACATGGGCTTGAGTCGGGTGCTCTTTGGAAGGGCTGGAGCAGACTCTGGGCCAAATGGCCTCCTTTTGCACTGTAAATTTTATGGTCTGTGGCCTAATATGTTCCCCTCTACCTAACGGCTTGAACTGGACTGACAAGATTTTGGCAATCGTGTAAATTACAAACTTTAGTGCAGCATGCTCACAGCAAATTGCTTCGTTCTCTGCTAGTGGTGACATGGGTTAATAGGGACAAAGGGATTCTGAGTAAACCTAAAGGGGTAATAAGAAATTCCTGAGCTGCTGGCTTAAAGTCATTCATCTATTTTGGATAAAGTTTGGGAAGTGTGATCCTGCTTTTGTTACTCCTGCACACAAGCTGGAAGTCACTCAAATTGTAGCTATTCCGTGTGGAGCAGAAGGAACACTTCAGACGTAAAGTCAGTCCTGTCGTCATGTCCGCCCATGTTGGGGGGACAGCTTTGAGCAGGTACAGGAATAGATACACACTGCGATCCTTACTGATGGCACAGAGTCTTAATTTGACAGCACATTATGCTCTCGTTAACTCCAGCCCACTACTGCTAGTGACTTGAATAGATAATACGGATCTCTGCCTTGCCTGTTGGATTGTGCGGGCTGCAGACAATTAGATGCACTAGCTTGCTTTGAATTTAGTGGCATAATTGTTTAGAGGATAGGCTACAATTAGATGGAGTGCTGAAAGTAATGAAGAGGCTGTGTTGCCGAGTGGCACAGTGCAAATGGGCTCTGGGCCACAGACACACAGTCTGATTGCATTGGGGTGAAACAGAAATATATGTAAAAATAGAAACCTGCAGAACCTCTAAACAAAAGGGAGCATCACTGGGTGTCAGAAGCAGTGAAGCTGAAGATTGCTGATTGTAACTGAGCATAAAAACAAAATGCTGCAAGGTAGCTGTTCATGGAATACACCCAATCAAATGCAACAGCAAACCAAGAAGAAAGTTACTGTTGAAACAGAGGAAACGCGACAGCCAATTTGCGGGCAGCAAGCTCTCATGAGCAGTGATGAAATCTATGACTGGATCACTTTTTGGGGGTTGATGGAGGGATAGACTTTGGGAAAACTCCCCTACTCTGGGATCTTTAACACGGCAGCCGTGTGTACCATGGTTCCAGAGACAGCACCTTCCAATCCCACAGCCACGACCATCTAGAAGGACAAGAGCAGCAGACACCTGGGAACCCCACCACCTGGAGGCTCCCCTCCAAGTCACTCACCACCCTGACTTGGAAATGTGTTGCTGTTCCTTCACTTTAGTTGGGTCATAATCCTGGAACACTCTCCCTAACAGCACAGTGGGTGTACCTACACCTCAGGGACTTCGGTGGTTCGAGAAGGCAGCTCCGCATTACTTCAGGGCAATTAGAGATGGGCAACAAAAGCTGCCCTAGCCAGCGATGCCCACGTCTCATAGATGAATTTTTAAGAATCCACCTGAGGGGGCAGATGGAGGTTCCATTTAAGCTTTCATCTAAATGCGGGTGCGGGCTCTCCCCCGGGTGCGGGCTCCCCCCCCGGGTGCAGGCTCCCCCCCCCCGGGTGCGGGCTCCCCCCCCGGGTGCGGGCTCCACCCCGGGTGCAGGCTCCCCCCTGGGTGCGGGCTCCACCCCGGGTGCGGGCTCCTCCCCCCCGGGTGCGGGCTCCACCCCCCCCCCCCCCCCCGGGTGCGGGCTCTCCCCGGGTGTGGGCTCTCCGTGGGTGCGGGCTCCCCCCCCGGGTGTGGGCTCTCCGTGGGTGCGGGCTCCCCCCCCGGGTGCGGGCTCTCCGTGGGTGCGGGCTCCCCCCCCGGCTGTGGGCTCTCCGTGGGTGCGGGCTCTCCATCCCGGGTCCGGGCTCCCCCCCCCGGGTCCGGGCTCCCCCCCCCGGGTGCGGGCTCCCCCCCCGGGTGCGGGCTCCCCCCCCCCGGGTGCGGGCTCCCCCCCCGGGTGCGGGCTCCCCCCGTGGGTGTGGGCTCCTCCCCGGGTGCAGGCTCCCCCCTCGGGTGCGGGCTCCCCCCCGGGTGCGGGCTCCCCCCCGGGTACGGGCTCCCCCCGGGTACGGGCTCCCCCTGGGTGCGGGCTCCACCCCGGGTGCGGGCTCCCCCCCCCCTCCCCCCCGGGTGCGGGATCCCCTCCCCCCCCTCCCCGGGTGCGGGCTCCCCGTGGGTGTGGGCTCCCCCCCGGGTGCGGGCTCCCCCCCGGGTGCGGGCTCTCCCCCGGGTGCGGGCTCCCCCCTGGGTGCGGGCTCCACCCCGGGTGCGGGCTCCCCCCTCCCCCCCCCCCCCCCCCCCCCGGGTGCGGGCTCCCCCCGGGTGCGGGCTCCCCCCTGGGTGCGGGCTCCACCCCGGGTGCGGGCTCCCCCCCGGGTGCGTGCTCTCCCCGGGTGCGGGCTCCCCCCCGGGTGCGGGCTCCCCCCCGGGTGCGGGCTCTCCCCCGGGTGCGGGCTCCCCCCCGGGTGTGGGCTCTCCGTGGGTGCGGGCTCCCCCCCGGGTGCGGGTTCTCCCCCGGGTGCGGGCTCTCCCCGGCTGTGGGCTCTCCCCGGGTGTGGGCTCTCCGTGGGTGCGGGCTCCCCCCCGGGTGCGGGTTCTCCCCCGGGTGCGGGCTCTCCCCGGCTGTGGGCTCTCCCCGGGTGTGGGCTCTCCGTGGGTGCGGGCTCCCCCCCGGGTGCGGGCTCCCCCCCGGGTGTGGGCTCCCCCCCGGGTGCGGGCTCCCCCCGGGTGCGGGCTCCCCCCGGGCGCGGGCTCCCCCCGGGTGTGGGCTCCCCCCGGGTGTGGGCTCTCCCCCGGGTGTGGGCCCTCCGTGGGTGCGGGCTCCCCCCCGGGTGCAAGTACTCCCCACTGAGCCATGGCTGAAACTATTGAATTTTATATACTGCATATATAAAGAAGCCAGGAAATTTCCTCGTAGGATAGCACTTCCCTTCGTCAGTGAGAAAGGGCCGAGTTCAGCCCCTGAACATGGCAGCTCATTTCTCCGGCTCGGACAAATGGTTAGCGCAGATTGAATCCAACTTTGATACTGGCCCCCTAAATGTTTGAAACATATAAGGCGGTATTCTCTGCTCCGGGGACTAAGTGCCCACGCCATCATGAACACCGTCGCGTTTCACGACGGCGCGAACAGGTCCCGGGCACGACGGGGGCCAGCACGGCTCTGGAGCAGTTCATGCCACTCCAACATCCTTACCGCCGTGCCAACCCGCGTATGCGCAGTTGGGGCAGCTCATTCCTGTTCATGCGCAGTTGGGCCGCGCCATCCTGTGCATGCGTGGGGAACGTCTTATGCGCGCTGGCCCCTCACCAACGTGGCGCTGGTGTACTGGTGCCAGCCGCGGAAGGAGGTAGGCCTGGGGGGGGGGGGGCCGCCCATCGGCCACCGCCCTCGGTGAAGGAGCCCCCATCCCCCCTGCCCACAGACCGCCCCCCCCCCCAGTGTTCCCGCACAGTTCACACCGGCAGTGACCAGGGTTAGATGGCGCCGGCAGAATCTGTCGTGTCGGAGCGGCCGCTCGCCATTTGCGGCGATTCTCTGTGTGGCTGGCGCGATTCGAGCGGCGCTGGTTTTGGGGGATGGGAGAATTGCATGCGGGGGTCGGGGAGGCGTGGCGCGATTTTCCCACATAGCTTGGGGGGGGGGGAAGAATACCGCCCATAATACATCAGACATGCTATTGTGGCTCATTTATGCCAGCTTGTAGACGCAAACCTTCATAAATGGAGCTCCATTCTCTGCAAACAAAAGGGATATGTTCAAGCCTTGCACCTTTTTAAATGAGCTGGGAGATTGCAGAGCCTATAGTTCTCCGCAGCTCTCCCTGTGATGTTGACGTGTCAGTGCCAGCCTATCAGCAGCCTTTTCTCCCACAGTATAGGCTGTGATTATTTGAAGTTTAGCATTCTTGCATTTGTCCCGTTGAGTGCCAAATGAAAAGCTTTGGCAGCATCTTCTCTTTTCAGCAATCGACATGCCATGCAACACTGCGGGTAAACTCTTTTTTTTTTTCTATTTCGTCCCCCCCCCCCCCATGGTGAACCTCGTGATAAGATGTAAATGAGAGGCAAACCGATGACAGGCAAGAGGAAGTCTATTTGACTGTGAAGTGATTACTCTGCGTCATAATACACAGTTCGGTGGAGTGCGCTTTTTAAAAATGTACGGCTACATTTGTTGATCTGCTTGTTCATTCATCTAAGTATTCCCACTTGTTTAGTTGCAGGAGATTTTGTAGGATTGTAGACATGGAGGAACAGAAGGTATTTATTCTAATCCCATCTCCCTGCTCTTCTGTATCCTTCAATACTTTTGTTCCTATCCAGGTACTTAAGTCCCTCTTGAACATAGTTTGACACAGCCTCAGAAGCTATCTCTGTTGATGTGCTTCCTATTATGGTTGGCCTTTTGAGTGAAAAATCATCCTCCAACTTCTCGTTTACACTTTGAGTGCTGATTCCAAGCTTCTCTCTTGTTACCAATTCATTAGTTGAAATAATCTGTCATTGCGGACCCTCTCAAACCTCTTCATTCATTTTAAACACGCCTGTGGATATTTTGCTCTCAACTCTAGCGAAAGCCTCTTTGCATCCGTGTATGAAACGCCCAATACCGCTTGGAAGATCTGTCTTTAACGGGATCTGGTGAATATAATTCCGTGACCACTAGATCTTAGAAAGGAAAAGGGATAAGCGTTTTAAAGTTTAAAAAATCTAAACAGATGTGAGGCAAGGCGGTGGAATAGGAATAAGTGAATAATTTCTCCAGAGAGCCATTCTACAGCCGTCTCTCATTCACCTCAAATCTTTGGAAGCCCTCGCAGATGTTAACCCTTCTTATCCAGTCTCTCCACGGCTAACTGGCAGTTTGGAAAGAGAGATGGGAAAAGCGTCTGCCAGGTGGGTACTCTTTGCAATGATTGTTATTGTCGAGCCAGGAACAAAAACTGGAGTTGGTCAGCAGCTGAATGGGGACCAGGAGCAGATAGTGGATCTCCTGGATGAGATGAACCTGGAGAAGACATTGGGGGAGGAAGGAGGGAGGGGGGGTTGCAAAGAAGGGGGCAGGGGGGTGGGATTTAATGAGACTCACTTGACCGAATCAAGCCGTGGATTATTTTGGCTGCAAACAATGATCTGGGATCAGTGAGCCACTTTTCCTTGCTTTGATCCAGCTGTACCTCGAATGGTAGGGCCATGATGGGAGGAATGACGAAGGTGAGGGAGAGTAAAGAGTTGAGAGAGAGACTGAATTTATCGGCAAATACAGAGATATCTCGGTGCGCAGAGGGGCTTAAAGTCTAGGCAGTTGGAAGCTTAGTTTGTATCTGACCCTGAAGTTTTATTCCAGGGCATAAGTAGTAGGACGTGGGGTAGGGAATGTGGATGGTGTGGGATATAAGAAAATGCTCACGGATGGCCGAGGGCAGCACAGTGGTTAGCACTGCTGCCTCACGGCGCTGAGGTCCCGGGTTCGATCCCAGCTCTAGGTCACTGCCCGTGTGGAGTTTGCACATTCTCCCCGTGTTTGCGTGGATTTCGCCCCCACAACCCAAAGATGTGCAGGCTAGGTGGAAGGTGGATTGGCCACGCTAACCTGTCCCTTAATTGGAAAAAATGAATTGGGTACTCTTAAAAAAATATATTTTTTTTAAAAAGGAAAAAAAAAAACCAGGATAGCCTCAAGGATTTTCCGGTTTTGTGCTGGCAGCCTGTCTGGGCCTCCCATCTTGTTTGGACTCCAACTTTATCTGAGCAGCACTCGCTAAGCAAGTATCGCACCCGCCGCACATCACCCTCCTGCTCCGAATGATTGTTCAGCCCTCGATCCCCGTTGGCGTCTTCCTCTGGCAGTAATTGTTCAGTATCTGAGCTCCTCTGCCGTTTCCAATGTCCCCACAAGTGGTTTGCCTTTCTACTGCCCTGTTTTCCTTCTAAAGCCTGTCACAGTAACCACCTTGCTGACTGCTCTTCCCACTCTCTCCCTTAAACTTTCCTCGGAGTGCTCCTGTCTCCTTTGGGCAACATGAGGGCAGCTATTTAAATGCCGGTTGATGTTAGAGTTGTGGTGTTTATAGCTGATCTGTCGCTGGAAGACAAGGTTCTACTATGGATAATTTTCAAGTGTCAAAACTGTTTCCATTTACAGGTAGTGCACTTTAAGGGTAAAATCACATTTCAAGACAGTTTAATTCCAGTCATTTAAACTCCATTCCCTGCTTTCATTTCAAAGTGATGTGATAATAGCTGCAAATTGCATTTTTGGTGCCCATTTTTAGGAATTAAAAACAGCAAGACATTCAAGTGTATTTCCCAACAAAAGAATAATGGATTAACCTTTAGGGTTATACCAAGGGAGACCTAAATTTAAGATTTGATTTACCGCGACACAAAGGACCAGAACTTGAATTTATATTGTCTTTCGTGCTCATGGGATGCGTTATTGAATGTTGCTTGAATTAAGTTTTGAGTGCAGTCCATGTGATGTTGGCTGTAGTGCAACAGCCAGTTTGCACAGAGCAGGATCCCAGTCAATGGCCGGTGAATCTGTTTTCGCAGGACCCGTTCCTGTTTGGCGAAAGAGGTCCGAACGCTGACGTAGCAGGCAGACAGGACGTTATTTAACCTTTCGTGAAAGTCAGCCCCTCCAGCATTGCAGTTCTGTCTCAATACTGCAAGTGTAGCTTGAATGCTTAAAACATACATGCTTAAAACTGCATCATCCTCTGCAGGCTGGGGTCCTGTTACATCCGCAAGATCCAAATGCAATTTTGCTCGCTGAATAAGCTCAAAATGAAAGTAAACGCTTTCTGCTTTTTATTTTATTTTATTTTTTTTTAACATTTAAGTGCCCAATTATTTTTTTCCAATTAAGGGGCAACAGAGGAAGTAGTTGAGTATAACCTTCACTCCTTTCGGTTTTTTGAAGTATTTCCTTATCTGTGGAAAATGTGCAGCCTGGAAAGCGAGAGGCATAGAAATGAAGCAAAGTGTTTGTGTTACATTGATTTAAGGAGCAATTTTGGTGGAGCTGTTCTTGGCCCTTGAGAACTATTGATTGCAGCAACAATAGGTTCAGACTCCAGCACAATGACTGAATGAATAGGAGGCAAAATGATTGGAAAATGCCGCACGAGTATCATATGGATTTTAAATTGAGAATGTTTTTAAAAGGTGGGTCGCTGAGAGAGTGAATCTCGGTCTAGTCTTTAAATTGGAAACCTTTGATTCAAGCTTTCTTGGGCCAATGTGGCATGGAACGTGTAAACTAATTAAGCTAGCAAGACTGAATTAAGGTTAACTTGCTGTTTCTGTTTCCAAAAAATCAATTGATCAGAATACGTATCATGACGGTTCGTCAGGTGAAATTGTTGTTGTCCAGTAAGGGTGCAGTTACTGGAACAATTCTCGAGGGTGGGGAGATGCAGCAAGACTTGTGTTTAGAAACAGTGTTGTCTAAAATTATCAGTCAGAAGTTTTAAAACACCAGGTTAAAAGTCTAACAGGTTTATTTGGAATCACTAGCTTTCGGAGCGTAGCTCCTTCATCAGGTGACTCACACAGTAAGACTTCTTATTGTGCCCACTCTGTGGTATTATCATACATGAAGGCAATGCAAGGGTTAATGAAATGTATACAGAGAGCCACTAGAGGGAGCTAGTCCTATTAGCATATAAGGGATGATGCTAAGCCTGGTGGGTCAGATGATCGAGAAGGTGGAAGCAGAAGGAGTGAAAAGTTAGGTAGACAGACTGAAGATAGAGAGAGCAGATAGATAGTAGTTTAAACTGGTAGTGAGTTAGATGTGGATGAGAGTAGTTTGTGTTATTAATAAACTGTTTCTTAGGGATAAGTGTCAAACCCAGTTAAGTAGTGTTAAATAAAGTAGATTTGTTTTTAACAAAGCTTGTTCTTTGATCAACACTCTGCATCAAAACCATCCGGGTAAAGTAAAGCAGAGAACAGCAGACACCCCAGTTCATCGCCAGCATTTCCACATCAAAATTATCAGACATTTGGAAAAGATTATTATTCAAACATTTTACCCAGGTGCCCTGTGCCCAGGTGTATGCGAGACGAATAAAGGACAGACACAGGTCCACAATTCAGCCCAAATTTATTTTCAAACACAATAGAACAGTTATTCTCCCAAATTATCCCAACTATAATATAGACCCCAGATAGTCGGTGGGAAACTGAGGAGCAAATATGTGCGTGTTTTGCAGAAGTGTGTAAAAATAACAATAGGGTAATTATAGTGGGTGATTTCAACTTGCCCAACATTAACTGGGATAGTCATTGGGTTAAGGGCTTAGATGGGGTAGAGTTCATAAAATGTATACAAGAGAACGTTTTACCTCAACAGGCAGAGGGTCCAACAAGGGATGGTGCAGTGATGGACCTAGTTCTGGGGAATAAAGCCCGACAGGTGGTTAATGTAATGGTGGGGGAGCATTTTAGTGATAGCGATCACAACATAATAATAATCTTTTAGTGTCACAAGTAGGCTTAAATTAACACTGAAATGAAGTTACTGTGAAAAGCCCATTGGTGCAATTTGAGTTCGTTATGGACAAAGAAATAGAAAAATTGCAGAGAAAGGTCTTGGATTTGGGGAGAGCAAACTTTAGTAAAATAAGGCAGAATCTGGCCACGGCACATTGGAACATGTTACTGGTGGTGAGATCTACAGAAGAGCAGAGGGGAAGTGTTCAAAGAGAAAATAGGGAGGGTACAGGCCCAACATGTTCGCTCTAGGATGACCAAAGATATTCTGGATCCAGGAGAAGGATGAAAGCGGTTTTTAATAAATACAAGGGAAGCAAATCCACAGAGGCATTCATGGAGTACAGAAAGTGCAGGATGGAGCTTAAGAAATCAATTAGGAGAGCAAAGAGGGGTAGAGTCAGAGGACATTGGTAGGATGTTAAATGAATATTTGGCATCTGTCTTCACCCAAGCGAATGAAGAGTCAGGTATGGAACTCTGGGAAGGAGGCTGAGGTTATTGAGCAAGTTGTCGTAGGCAGGGACAAGGTATTGGAGGTGTGGACAGGCTTAAAAGTGGACAAATCTCCAGGTCCGGATGAATTGTGTCCCAGGGTGCTGTGGGAGGCGAGGGAAATTTGTAATTCTTCACTGTCGCGGGAGGGGTGCCAGAGGACTGGAGAACCGCGAACGTTGTCCCATTATTTAAGAAAGGCTGTAGAGATAAGCCAGGGAACTACAGGCCAGTGAATCTCACATCATTGGTGGGGAAACTGATGGAGAAAATTCTGAAGGAGAGAATCTATCTCCACTTGGAGAGGCAAAGTTTGATCAGGAATAGTCAGCGTGGCTTTGTGAGAGGGAGGTCACGCCTAACCAATTTGATTGAATTTTTTGAGCACATGACTAACTGTGTAGATGAGGGTAGTGCAGTTGATGTCGTTTACATGGATTTCAGCAAAGCCTTTGACAAGGTCCCACTTGGGAGACTTATAAAGAAGGCAAACACACATGGGATAAAGGGGAACTTAATAAGGTGGATTCAAAGCTGGCTGAGCTGTAGGAGACCGAGGGTGATGACAGACGGCTGCTTTAGTGACAGGAAGTCAGTGTCCAGTGGCGTACCACAGGGATCCGTGCTGGGTCCCTATTATTGTCATTTATATAAACGATGATTATGTGGGGGGTAGGATCAGTAAGTTTGCGGATGACACAAAGATAGGCCTGCTGGTTAATGGTGAGGCTGGGGCAACACGGTGGTGCAGTGGTTAGCACTGCTGCCTCATGGCGCCAAGGTCCCAGTTTCGATCCCCGCCCTGGGTCACTGTCCGTGTGGAGTTTGCACATTCTCCCTGTGTCTGTGTGGGTTTCGCCCCCACAACCCAAAGATGTGCAGGGTAGGTGGATTGGCCACACTAAATATCCCCTTAATTGGAAAAAATAAATTTATAAAACAAAAACAGAGAGGCTGAGATTCTTGAGTTACAGGACGATATAGACGGGATGGGGAAATGGGCAGAAAAGTAGCAGATGGAACTTAACCCTGAAAAGTGTGATTAGTAAATTTGCAGATGACACAAAGGTTGGTGGAATTGCGGATAGCGAAGAGGACTGTCAGAGGATACAGCAGGATTTGGATCATTTGGAGACTTGGGCAGAGAGATGGCAGATGGAGTTTAATCTGGACAAATGTGAGGTAATGCATTTTGGAAGGTCTAATGCAGGTAGAGAATATACAGTGAATGGTAGAACCCTAAAGAGTATTGACAGCCAGAGAGATCTAGGTGTACAGGCCCACAGGTCACAAAGGGGCAACACAGGTGAAAAAGGTAGTCAAGAAGGCATACGGCATGCTTGCCTTCATTGGCTGGGGCATTGAGTATAAGAATTGGCAAGTCATGTTGTAGCTGTACAGAACCTTAGTTAGGCGACACATGGAGTATAGTGTACAATTCTGGTCGCCACACTATCAGAAGGGTGTGGAGGCTTTAGAGAGGGTGCAGAAGAGATTTACCAGGATGTTGCCTGGTATAGATTTACGTAGAATTTACAGTGCAGACGGAGGCCATTTGGCCCATCGAGTCTGCACCGGCTCTTGGAAAGAGCACCCTACCCCCTACCCAAGGTCAACACCTCCACCCTATCCCCATGACCCAGTAACCCCACCCAACACTAAGGGCAATTTTGGACACTAAGGGCAATTTATCATAGCCAATCCACCTAACCCGCACATCTTTGGACTGTGGGAGGAAACCGGAGCACCCGGAGGAAACCCACGCACACACGGGGAGGATGTGCAGACTCCACACAGACAGTGACCCAAGCCGAAATCGAACCTGGGACCCTGGAGCTGTGAAGCGATTGTGCTATCCACAATGCTACCATGCTCCCCATGGTATGGAGGGCATTAGCTATGAAGAGATGTTGAATAAACTCGGTTTGTTCTCACTGGAACGATGGAAGTTGAGGGGCGACCTGATAGAGGTCTACAAAATTATGAGGGGCATAGACAGTGGATAGTTGGAGGCTTTTTTCCAGGGTAGAGGGGTCAATTACTAGGGGGCATAGTTTAAGGTGCGAGGGGCAAGGTTTAGAGTAGATGTACGAGGCAATTTTTTTCCATCAAGAGGAGTGGGTTCCTGGAACCCCCTGCCGGAGGAGGTGGTGGAAGCGAGGACGGTAGTGACATTTGAGGGGCATCTTGACAAATACATGAATAGGATGGGAATAGAGGGATACGGACCCAGGAAGTGTAGAAGATTTTAGTTTAGACGGGCAGCATGGATGGCACAGGCTTGGAGGGCCGAAGGGCCTGTTCCTGTGCTGTATTTTTCTTTGTTCTTCTTTGAAACACTTTGGAAGGAGCAATTTGACAAGGAAATATTCAATGCATGGCCTGACACTGAGGAATAAAGGGACTTTGGTGTGTTTGTAAATAGATCTCTGAGGGCAGAAGGGCAGGTTAATAGGGACACTTGCCTTTATCAATCGTGGCATAGATTCCAAAAGCAGGGAGGTCATGTTGGAGCTGTATAGAACTTTGGTGAGGTCACAGCTGGAGGACTCTGTGCAATTCTCGTCGCCACATTATAGGAAGGATGTGATTGCACTGTAGGGGGTGCAGAGGAGATTCACCAGGATGTTGCCTGGGATGGAACATTTAAGTTATGAAGAGAGGTTGGATAGGCTTGGGTTGGAGCAGAGAAGACTGAGGGGTGACCTGATCGAGGTGGACAAGATTGTGAGGGGCATGTACAGGGTGGATAGGGAACAGCTGTACCCCTTAGTTGATGGGTCAGCCAGGAGGGGACACAAGTTCAAGGTGAGGGGTGGGAGGTTCAGGGGAGATTTGAGGAAAAGCCTTTTTATCCAGAGGGTGGTGATGGTCTGGAACGCACTGCCTGGGAGGGTGGTAGAGGCGGGTTGCCTCACATCCTTTAAAAAGTACCTGGATGAGCACTTGGCACGTCACAACATTCGAGGCTATGGACCAAATGCTGCCCAATGGGATTACGATTGGCAGATCAGGTGCCTTTCATGCGGTGGTGCAGACTCGATGGGCCGAAGGGCTATTTCAGCCCTGTATTTTTATGAGATTCTGTGATAATATGCCCAAGACCCTAATACTACCTGTGCCGATGAACTTGATCGAACTGCGGGTCCAATCCTCGTGTCTCCGTCATCTCAGGGCCCTCACCCTGCGAATGTGGGTCTTGCCCGCCTCATCCCTTCCATCCGTTCTCTGGTCAGTGGTGGAGTCTTCTCTGCTGCCCCTGCGTCGGGTCTCCGCTGGGGAGTGCCCCTGGGTGTCTGCTCTTATCCCCCTCCTCGTGACCTTCCAGAAGTTTATCTGGCCCTCGGCCAATGAGGCTGCTGGTCAGGGGTCACAACACCCACTGGAGTTGCAGGAAATGCGGGTGAGTGGCATCGGTGGGGCGTTCCTCTCTGAGACCCAAACGAAAAATGTGCCGTTAGATAGCAGGGTTGTTCCTGGCACTACAAGCACTAATCTCGCCCAGAACGGACTCTTTGTTTTTGGTTAGATCGGGAACGTTTGTCCCCCTTTATATCTTTATTGCAGACAAAAGTACAGCTGTGTGCACTGTAGGACCACACAGATAACTTGTTTAATGAGGTAAGACTGCAAAGATTAGACATTTAATGAGATAGGACTCAACCAATTCGGTGTTTAATGAGGTAGCACTGTAGAGGGTCTCAGTTAATGGAAGAGAGAGGGCTACACTGCCTTTGACATTCAAAGAGTATTATTTGATTATATTAGATAGTGAATCTTGCAGCGTGAGTTTTCAGTTGGTCTTTATGGAGAATCGTGGATATCTGGCGGTAAATAAGAGGTCATATTTCACCGAATGAATCAGTTGTCAACGGCGGCAGAAGCGCAAACAGGCGACGCTTGATATCTGGAAGGTGCTTAATGTTTGCTGTTGTGGGCAGCACGGTGGCCTAGTGGTTAGCACTGCTGCCTCACGGCGCTAAAGTCCCAGGTTCGAATCCCGGCTCTGGGTCACTGTCCGTGTGGAGTTTGCACATTCTCCCCGTGTCTGCGTGAGTTTCGCCCCCACAACCCAAAAGAATGTGCAGGATAGGTGGATTGGCTACGCTAAATTGCCCCTTAATTGGAAAAAATAATTGGGTAATCTAAATTTTTTAAAAAATGTTTGCTGTTCTCTCCATGACATTATGTGACTGTCGGAAGCCGCATAAATGTTGTTGCCTGGAATTTCTGCGGAGCCTTCTGCTGTGATTTATGTAGAAGATCAGTTGAATTGCCAGAGAAGTGGCGGAGAGAGCCTTGTGCATCTTTTCCGCTGGAACCTAGTTTTGAAAGTTGCTCAGAATCCCTGCCCAGTATTTGACTGACTGTGTGTTCTCTTCCCCTTTCAAGATTGTTTGTCATCTGCAATCTCTGTTTCTCTGCTTTGTAATCAATTTGCTTTTACCTTACTGAACAATTTGACAAAACCTTCTCCCTTGAGCAGGGCAGCAAATAAAATGCAGTCCGTCATAAAGTCAATAAGGAGGTATCTCACAAGTGTTGCTCTTATCTCATAAAATGGAATACTTATGGTAAAGGTTACTTATGCATTCTGTCTTTCAGTTGTGCTAACGTTTCTTTGAGGTACTGTGGGCGGAATCGTACTCGGGAGTTCTGCAAAGTTTATGCTCGGACTGGAACCTGGCGTGTAACTCTCCAGTTGCACAGACTAGTTTATCTGGAGTCTCTTGGACAAAGGAAATGAGTGGGTGTGGTTTATGCTGTCACTCAGGAAGGGCAGGGCCTCATAGAGTGGGAAATGGCTCCATTTCAGTTAGGGCTCCTGTCCCCATCAGCGCTGCCAGGGCCGGCCCAAGGTACCGGCAACTCGGGCAGTCGCCCAGGGCGCCAAGTGTAAGGGGGCGCCAGAGACTCTGGTCCCGCGCATGCGCAGTTGGGCCGGTGCCAACCAGCGCATGCGCGGTGGCCGCCCTCCCTAGGGCGGCCCACTCCGCCCCCCCCCTCCGTCCGCCCCTTGGTCCGCCCCTCCCCCCCCCGCCCCCCCCCCCCGGCCCCGCCCCCCCTCCCCCTGCCTCGGCCCCCTCCCGCCTCGGCCCCCCCCCCCAAGGGCGCTGAAGTTCAGCTTTCCCGGGGCGCCAGCAACCCTAGGGCCGGCGCTGAGCGCCGCTGCCTAATGCCAAGATAATGGCCCACCCCCCGCCCCGCCCCGGCAATCCTCGCTGGCATTCCTCCCCCCCTCACCCTAGCATTGACCCCGGCGGAGGTTCGCGACATTCACTGGAGGCTTCCAGTAGTTGTTCAATGATGCAAGGTACTACCGCAGGTCTTTATACTTCAGCTCCCTGGTCTATACTGCCCAGGGTCCAACTCACAGGGCCCCCCCGAGAACTCTCCATTGGCCGGGGTTCACGTGATTGGCCTTGAACCAGTCTTGTGGTCTGTCTAGCCCCCCCCCCCTCCCCAAAACCACCACCATGACCGCAGAAGTATAATCGGCAATTCCCCCCCCCCCCCCCCCCCCCCATCCACACACCCTTCCCCCGCTACACAATGCACCCCACCCACCCCAAACCAGTTTGGTACTGTAACGTGACGTCGCCGGGGGGGGGGGGGGGGGGGGGGGGGGGGTGCGAGGAGGAGTCTGAGTCGGGGAATTCCCGATTCCCGTGGGATTTTACACCCACACTGCCAAACCTGAGCTGAAGATCATGCCCTCTATCTTGATGTATACTATACCTGGATGAATACATTTTTAAAATTCATTCAATGTGGGCGTCGCTAATTGTCCATCCCTAATTGTCCTTGAACTGAGTGGCTTGCTCAGAGAGCTTTTGCAAGTCAACCACATTGCTGTGGGTGTGGAGTCACATGTAGGCCAGACCGGGTAAGAACGGCAGATTTCCTTCCCGAAAGGGACATTGGTGGACCAGATGAGTTTTTACGAGAAATGTTTTGTCGTCATCATTAGAGATTCAATCCCAGATTTGTATGAAAATGTCACCATTTTGCCAGGGTGGGATTCGACTTGGGTCCTCAGACCATTACCCTGGATCTCTGGATTACTCGTCCAGTGACAATAACACTACACCATCACCTCCTTACACCTTGATGCATCACAACAGATCTTGAAGAACATCCCTTGTCTTGGGTATGATGGGCAGCTGAATTGAACACATACTTTGCTTCTGTCTTCACTGTTGAAGATACAAAAAATATTCCAGTGACAACATGTAAATCAGGAGCTGGAATAGATAGAGGAACTTGGTGAAATTACAATCACTAGGGGAGCAGCACTGAGCAGATGGAACAGCGGGCTGACAAGTCGCCGAGTCCTGATAAACTTCATCCCAGGGTCTTGGGTGGAAATAAGGAAATAAGCATTGATAATTTTCCAAAATTGACGAGATTCCATCAGACCGGTTCCAACTGTTCAAGCGGGGAGGGAGGCACAAATCAGGAAGCCATCAGCCAGTTAGCTTGACATCTGTCATTAGGAAGGTGTTTGAATCGATCATTACAGAGGCTATAAACTGGACATTTATAAAAACTCAAGGTAATCAGGAAGAGTCAGCATACGCTTGTGAAAAGGAAATAGTGTTTTACTAATAGTTCTTTGAAGGCATGCCTTGTGGAAAGAGGAGAATCTGTAGATGTACTGGATTTGGATTTCCAGAAGACATTTGAAAAGGTGCCACGTCAAAGGTTCTTGTCGAAAATAAAATCTCTGGTAGAGAGTGGAACTTATCAGCATGGGTAGAGGATTGGCTTTTTTTTGCCTGATTGGCAAGATGTAATGATTACCACAGCGGTCTCTGCTGGGGCCTCCACTTTATATAATTTCATATCAATGACTGAGTTGAGGGGAGCGAAGACATGGTTAAATTTGCAGATGACACAAAGATAAGATAAGTAGGAACGTATGTTCTGAAGAGGACATGAGGTTGCAGACAGATATAGGTAGGTTGAGTGAATGGGCAAAAATCTGGCAGATGCAGTATAATGTTGGCAAATGAGAAGTTCACTTTGTCAGGAAGAAAAAAATAATTAATGGAGAATGACTAAATGCCAAGGTGCAGAGGGATCTGGATGTTCTAGTGCATGAGTCACAAAAAAGGTATTATGCAGATACAGCAAGTCATTAAGACGGCTAATGGAATGCTAACTATCCTTTATTCGGAGAACAATTGAACATAAGAGTAAGATTGTTATGTTTCAATCGTACAGGATATTGGTGAGATTGCACCTCGAATACTGTGCGCAGTTTTGGTCTCCGTATTTAAGGAAGGATGTAAATGCACTGGAGGTGGTTCAGAGGAGGTTTACTGGATTGATACCTGGAATGAGCCGGTTCTCTTTTGAGGGAATGTTGGACTGACTGGTGCTCTTTCCGAGGACCAGTGCAGACTCAATGGGCTGAATGGCCTCCTTCTGCACTGTAAATTCTATGACAGCTTGGTTCCTCTTGGGGTGAGTCCAAAATCAGGGGTCACGGTTTTAAAATTAGCCGTCGCCCTTTTAGGACAGAGATGAGAAATTTATTCTCAGAAGGTTGTGCGACTTTGGAACTCTCTGTCTCCGAAGGCGGTGGAGGTGGGGGGTCACTGAATATTTTTAAGGCGGAAGTAGATAGGTTCTTGTTGGGAAAGGGAATGAAACACTGGGACGAGGATGAGTAGGTTCTTTGGGGGTGAAGATAGGTGTCCCAGGTGCTCGGGGAGTCCAGCGAACCATGCCCATATGTTCTGGGCATGCCCGGCATTGGAGGAGTTCTGGAAGGGGGTGGCGAGGACGGTGTCAAGGGTGGTGGGATCCAGGGTCAAGCCAGGATGGGGACTCGCGATCTTTGGGGTTGGGGTAGAGCCGGGAGTGCAGGAGGCGAAAGAGGCCGGTGTGCTGGCCTTTGCGTCCCTAGTAGCCCGGCGAAGGATTTTGCTACAGTGGAAGGACGCGAGGCCCCCAAGCGTGGAGACCTGGATCAATGACATGGCGGGCTTCATTAAGCTTGAGAAGGTCAAATTCGCCCTGAGAGGATCGGTGCAAGGGTTCTTTAAATGGTGGCAACCTTTCCTCGACTTTCTGGCTCAACGATAGGGTACTGGGACAGTAGCAGCAGCAACCCGGGGGGGGGGGGGGGGGGGGGGGGGGACGTTGATTATGTTAGCTTATTTTATTTAAATTTGATTTATCTAATTTTAATTTATGGTTAAGTTCTCTTGTTTGGGGGGGGGTGGGGGAATGTGATACATGTGATGTTACGGTATGGGGGGAATTGTGGGTGTTATGGGGCTGTTAGTTGCATATTACTGCTTTTTGCTATGCTTTTTGTTATATTTTCTGCAAAAAAATTCGAATAAAAAAATTAAAAAAAAAAAAAAAAAAAAAAAAAAAAAAAAAAAAAAAAAAAAAAAGGGAAAGGGAATGAAAGGTTAGCCGGGGTACATAGAACATAGAACAGTACATAGAACAGTACAGCACAGAACAGGCCCTTCGGCCCTCGATGTTGTGCCGAGCAATGATCACCCTACTTAAACCCACGTAACCCGTATACCCCATTAACCTTACACTACGGGCAATTTAGCATGGCCAATCCACCTGACCCGCACATCTTTGGACTGTGGGAGGAAACCGGAGCACCCGGAGGAAACCCACGCACACAGGGGGAGGACGTGCAGACTCCACACAGACAGTGACCCAGCCGGGAATCGAACCTGGGACCCTGGAGCTGTGAAGCATTGATGCTAACCACCATGCTACCGTGAGGCCCTGTGAGGGTAGATGGGAATGTCGAACTCGACACACATAAATCAGCTATGAGCTTAGTGAATGACGGGGCAAGTTTGAGGTACCATTTTGATTGCTCTTGTTTTGTTTGTTTGTATGTTCACATGCTTTCTCCCAATTTAAATAATGATTACTGGATAGTATGCGTGTGCAGACTGCACATAGCTTTTTGCTCTATTCGTTCTTGTGTTGTGGACAGAAATTGGAAGGTGTGAAACTGTAACCACATATGGTTTAGATCAAATAATAACCACATTTTCTTCCCTAAAGATCATTGATGGACCAATTTGGTTTGTAAAAATATTCTGATAGCTTTCATGGTCCCTTTTTAAAATTTACTTTTTTTATTAGTTCAAGTGAACTCAAATTCCCCGTCCTGAGATTTGAACTCTCAGCTAGTGAACTGTAACTCCACTAACCTTTATAGGACCATAGCTGTTCTTTAGGCCCAAGTAAAATTGGCATGTGTCCTGGCCAATATTTGTCCCTCAATTAACATCACTAAAGCCCAAATTTTACATTGCTGTGTCTAAATTGGGCGTTTCCGACACTACTTCAAAAGTACCTCACTGGCTGCAAAGCACTTGGGACATCCTGAGCTTATGGGCATCCTGTTAATACAAAAGGTCTTTTTGCTCTTACTAACTCGGAGATGTCAGCGAAGATTACCAGCTGGAGATTACCCGGCTTGGCTCCCTGTCTGTGTGGAGTCTGCACGTTCTCCCAACTAGGTTGAGCGAAGCAGGGGGTTTTTTTTGTCAGAATTGGGATGGAACCAAATTTGACTTGCTCCAGAACGATCTTGTGAAGTGAGGACTTGCGGTGGGTGAATGACCTGTTGAGGTAGCCTTGGGCAACTGATGTTGAAAATTCTAATGCCGGTGTTTGCCTGCTGAGTTGGCATGTTCTATAAATAATTGGCATGATTAGCAAGCATCCCAGAAAAAAATAGTTGACCATTAAGCTTCTAGCCACAGTGTGTTAAGATATATTTGGAAAATGTGTAATGTGTATATGATGTGATGGAGATGAATTGCATGTCTGGCCAGATATAAGACTAAGGGAAGTGAAATAATGTATTTTATGCTGTTGGTGTTTCTGATAAAATGGAGTCAAAGTCATAGTGATTGCGTGAGGCAATTCAAGGTTATCAGCAGTGTATTAGATGACTGGTAGAGACAGCATGGAAAGGTAATTTATATAATGATAACTGTGGCTGTTGAAAGCTCTTTGAACCACATCAAAAAACATTTATTTCAGGTGAAGAGTTTGACAGAACAAATTTTGAATAATAAATTCTCTGACATGAGCAGGGCTGATGGGCTTCTCTTTCACGTTCCTTGAAAGTCACAAGCAGTACGTTTGGGAAGCTAAGGAGGGAAGAACCTTGAATGTGTTTCTAATGCGCACTGGCCGGACAATGTGGTGTAGGTGCAAGAGTCCAGAGCCCTGCCATCAATGGCAGCTTCAATAAGTAAGGCACAACGGTTAGCACAGCTGCTTCACAGCACCAGGAACCCAGGTTCGATTCCCGGCTTGGCTCCCTGTCTGTGTGGAGTCTGCACGTTCTCCCTGTGTCTGCGTGGGTTTCCTCCGGGTGCTCCGGTTTCCCCCCTCAAGTCCTGGAGGTTAGGTGAATTGGACATTCTGAATTTGTGCACCCGAGCAGGCGCTGGAATATGGCGACTAGGGGATTTTCAGAGTAACATCATTGCAGTGTTAATGTAAGCAGGGCCGGCTCAAGGCACCGGCAACTCGGGCAGTCGCCCGGGGCGCCATGTGCTAGGGGGCGCCAGAGACTCGGGTCCCGCGCATGCGCAGGTGCCAACCAGCGCATGCGCGGTGGCCGCCCTCCCCCAGGGCGGCCCCCCGGCTCGGTCCGCCCCCCCCTCAGTCCGCTCCCCCCGCCCCGCCCCCCTCGGTCCCCCCCCCGCCCCCCGCTCGGGTCCGCCCCCCCTTCGGGTCAGCCCCCCCGCCCCCCCTTCGGGTCCGCCCCCCCGCCCCCCCTTCGGGTCCGCTTCGGGTCCGCCCCCCCTTCGGGTCCGCCCCCCCCTTCAGGTCCGCCCCCCCTGCCCCCGGTTCGGGTCCGCCCCCCCGCCCCTCCTCCCCTCCTCGGCCCCGCCCCCCCCCCCCCCCGGCCCCGCCCCCGCCCCCCCAAGGGCGCCGAAGTTCAGCTTGCCCGGGGTGCCAGCAACCCTAGGGCCGGCGCTGAATGTAAGCCTGCTTGTGACAATAAAGATTATTATTATTATTTCTGAAATTAGAACATTGTGCAAATAAAGTTGACTATCGAAACTGCAGGGAGCTTTTTAATATTGTTACTCTTAACTCCGTGCCAACATTTTTGTTCTTTTAGTCTCCTTCAACATCAATTCTCCCGAAAAGATAGCGTAACAAATGAGCTTTTCCCAGATTGCACTGGGACAAAGTGCAGAATTCCCAGCTACATTTGTGGAAAGTCACTCCAGTGTGGCATCACACTGACAGGGACCGCACATTAGAGACAGGATTGGGATTACACCCGGAGCTGCCTATTTCTCGTTCCTGTTGACTGTTCATGCAGGCTGTCGGGCAGTTTGCCAATCTTATTTCTGTTGGAATCATCACTATTGGTAAAAATATTTCCATCTCAAAATCTGTTGAAATTAAGATGCAGTTACGCTGTCATTTTGTTACCTCCCTCTCGGCTGAGAGGTTTTGCATTACATGTGACAGTATAACTCCCTGGCTGTGTTCCAGTCTGACTTTAGAAGGTATGGTGAACACACCCTGCAGATGGAGAGTGCCTTGAGCACAGAATATGTCACTTCGCACATCACGGGAGCTAAGCAGCTTTACCTTTGGAAGGATTACAGGGAATGATCAAAGACTTAAAGGCAGATGGGTAGAGAAAAATAAAGCAGGCGAGGGTATGGGTAGGGAGCTCATAAGGACTTAAGAACTAGGAGCTGGGGTAGGCCATTCAGCCCCTCGAGCCTGCTCCGCCATTCAATACGATCATGGCTGATCTCATCTTGGCCTCAACTCCACTTTCCTGCCCTTTCTCCATAACCCTTCAACCCATTACTAATTAAAAATCTGTCGATTTCCTCAAATTTACTCAATGTCCTGGCATCCACCGCACTCCGGATGGGGGGGGGGGGGGGGTGAATTCCACAGATTCGTGACCCTTCGAGAGATGCAATTTATCCTCATCTCTGTTTCAAATCAGCCGTCCCTTATCCTAAAACTATGATCACTAATCCAGCAACAATACCACTATGCCACTGCCTCCCTTGGGGTCTGGAGATAAGGCAAGCGATGACTGTAAACCTGGAAGAAAAATAAAATTGAAGCAAGATTAAAATTGGTGTGGCAGAGGTGTTAATTGTATCAAATAAGATCAACTGCAATGATTGGATGATTACTTGGACACTTGTAAAGAGTCATTTACCATCGCAAGGCGTAGAATCTTGCATCCGTTTTGATTTCGTTTCTTGGGCGAAGGCCTAACTTTAAAGAATTTCTGTACTTTAGATATTTTTATGCATAGCAAAACTATATAAAAGATCGTGGGGTAATAAGTTGCATTAGATTTGCTCTGTGGGTTTTGTACAGGTGAGTGACTATTGTTACTGACGGGAACAATTCTCGACTGTAATTCCACTCAGGTCACTGATGCGAGCAAACCAATTTGGAGCCATCATTTTCTGTTAGATTGTACACCATCATTCTCATAACAGTCAGTGTATTCAAGGTTGTCAGTTTAGGCTAGTGTGGTGGAAAATGCAAACACACATCTCATCATTCTCGCAAACTAAATTCCAAACAAATCAAACTCCCGTTTTCCGTTCACATTGAAAGCAGTCTTAATTATAAACAGACATCTGAATGTCTCTCAGCTGCTTGGCATCGTGTTACAAGGAGTTATTGCTGAACTGATTGGTATTCATTCAGTCTAAACGTCTTCCCGTACCACCGCTAATTGTTCGAGTAAAGTTGCGGGACGTGCAACCCTCGCAACTAGGGTTGCAAGGTTCCCGGTTTTGAGCACCGTGCCATCGAGACAAGCTTGCCATCGAAGTAGGCATTCCACCAAGTGGCTGGATATGCAGGATCCCATGGTACCATTTTCAGAGCAGGTGGGGATAAAAGTGGAGCCTGAGGAAAGGTTTATCCTTGGTGCTTTTTTTCCACCATTTATCCCTTGACCGGATGTAAGCGTCGCTGACTAGGCCAGCATTTTGCTGCCCAGACCTAATTGGCCTTCAGGTGGTATTGAGCCCCCTCAATGCAGGGGGAGGCCAGTGCAGAGGCGGCACAATGGTTAGCACTGCTGCCTCACAGCGCCAGGGACCCGGGTTCAATTCCAGATTGGGGCACTGTCTGTGTGGAGTTTGCACTTTCTCCCCGTGTCTGCGTGGGTTTCCTCCGGGTGCTCTGGTTTCCTCCCACAGTCCAAAGATGTACAGGTTAGGTGGATTGGCCATGCTAAATTGCCCTTAGTGTCCAAAGATTGGCTGAGGTTACGGTGATAGGGTGAGGAGTGGGCCTAGGTAGGGTGCTCTTTCAGAGGGTCAGTACAGACTCTGGTCGGCTGGCCTCCTTCTGCACTTCAGACATTATATGAATTCGGCCCATCGAATCTGCACCGACCCTATCTCGGCCCACTCCCCTGCCCTATCCCCATAACCCCACCTAGTCTGCACATCTTTGGAAACTAAGTAAGGGGCAATTTATCATGGCCGAACCACCTAGCTTGACTGGGGGGAAAGCAGAGCACCCGGATGAAACCCACGCAGCCCCTGGGAGAACGTGTAAACTCCACACAGTCACCCAGGGCCAGAATTGATCCCGTGTGCCTGATGCTGTGAGGAAGCAGTGCTAACCACTGTGCCAACATGTCACCACAGAACGGTTCTCAAACTGTTGCCATCCACGTGATGTTGGGGAGAAGGTGGTGTCGTGGTATTGTCACTGGACTAGTCATCCAGATAATGCTCTGAAGACCCAGGTTCGAATCCCACAACAGCAGATGGTGAAATTTGATTTGAATGAAATGTTTAAAGGTGAGCATTGTTGCAAAACCCCATCTGGTTCACTCATGTCCTTTTAGAGAAAAGATCAGCCTACTTGTGACTCCACATCCACAACAATGTGGTTGATTCTTAAATACCCTCTTGAAATGGACAATATGTTCTGGCCCTCCAGTGATGCTTACCTCCCATGAATGAATAAAGAAAGGTACACCCACAGAGTTCCAAGATTTTGATCCGGTGACAGTGATGGAAAGGCGTTCAAAGTCGGAATGTTGTGAGGCTTGATGGGAAACTTGCAGTTGATGGTGTTCCTATGTCTCTGCTTCTGGTTGTAGAGGGTCGTGAGTTTGGAAGGTGCCGTCTTGGGTGAATTTCTACATTGCGTCTTGTCGATGGTGCACACTGCTGGCTGCGTGTTTCACTGGTGGATGAGTGGGGGGCAATCAACCGAGCTACTTTGTCCTGGATGGTGTTGAACTCCTTGAGTGTTGTAGGAGCTGCACTCATCCAGGCAAGTGGAGAGCATGCTATCATACTCCTGACATTTGCCTTGTTTTGTGGAGTCAGGACGTGAATTGCTTCCCACGGAATTCCCAGGCTCTGACCTACTCTTGTGGAGTGGTATGGTTATATGGCTAGTGCAGTTCAGTTTGTCGATGGTAACTCCCAAGATATAGGTGGAGGGGGAGTCAGCGATGGTAACACCATTGGATGTCAAAGGCAGATGGTTAGATACTCTCTTGACGACAATTTATCCTTGTGTGTTAACTGTTAAAGTTGGCAACCTATTCCCTCTAAATGCCTTTCCAACTTTGTCACACGTGCTGTCATCCGCTCTTCTTTGAAGCAACGTCATAGGATTTTTGTTGCTTCCATCTGAGACTTGGTTTCATGGGGAGACGGTGGCATAATGGTGTTGTCCCTGGACTAGTAATCCAGAGACCCTGCTCAGGGATCCCATGTTCAAATCCCGCAGACGGTGAAATTTGAATTCAATAAAAATCTGGAATTACAAGTTTAACGATGACTTTGAAACCATTGTCGATTGTCATAAAAAAAACATCTAGTTCTCAAATGTCCTTTAGGGGAAGAAATCTGCCATCTTACCTGGTCTGGCCTATATGTGACTCCAGACCCACAGCAATGTGGTTGACCCTTGGAGATGGGCAATAAATGCGCCCATTTCCTGTGAATGAACTTTTAAAAATGTCTCATTGAAAGGTGGCACTGTGACAGTGCAGCACTCCATTAGCACTGTACTGAAGTATTGGCTTTGATATTATGCTAAGCAATCTGAGAAGGTAGTAGAAGAAAAAAAGTGAACGAAATAAGTGCAGAACCCAGATTACCCTAGCCTTGTGCTGTTTATTAACCTATTGTGCATTTGTCCTTTGTGTTTTCAGTCTGAATCACTAGTGGGCAATATTTTTAAATCGGTAGGAGCTCTGTTTTCTCGTTCTGCCTGGCGCTCCTCTTGATGCGAGTGTGGAGAGCATCGGCTTTCTAACACACGAGAAAAATGACATTGCAAAGTTTAGGGTGCTCGAACACAGCTGGATGTCAGCTCACCTGCTGAAACTTTTTTAAGGATTTAATTCTGAAAATGCTACAATGCAATGTGACATTCCAAATGTTTAATGCGTTCCTTTGAAATCGCAACATGTTATTAACTTGGATTTATGCTTCTGAAAAAATATTGGACAAAAGAAGATGATGGCAGTATTGCTGGGTGTGTGATTTTGTGCTCTGTGCCTGAGAGCAGTGATGACTGGTATCAGGGTTAGTCATTTCTGTGTTAAAAGTCATGCTCTATCAAGAGAAATTGTTTGAAGATATAATGGAGCTTCGAGCGGAATAACAAATAAATGGTTCTTTAAACTGATTTCCTTAACCAGCTTTGGATATCTGAAAGTTGGCAAGTTTGATTGAGACCTGGTGTTGTACTATTTAAATAAGTTTTTTGGAGTTAGTGGTGGGGGCGAGGGGTGTGTGTGGAGTGGGGGGGAGGTGTGGGTGATTGTGGGGCGGTGCGAGTTGAAGCTGTCACGTCGGGATATGAGCATAGAGCAGTACTGAGAGGCTGCTGCATTGTTGGAGGTTTCGTTTATCAAATCTGGCTGTGTCCCCCCACCTCTTTGAGTCTCTCTTTGAGCCTCTCTCTCTCTGGCTGACTCTGACGCTGTCTCTCTCTCTCTCCTGCTCTCTGTCTGTCTTCTGTATCTCTCTGTCTCTCCCTCTCTCTCTATGTTCTCATTTGTGCAAATAAATTAACCACGCAAATGATGTGGTTTTAATAAATATGTTGAAATTAATACAGTCATAATTGTAAATGGACAAAAAGGAAAAGAAAAACTAGTGAGTGCTGATGTCATTAGGGAAACTTCACAAGTACCACACAAATATAATTTGGATTAGAAGCTTGGTTGAAGGCTTGGTCAGCCTTGGTCCCCCCCCCCCCCCCCCCCCTCCCAGTGGTGGGTCCGACAACCGCTGAAATTGCTGTTCACATTTCACTGGCGTGAAGGGCTGGAATATTCCGACCAGTTGACCAAAGCACCTCTTTACGTTTCGAAGAATGGTCCAGTGGGATCTCCAAAATCCAGTCAAATCATCAGAATACGTTTTGGGTTTACAAAGCGTCTACTTAACCCTTCAGCCTAAAGGATGTTTGGGATGTGAGCTGAGGAGCTATATAAATGCAAGTTGTTGCTACCCGTCACTGAGCCGAGATAATCAGTTGCCGAATATGTTCCATCGAGTCAAAGGACTGAGATAATATCAGATGTAGCACGAGCTATAACGTGCTCACAACAATTCAATAATTTATCAGGTGCGCCCAGTCTCTGAGTGTAGATTGCATCCGACAGGTATTCGCAGTGTTTACTCCACAACCTCACGGAGTATTGCTGGATCTACATAGAACGGAGTTAAAGCTCTGACTGAAACTTTCACATTTCAGTTTATCAATATTCTGTCCAAACCCCCTCCCACTCATCATTCCTGCCTGCCTTCATATACATTGAAGCTAAAATGCCTGTCCACCCCTACATATCCCTCAGTGGCTTGACTCACCCACCCTCCAGGATTCTCCATGCAGTCTCCATCACTTCTGGATTCATCCCCAAGACTCCGTCCTGTAAAATTTACAAAATGTTTTCAAAATAAATTCCTTTGAGCACTTTTGTTAATTGCTTTCCGATTGATGTGAAGGACACCCATGAATAAGGTCATGTTGGGTGGCTGGAGGCCTGTTGCTCACACCTCCAGGAAGATGTCCAGCCGGTGTTGGCAATCTGCACGACCGATTGAAGCTTTCCTTACCCTCGAGACCACTGACTCTGTCGCCTGCTACGCATCCCTATCTCACTTTGCTCCTCCAGCAATTAGGCAGGCTTCCTTGGGAGCTCAGTGTTGAGTTCCTTCTCTCTCTCTCTCTGCCTCTCTCTGTCTGCTTCTCTCTGTCCCTCTCTCTGTGTCTCTCTCCCTCTCTGCCTTTTGAGAAGTGTGTCAGCCATGGTCGAGTGGGCAGTGCTCTTTGCCCCAGAGTCAAAAGGTTGGGGGTTGAGGTTTCACTTCAGAGATCTGGGTGCACCTTTGGAGCCAACACTGCAGTGCGGCCCTCGCTAAGTGGATGAGGTGCCACCTGCCGAATGTGATGCTTAAAATGTACAATATATATTCCTCAACCAACATGGCTGAAGAGGATTATCTCCACATAACGTTGCAGTTTTGGAATGTTCTAGAACACACGTGCGCTGCTGCCTTTCCTACATTACTGTCGCAGCCATGCTTCAAAAGTATTTAATCAGCTGTAAAGTGCTTTGAGACATCCAGAGATTGTGAATAGCGGTATCATAAATGCAAGCCTTTCTTTGAAACCTCCTTGAGACCCATTTTTTTCCAACAAAGACATCTAATGCTCTGTCAAAATCCTTCGGAATATTTTTAACATTAGTGGTATTGTGGTCGATGTCCAATGTTGCCGGCCACCTTCACCAGAGTTCTGTGTAACGGTTTTGAAGCCTCTTTTCTGAGTCACTGAGATTCACGAGTGACTGGACCAGGGCGCGTACCTGTCACACGTTTTAAGGGACCGTCCTTTATTTTGAATATTTGTCACGGGTCCCCTGAGAGAAATCTTCCGTCCTGTATTTCTGGAGCAGCCTGCGAGAGACTGTACCTGGAAGTGGCGATGAGTAATTTGAGCAGGACTGTGCGAGTTGGCTGGTAGAGAGTGGTGACTCATAGAAACATTGAAAATAGAAGCAACAGGAGGCCATTCGGCCCTTTGAGCCTGCTCCACCATTCATTGTGATCATGGCTCATCACCAGGTTCAATACCCTCATCCCGCCTCCCTCCCCCCCCCCCCCCTCCCCCATTAGCCCCAAGAGACTCAACACGATAAATTGTAAATTGTGGTTGATCTCAACCCCCTGCCTCTCCCCCTAACTTGATATTTTGGTTTGAAAACCCCTCCTTCCCCACACAACCCCACCTCCACGCTCGCCGATTCCCCCCCCACCGCAACAACCATTTGCACACCGCTCCCTTCACGGTCACTGGCAGCCCCCTTTGATCCCATAGTGAAAGTGTCCCTTATTTGATAAGAGTTAGCCACGCTGGACTAAATATTTATTTTTGGCACACTTTTCACAGAGCATCACTGACTAGGGGTTAACCGGAATTATTATGGGGGTGGGGGGTGGGGAGGGGGGGCACGCTGTCAGTATTTTTGAGAGACCCACTCTGCGTACCTTCACCTCCCAGTTGAATGCTGAGCTGTCTCTGAGACGGAGAGAGAACTAACCTTGATTTATACTTACTTCTGTTCAAACTTTCCAACTCGGAGAGTTTGCGACAGGATTTAGTCCAAGGTACCAAATGTTGTGTGGGGCCTAGAGATGTCGATTGCTCCCCCCAATCTGCTGTATCCTAGATAAGTGCCAACTAACTGAAGGATATTCAACCTGTTGAGTGTTTGAAGTCATGCCAAGTGGTTGACTAATTCAACAGTTCTGTATTATTTAGGAGGGACATCGTGTCTGGTGAATTCTATTTTATACTTCTGCCATCTCTTTTTAAAAACTTGTGTTCCCCAATGGTTCACCCTCCGCTAGAGTGTTGCTTTGAGTTCCGGGCACCACACTTTAGGAAGGACGTAAGACCTTCAAGGGGGGGGGGCATAAAACTTTACAGGGATGAGGAACTTCACTTCCGTCGATGGGTTTGGAAAAGTTGGGACAGTTCTCCTTGGAGAAGGGAAGTTTCACAGGCGATTTGGTAGGAGTGTTCAAAACCATGAAGGGTCTTTGCAGGGTAGATGGGGAGAGACTGTAGGACACGGCTTGGAGGCAAAAATGGCAAAAGAAGCTCTGACAGGACAAAGAAAAGTACTTTTACCCAGCGAGTGGTTAGGATTTGGAATCGGCCGAGAGTGTGGTGGAGGCAGATTGAATCATGGCTTTCAAATGAGAATTGGACTGTTGTCTGAAGAGAGAAGAATTGACAGAACAATGGGGAAGAGGGGGAGCTAGCATGGACATAATGGGCCGAATGGCTTCAGTTTCGTGATAAAACCATTCGATATTTCTACGGCAACAGTCTCCCCGATTGCTCCTAAGTTTGGATGTTGGGCGAGGGAGTCTGCAGCGATGTGACATCATTTGAGAGTTTATTTTTGACTTTGAGAAGCATGTAAATGCCCAATTATGGGGTATATTCAAAATTGAGATCAATAGACTCTTGGGATGTAACTGAATCTTATGGATATCAGGCCGGAGCGGGAAAGTGGAATCAAAGATTAGCAGTGATTTATTGAATGGGAGGGCAACGTTGAAGGACCATGTGGACAACTTCTCTCCTTCCCTTCCCTTCTAATGGCTGCCTGGAAATATATTGAGCTTTTTTTTGTTGCAATGACCAATTTTCTCCCCCTCGTTCACGAGCATTTGATTTACTTTGTTTTCTCCCATGTGGCACGGTGGTTAGTGCTGCTGCCTCACGCCGCCGATGACCTGGGTTCGATCCCGGCCCCGTGTCACTGACCGTGTGGAGTTTGCACATTCTCCCCGTGTGCGTGTGGGCCCCATCCCCATAACCCAAAAGATGTGCAGAGTAGGTGGATTGGCCACGCTAAATTGTCCCTTGGAAAAAGAAAAGAATTGGGCACTCTAAATTTATAAAAAGGATACCTTGTTTTCTCCCCGCGGATGTTTCCGAACTTGATTACACTCTGTCTTCGCCCTCGCTTAAGCCTCTTGTGTCTAAAGCGAATGTTTTCTCCTTCAAGTGACTTCAGCGTTCTTACTAAATGTTTAACTGGCACTTCTGCGGCACCTCAAACACTGTAAAATCACCGAGGGTGGATTCCAGGAGTGTTATCAAAGAAGGTTTGTGGCCGAGCCCTGTTAGAGGTTCAGACAAAATTGCCATTTGCCTAATGGGCCAGGAGCTGATGTTGTCCATCATCTGGTTGCTGTGGTAGCAACCTGGAGGGGTGGAAATGGTAAGGCTTGCCCACAGGGAAGTGCCATCACTATCCTCAGACCTTGCCTCCAAGCCATCACGCTGAGAGTTGACACAACTGTTTGACAGCCCCTTTGCGAGCTGGAGAGGTTAAATCTTTTATCTGACATGCCCAGGAAAGATTGTTTGAGTCGGCAAGCGCAAGTCTTTGGGGGGCAAAACCTGAGACGCAGAAGCCATCTGCCAAGCTTCTCCGCCTTCTTCAGGTCTCGCAGTGCCATTGGCACCTCCGAGGAGATTCCAGCCTGCCCACGAGCTGCAGCAGGCGCAATGGCAGCTGAAAGCTGGCAGCTGGCTGGTTAGGAGGATTATCGGGGGGAATAGCAGATGAAGGAAGCTAATTAAAACAACAAGTCTAAACATAAACAAGAAACGCTCACACCTGGAAACTTCAGCCGACATGGTCTAAGTTTTTAAAAACTTTTCCTGCAACAACTATTTTTCATTTATCTAGATTCTTTAATAGATCAAACAGAATTTGACATCAAGTCATGTGATAGATTGGGACATATGCACAGAAATCTGATGGAGGGGGCAGCACGGTGGCGCAGTGGTTAGCACTGCTGCCTCACGGCGCTGAGGTCCCAGGTTCGATCCCGGCTCTGGGACACTGTCCGTGTGGAGTTTGCACATTCTCCCCGTGTTTGCGTGGATTTCGCCCCCACAACCTTGCGCTTGCGTGCGGACGGTGTTTAACCTCATTGTTGATGTCTACCCTTGTTGACAGTGGGCTAGGTATGAAGTTTTGTTTTCGTTGCTCAAGACTTTGTGATGGATTTTGATAACCAGGGGGCAGTGCTGTGGGGCAGGGGTTGGTTGGGAGAGGACCTTTTTGGTGTAAGGCCCCTGTTTGTGCACACCTTGGTGAAGGTGTTGACAATGGGTTGGCGCTCAGCCTCTGAATGTGTGCAGAAGCAAACAATGTCTACATACTGTCGTTCAATAACAGAGGATGGGATGACCTTGGATGTGGCTTTCAGGCAGTGGAAGTTTAACAGATTCCCATTTGTTCTGTTTAGCTCCACTTCTGCAGGTAGCTGGGGGGGGGGATGGAGCATTGCAGCAAGGAAGATCGAGAGGAGCGGGTCAGTGCGATGACACAGCCCCCAGTCTGAATGAGATTGGGTCTGTGGTGGATCGATTAATCAGGATAACGGTTTGTACAACGTGGTGGAGTCAGCGGAGGATGGTAACAAACCTTTGGGGGCCGGCAAAATGGAGGAGGATGCTTCATAATCCCTCGCAGTTCATTACGGCGGTAATAGCGGGTCATTTAGAAAATCACAACACCTCATAAGGGCAGGGCACCCCGGGCCTGATGCTTGGCATGGACAACCTGGCTCCTTGGCACTGCCAGCCTGGCCTTCCCTTGCCAACTTGGCACTGGAGATTCCCAGGTTGTATTAGGTATTCTAGGGCCCCACCCTGCCCACCTGGGAGCCCCCGATCACCATGGGCACCCACCCCTCCCCCACATTTGTGCAAAACAGTGCTAAATGGCACCATGGCGGGATCTCGGAGGTGAGGCCATTCAATCCCACGCCTTGGGCAACTCTGGCGGAGACATGTTCAAGTGAGACTAACTACTCACTTGAATATGCAAATCTGGATCCTGCTCATTGAGGGTGAGATCTCATGAGATCTCGCAAGGCATAATAAGCGTCACACATCTCGTGAGAGGCCTCTTGTGAGACTTAACGGCCCCGTCAGGTCACCAAGTCGGGCGCGATGGAGGCCGTTTGATGGCGCCCGAAGAGATTACAAAGGAGTTTAGGCGATGAGTGAGCAAGAATTTGGCAGATGGAGCATAAATGACAGATTGTCCATTTTGACGTGACGAGTAGAAAAGCAGAATCATATTTAAATTGGGAGACATTCCAGAATGGAATGCTGTGGCACAGAAGGGTTTGGGATGCTGACTATTATGGCTAGGTTGATGGAGTGTAAAAGTAGGGGAGTCTTGCTAAAAGTGTACAGGACATTGGTGAGACCACACCTGAAATACTGTGCACAGTTTAGTCCCTCTATATATACTTGCATTGGAAGCAGTTCAGAGAAAGTTCACTTGGTTGATTACTGGGATGAAGGGGTTGTTTTGTGAGGAAGGTTTGAGCAGGCTCAGTCTATACTCATTGGAGTTTAGAAGAATTAGAGCTGATCTTACTGAAACGTACAAGATTGAGAGGACTTGACAGAGTAGATGCTGAGGGAATGCTCCCACTCATGGTCAAATCTAGAGTTAGAGGCGCAGTTGACAAATAAGAGGTTTCCCCCATTTAAGACTGGATGAGGAGAAAGTTCTTCACTTGGAAGGGCATTAGTCTTTGGAATTCTCTGTCAGAGCGAGCAGAGAAGGCCGGATCATTGAATACATTCAAGGTGGCATTAGACAGATTTTTGAGTTAACGGTCATGGGAGACGGGCAGGAAAGCAGAGTTAGGCCACAATCGTACAAGACCACAAGACATAGGAGCAGAATTAGGCCACGCGGCCCATCGAGTCTGCTCTGCCATTCAATCATGACTGATATTTTTCTCATTCCCATTCTCCTGCCTTCTCCCCATAACCCCTGATCCCCTTATTAATATCTAACTGGTGGCAGTGCCAATGTGCCCTGGTGGCATCAGGAGCTCCAGGGAACCACCCTACCCAGAGTCCAACCACATATGACCCCCGATCGCCTGGGGCAACGCCCCCCCCTCCTCCACCCCCCCCCCGCTGTTCCCCCTAAAACATGTTTGTGGAAACCAGTGCTAAATGGCATCGTCTCTGAGGCGAGGCCGTTAGAGTAACTGGCACAGCTGTAGCCACCTGGGTTGGCCACTTCCTCATCCGAAATGGAAGAACGCAAAGATTACAGTGAAAAATGGACATTGGCAAAGAAACAAGCAGTTTGCAGAATCCCCTGTATTCTAGCTGCTACAGAAACCAGACAGAATTGTAACTAACAAGCTGCGCATATTAAGTGAGCGATTCACGGTGATTCCCAGGCACAATGGACACAACAGTTAACTGCAATTGAAACATTCTATGGAAGGTCAGACATTCCGGCGCCAGTGGAATCTAAGACAAAGGACACCAATAAGGTGTAAGGAACCGCCCGGTGATCGAGGAATGGTCCCGTTATTGGGGAAATTCAAATCAATCGATTGGGAAGAGACCCAATCGATTGCAGGTTTATAGAGGGTCCGCCCAGAAGGGCACAAAGCCCCTGGGACCTATAAAAGACAGGTCCCAGGACTGATTCGCTCTCCTTGACCAGCCTCCCAGTGCTCTCCTTGACCAGCCTCCCAACGCTCTTCTTGATCAGCCGGCCCTCCCAGCAGAACACCTTTGCAGTAGAAGAACCTTGAGAAGGAGAGGCCTGGTCAGCAGCTGCCATCAAGTAAGTGTCATACAACGCACGCTACGAGAGTAGACACTCCTGACCCCTTTAGTCCACACTGACTGGAAGCCTGCGGATCCAGGAGAAAGCAAGAGGCCATTGTTCCCTGATCCGGCAGTTCCCTTATTCCAGATAAGTATTGGCCTGTTAGCGGTAGGAATAGCCTAGTCTTTTAGTTTTATATACCTAAGTAGTAGATAACTATTATAATAAACGTGTCTTGTTTGAACTTACTAACAGCAGATGTGAATGACCCTCACCTCCTACTGCTTATAATCTTCAGCCAAGCTTCTTCTGCCTCCTGTTCCCTGGCTCAGATGGCTTTTCATTCTAGTTTCATCCCGTGTGTCCGACCTGTGACACTTGTGTTCGCACAACCTTCCGTGTAAATTATTATTGTAAACCTTTTGCAAAAAGAGCTTTAGGAAAATAAAGCCCTATAATTGCGTACATTTGTGTAAAAATTCACAGCTTCAAGAAGAGGCCACCACCATTTTGTTTTTTTTTCTTGTTTACCCATTTGGCCTGCTCCCCTGGAGGTGGCCGCTCTTGCTGTGGTACGGTATCACGGGCACGAGCACCAGCACCTTGACTAATCCTCTTCCAAGTGATCGTTATTCATGATTTTTAAAATTCGTTCGTTGTATCCAAGTGTCAGTTTTTGATCCCCGTTCTTAATTGCCGTTGAAAGATGCTGGTGAGGCCGCCACCTTGAACCGCTGCAGTGCTGTTCGGGAGGGAGTTTGAGGATTTGGAATCGGCGACGATGAAGAAACTGCGATTATTGTCCCAAATCAGGATGATGTGCGACTTGGCAAGGAACTTGCAGGTGGTGATGTTCCATGTCCTGTTGCCTTTGTCCTTCCAGGTGCTATGGGCTGCTGGTTTGGAAGGTGCTGCCAAAGAAGATTTAGTGAGTTCCTGCACAGCATCCTATAGACGGTACACGGGTTGATTGCTGCCGTTGTCCATTGGTGTCTGAAGAGGGAGCAAATGTTTGAGCTGGTGGATGGGGGTGCCAATCAATTGGGTTTATTAATTGGCCTGGATGGTGTTGAGCTTCTTGAGTGTTGTTGGAGCTGCACTCATCCAAGCAAGTGGAGAGTATTCCATTACACTCCTGACTTGTGCCTTATAGATGGTGGACAGGCTCTGGGGAGTCGGGATATGAGACACCTGTCCCAAAATTCCCAGCCTTTGATCCGCTCGGTGTTTATGTGGGTGTTCTAGTTAATTTTCTGGTCAGTGGTGACCTCCAGGATGTTGATCGATGTGTCATCATTTTGGTTTGATGTTCATCCGGGGCCTCCACTTGCCAACTTGTTAATGTAACAGCACTTGGGGCTAATTTTAGCTGAAAAGAGATTCTAGTGCTTGGAAGCAGAGTGTTTCGAAGTGATAAGCCTGTCTTCTATGCCACTTTAGCATTCAGCCAGTGTTCAATGTGTCTAGTTTTTGATGTCGGCAGCAAGGGACTTATCAAACTCTGCTCGAGTTGAATAGAAGTGCTTCCAAAATGTGAACATTTGTACTAATAAAACTTTCATATCTTTGCTGCTGCTGGAGTATTTGCTGTATATCTTCTCTCGCCAATTGAATTCTGCATGAAAACATAAATAAAGAGCAATATTTGAAAGGAGCAATAGTGTATCATCAAGAATCACCCAAGACATTTGGAAACTTTGCAACTCGCAGAGCACCATTGGAGGTGGCAGTGTGATCACTTTTATTACTTTAACTTCTTCCATTTTGTGGTAGATTAAAACGGAATGCTGCTGCGGTCAGGTGGCATCTGTGGAGAGAGAACAGGGTTAGCATTTTGGGTCGCCGGCCTTTCATCAGAGCTGAAAGAAGCGAGAGATTTAGCATTTTATGAGGAGGTAGAGAGACAAGGAGAAGTGGGGGAGGGGGAGAGAGAAGATAGTGGGGAGGGGTACACAACCTATGAATGGGGTACAGGATAGACGTTGCTAAATGATTCAAAAAGGTGATGATTAAGACCTGCCTGACTGCTGGCTGTTTTGCAGTTTTCATTTCCCATCTCCGGCACCTGCAGGAATTTAGCTTCCGTTATTTCCAAACTGTGTGGTAAGAAATTGCGACAGGACATTTAGAATTGTGAGCCCCAGATGTAAACTCTTTCTTTGCCGAGTGCATTGCATTAAAATGTCCAAGCAGGGACTGCAGGATGGAAAACAAATCGGGGAGAGGTGTGGGTCTCCTGTACCTTCCCAGCGGCTGGACATCGCGGACAGGCTTGGGGCAGATTGTATAGACGTGGCAGGTGCACAACAAAATCAAACAAAATATCCAGAAAAATCAAAAGAATGCTTTTGATTGAAATTGAGTTAAGTGTCTGCACGATGGCTTCCCTGAAAACTCTGAACTGTTTCTGATTGCGGAAGGGCCAGTGATCCAGGGGCAATGTTATTTTTTCAATGCAGTAATTTGTTCATCAGCACTTTGGTCCCTGACAAGATAGCGGATGAAATTCAATGTTAACTTTGAAAAGAGAATTGTCAAGTACTGGGGGGGGGAATGCAGATCTATGTGGAAAAGAGAAGGATGGATAGCTCATTTAAAGAGCAAGAAGAGGTGCGATGGGTGAATGACCTCCATCTGTTCTGTATCATTCTGATGATTTGGGGTTGGGGACCAAGGGCAATGTGTCCAAGTTTGCAGATGACACTAAGATGAGTGGTAAAGCAAAAAGTGCAGAGGATACTGCAGAGGGATTTGGATAGGTTAAGTGAATGGGCTCGGGTCTGGCAGATGGAATATAATGTTGACAAATGTGAGGTTACCCATTTTGGTAGGAATAACAGCAAATGGGACTATTATTTAAATGATAAAATATTAAAGCATGCTGCTGTGCAGAGAGACCTGGGTGTGCTAGTGCATGAGTCGCAAAAAGTTGGTTTACAGGTGCAACAGGTGATTAAGAAGGCGAATGGAATGTTGTTCTTCATTGCTAGAGGGATGGAGTTTAAGACTAGGGAGGTTATGCTGCAATTGTATAAGGTGTTAGTGCGGCCACACCTGGAGTATTGTGTTCAGTTTTGGTCTCCTTACTTGAGAAAGGACGTACTGGCACTGGAGGGTGTGCAGAGGAGATTCACTCGGTTAATCCCAGAGCTGAAGGGGTTGGATTACGTGGAGAGGTTGAGTAGATTGGGACTGTGCTCGTTGGAATTTAGAAGGATGAGGGGGGATCTTATAGAAACATATAAAATAATGAAGGGAATAGATAGGATAGATGCCGGCAGGTTGTTTCCACTGGCGGGTGAAAGCAGAACTAGGGGGCATAGCCTCAAAATAAGGGGAAGTAGATTTAGGACTGAGTTTAGGAGGAACTTCTTCACCCAAAGGGTTGTGAATCTATGGAATTCCTTGCCCAGTGAAGCAGTAGAGCCTCCTTCATTACATGTTTTTAAGATAAGATAGATAGTTTTTTGAAGAATAAAGGGATTAAGGGTTATGGTGTTCGGGCCGGAAAGTGGAGCTGAGTCCACAAAAGATCAGCCATGATCTCATTGAATGGTGGAGCAGGCTTGAGGGGCCAGGTGGCCTACTCCTGCTCCTAGTTCTTATGTTCTTATGTAACTTCAGCTGATTATTAGGGGTTATTACCCACAATCATGACATCTGAGTTTGAGGACCAGCCAGATTTCCTTGACCCGAGCTCCCTGCTGGGGAAGTGTTGACACTTTGTGAGGATAGGGGTTGTTCTTTGATGTATCGCCTCCTGTGATAGGATCTCTCTGCATTGCCCACCATCGTGGCTCATGGTTTAAATAAACAACATTCCCCTGGAATGATTTTGGACAAGATTTGATGTCCATGATACCCAACAAGAGGAGGAAATTGGTGGCGGAATTAATGAGGAAATATTGGATTCATATTCAAGGAAGGGTGTATTGGAAAGGGCAGGGAAATGAAAGTATGAGCATATCCCACTGAGCAACAACACTGATGGGGTGGAACTAACGGAGTAATATGGCTGGGGAGGAAGGAATAGGTTTTTGGTACAATGTTTGCCTGCACTGTAAAGTCATATGATTGGAAACATATATAAGTTACATTGTGAACTGCGGTTATTCAGCCCCTCATGTGCTGTTCTTTCCTGCTTCCAATTGGGTGTAGAGAATTTGTCCGCAGTCCTCTGCAGAACCAACATAACCCTTAAACTGCATCTTGAGTATAGGTTCCCAAGTCTGACCATTATGTCTGTTTCGTGATGTTTTGTCCCTGGGGATTTCTCAGTGTGGCAACTTCACCCCTTGTAATCTCCATCATTGGTGTGGTGTTTCCAGGTCAGCGCGTGTACAAATTGATGCGGCCGTTAAGGGGGAAAATGTTGCTTTAAACCAAGTATTTTTCATTAGTGTTATAGCGCATGGGGCGACCTGTCCTCCATCTGGAGGATGGCTTGCTGTCTTTGATGGAAATGTACCTCACATCATCTCTTCATTCACCTGAGGAAGGAGCAGTGCTCTGAAAGCTAGGGTTTGAAACAAACATGTTGGACTTTAACCTGGTGTTGTAAGACTTCTTACTGCGCTCACCCCAGTCCAACGCCGGCATCTCCACATCCTGGATGCAAATGAAATGAGATTCGGATATTTCTTTTGTTTGTTCTGGGTTTGTACCAATTGTGATGGTTTCTCTAATTAATTAGTTTTCACTGATTTGTTGGGATTGAACTTGACTTGACTTATTAAACATTTCGGCAGAGTTTGCGGTCCAGCTTTTGTTACTGTGGGCTATTGTTTAGTCTGTCACGAGATAACTGTGCTGTTGCCGTCGCAGTAGACGCGGTCTGTCTCCAAAAAGCCAGCCAGGTGGATGATGAAATCCTGTTCAAATTCTCTTTTGTTTTTTCCTGTTGCTTACTTGCGGTGTGTCCATCTGCTCTGGGTGACTAACAGGCTGGGCCGGTTTTATTTTCCCAGGTAATACCAACAGCATCTTTGCCTTGGATTACATCAGTGGAGCTTTGACGCTCAACGGGCCGTTGGACCGGGAAAACCCCCTGTACAGCTCAGGGTTTATATTGACCGTGAGGGTGAGTGATTCCAACTTGAGACCCTTCCATCAGCAAAAAGCAAACGGGATTTGGTGCAAATGAATGTTGAAAATTGTCTATGTTCAGCCGTTTGAGGGAAATGGGAATGTGTGTGGAATGTTTTTGCTGGGGCCTGCCATAATATACATACAGGTATATGATGAAATGAAATGAAAAATGAAAATCGCTTATTGTCACGAGTAGGCTTCAATGAAGTTACTGTGAAAAGCCCCTAGTCGCCACATTCCGGCGCCTGTCCGGGGAGGCTGATACGGGAATCGAACCGTGCTGCTGACCTGCTTGGTCTGCTTTAAAAGCCAGCGATTTAGCCCAGTGAGCTAAATCAGCCCCTGTGATTTAGCCCCATAAATCAGCCCCATATGATGGTGCACAGACAGGCAGTGATTGACACACAGGATGACCAATGAACACACAGAACACAGCAGCCAATCACCAGATAGGACAGACCACTATAAAGCCAGAGGGCACTAGTTTTCCCGCTCTCTGGGGATGCAGCCTCTGAGACAGTCAGAGCCCGTGAGCAGCAACTGGAACATACACCATATGGTAGTAAGATAGTCTGGTCAGGTTAGCCTCGGGTCTCCAGTCAAGTCAGCATAGTGTCAACCCACAGTTAAAGTATGTATGATAGTTAAGAGTTCAATAAAATCGAGTTCAATTTCTTCAAGTGTTGGAAGCCTGTCTCTCTCTCACTGCTGCAGTAAACGCAGTCCTCGCAGACCCAGCTTACCCAACACATCAAGGCTGATTGGGAATTGCAAAGGCTTGTGGGTGGCCTGGGCAAAAACAGTTTAAGCCGGGACATAAAAAGAAACCAGTGCCAGATTTGGAAAGGAAATGAGGGGGTGGGTGGCTGATGTCCTGTTCCCCATCAAATCCCACCCTTCCACTTCACACCACCAAGACCAGCTTCTGCCCCTGACCCTATCTCCACATGGGAGCTTACTTCAGGAGGTGTCTGCATGTGAACGCGTTCAAAAACCAGGGTCTTCTAATATTGTACCGATGCAAAATTAATTTGTCTTTGAAATTAACCTTTCCATGATAATAAGTGAATCAAATCGTTCATTTAACGCCTCTGTTCCAATAGCAGGGAACGATATTTCATGCCTCACATAAGCTGTCGCAATCAATTGGGACTTATTTAACAACAAACTCTTCTAATATTGAAATATCTGAGGGGTTTTTTTGCGCACGTCCTTTATATTTGCATTTAAGATGCTTGTAAAACAGAGCCCAGTGAATCATTACTGGTGGAAAATGATCAGTTCACTCACTAATCCTTTTACCTTGAAATTGTCAATACCAGTGTTGCTAGTGGGATTTGTTTCCGTGGCTGGACTTGCAACATTGCTTGCAACGTTGGGGCGGCACAGTGGTACAGTGGGTAGCATGGCTGCCTCACAGGGCCAGGGGCCAGGGTATAATTCCCCCCTCGGGTGACTGTGTGGAGTTTGTACTTTCTCCCTGTTTCTGCGTGGGTTTCCTCCAGGTGCTCCGGTTTCCCCCCCCCATGGTCCAAAGATGTGCAGGTTAGGTGGATTGGCCATGCTAAATTGCCCTTAGTGGGCTTACAGGGTTAGGCTCGGGGAGGGGGGCGGGGGGGGGGGGTTTATGGGCCTGGATAAGGTGTTCTTTCAGAGGGTCGGTGCAGACTTGATGGGCCAAATGACCACCTTCTGCTTTGTAAGAGTCATAGTATAACTCTGGAGCCAGCTCCCAGTCTGACTCGGGGGGGGGGGGGGGGGGGGGGGGGGGGGGGGGGGGGGGGGGGGGGGGGGGGGGGGGGGGGGGGGGGGGGGGGGGGGGGGGGGGGGGGGGGGGGGGGGGGGGGGGGGGGGGGGGGGGGGGGGGGGGGGGGGGGGGGGGGGGGGGGGGGGGGGGGGGGGGGGGGGGGGGGGGGGGGGGGGGGGGGGGG